>NC_061510.1:24130114-24181203 GCF_022539505.1 Lolium rigidum | reverse complement strand
TTATGCATAAAACTTCCTATAAGTTGCAAGCCTCATGCATCGAATACTAATAGTGCCCGCACCTTGTCCTAATTAGCTCGGATTTCCATGGATTATCATTGCATTACATATGTTTCAACCAAGTGTCGCAAAGGGGTACCTCTATGCCACCTGTACAAAGGTCCAAGGAGATAAATCGCATTTGATTTCTCGATTTTGATAGATCTCAACTTGAGGACATCCATACAGGGACAACATAGAAAACAGATAATGGACTCCTCTTTTTAATGCTTTAAGCATTTAACAACAATAATATTCTCATAAGAGATTCTGAGGATTAATGTCCAAGCTGAAACTTCCACCATGATACATGGCTTTGGTTGTCGGCCCAATATTCTTCTCTAACAACATGCATACTCAAACCATTCAACTCATGGCAAATCTCCCTTACTTCAGACAAGACGAACATGCATAGCAACTCACATGATATTCAACAAAGGTGTGACAGGTTGATGGCATCCCCGGAAAACATGGTTACCACTCAACAAGCAACTTATAAGAACTAAGATATATAAGCGACATATTCATTACCACAATAGTTTTTAGGCTACTTTCCCATGAGCTATGTATTGCAAAAACAAGGAATAAATTTTTGAAAGGTTTTAAAGGTAGCACACAAGCAATTTACTTGGAATGGCAGAAAAATACCACATAGTAGGTAGTTATGGTGGACACAAATGGCATAGGTTTTGGCTCAAGGTTTTGGATGCACGAGAAGCATTCCCTCTCAGTACAAGGCTTTGGCTAGCAAGGTTGTTTGAAGCAAACACAAGTATAAACCGGTACAGCAAAACTTACACAAGAACATATTGCAAGCATTATAAGACTCTACACTGTCTTCCTTGTTGTTCAAACACTTTTACTAGAAAATATCTAGACCTTAGAGAGATCAATCATGCAAACCAAATTTCAACAAGCTCTACAGTAGTTCTCCACTAATAGATTTAAACTACATGATGAAAGAGCTTAAACATGATCCACTTGAGAGCTCAAAAAAATTGCCAAGTATCAAATTATTCAAGATAATATACCAATTACCACATGAAGCATTTTCTATTTCCAAC
The DNA here is from genome assembly GCF_022539505.1 of Lolium rigidum. Lineage (NCBI taxonomy): Eukaryota > Viridiplantae > Streptophyta > Magnoliopsida > Poales > Poaceae > Lolium > Lolium rigidum. The sequence goes on along the minus strand of NC_061510.1, from coordinate 24,180,100 downwards.
AAAATAACAATAAATGCTGAGGCTTTCAGCTTTCGCCATGAATATTAAAGTAAAACGAAGAACACAAGTGTTCAAATGAAAAGCGGAGCGTGTCTCTCTCCCACGCAAGCATGCTAGGATCCGAATTTATTCAAAAACAAAAATAAAAGCACATAGACGCTCCAAGTAAAGCGCATAAGATGTGAAAGAATTAAAATATAGTTTCACTAGAAATGACATGATAAGTTGTTGATGAAGAAGGGGATGCCTTGGGCATCCCCAAGCTTAGACGCTTGAGTCTTCTTGAATTATGCTTGGGTGACCCAGGGGGGCATCCCCAAGCTTAGGTTGTTCACTCTTCTTGATCACATTATATCACCCTTCTCTCTTGACCCTTGAAAACTTCCTTCACACCAAACTCAAGGCAATCTCATTAGAGGGTTAGTGCATAATCAAAAATTCACATGTTCAGTAAGGACACAATCATTCCCAACACTTCTGGACATTAGCCACGGTTACTGAAATTTAATGGAGCAAAGAAATCCACTCAAACACAGTAAAAGAGGCAATGCGAAATAAAAGGCAGAATCTGCCAAAACAGAACAGTCCGTAAAGACGAATTTTTTCGTGGCACTTAACTTGCTCAGATCAGAAAACTCAAAACTAATGAAAGTTGCGAACATATCTGAGGATCACGCATGAATTTTTACCGAATTTTTAGATTCTTCTACAGAGAGAAAAACGCAAATTCGTTACAGCTAAAAATCTGTTTCTGCGCAGAAATCCAAATCTAGCATCAACTTTCTATTAGAGACTTTACTTGGCACAACAATACAAGAAAATAAAGATACAAAGGTATTGCTACAGTAGTAACAAGCACCTTGACTCAAATATAAAACAAAAATTGCAGAAATAAAACAATAGGTTGTCTCCCATAAGCGCTTTTATTTAACGCCTTTCAGCTAGGCGCAGAAGATTTTAATGATGCTCACATGAAAATAGAAAATGAAGCAAAAGGAGCATCAAGAAGCAAATTCAAAACACATTTAAGCCTAACCCACTTCCTATGCATAGGAATTTGTACACAAATAAATTCAAAAAGAACAAAGTGACAAGCATAGGAAGATAAAACAAGAGTAACTTCAAAATTTTCAGCATGTAGAGAGGTGTTTTAGTACCATGAAAATTTCTACAACCATATTTTCCTCTCTCATAATAATTTCCAGTAGCATCATGAACAAACTCAACAATATAACTATCACATACAACATTCTTGTCATGATCCACATGCATAAAAGTATCATTACTCTCCACATAAGCATAATCAATTTTATTAGTAATAGTGGGAGTAAAACTATCACATCCATCATTATAATCATCATAAATTGGAGGCATAGAATAATCATAATGAATTTTATCCTCAATAGTAGATGGAATGAAAATATCATATTCATCATTGTAAACATCATATACAGGAGGCATATCATAATCAACATAAACTTTCTCCTCCATACCCGGAGGACTAAAGAGATCATTTTCATCAAAACTGACCTCCCCAAGCTTAAATTCTTCCATAGCATTAGCAATAATAGTGTTCAAAGAGTTCATGCTAAAAACATTGCTACAACTATTTTGCAAACAAAGTTCCATGGGTTTTTTAATTCTCTCTTCAAACACATCATGTCCTAATTCAATATAAAGTTCATAAAGATCTCTAATTTTTTGGTTGTTTTCCATTAAGCCTAACTAGTGAAAATAAAAACAAGAGACAAAAAGATAAAATTGCAGAATCTAAAGGAAATAGCTTCGAGCACTCACACACCGGCAACAGTGCTAGGAAATAGCTTAGTAGTCGGAGGATGTGAATACCTTTTACCTTACCTCCCCGGCAACGGCGCCAGAAAATAGCTTGATGTCTACGCACGCTTCTATTCCTGTAGATAGTGTTGGGCCTCCAAGAGCAGAGGTTTGTAGAACAGCAGCAAGTTTTCCTTAATTGAATCACCCAAGGTTTATCGAACTCAGGGAGGTAGAGGTCAAAGATATTCCTCTCAAGCAACCCTGCAATTAAGATACAAGAAGTCTCTTGTGTCCCCAACACACCTAATACACTTGTCAGATGTATAGGTGCACTAGTTCGGCGAAGAGATATTAAAACGCAGGTGGTATAGATGGTGGTAAACGGTAATTGCGATCTGAAATAAATATTGCGGGAAATAAAGATCTTTGTAAAACGATGAAATAAAGCGGTGTTTGCAATATTTGTAAACAAGGCCTAGGGATCATACTTTCACTAGTGGCCACTCTCAACATTGCAATCATAATTGAATATAAATATAAGCACTTCATCATACTACTCTGAAAACACTGTCTTGTTGGATAAAGAACTCAAATTCATTGGGCAAGTGTGCAAAAGCACACCTCAAAGGCATATTCCCAAGTACTAATAAACACCTCACACTGTCATCGTGAGCATTCATAGGAGGTACTAACACACCACAATTCATAAGGGAGTTACACACGGCACACACACACTGTACCTTTACACCGAGGTCACAGTAACCCCGATGTTCACATAATAAAACACTTGAGTAGCATATGACGTCTAGATTGTAAAGCCTCGGTGAAGTTGGATGTTAAGAGCTCATTTTTCTCTGTGGACAGCTCGGGAATGCCATGAGTATTTCCTCCATCATGGAGAAATTATTCATTCAGGTGCATCAAAAATCTTTTTATAATACTCAGTAATAAAAAGCTTTAGGTTATCCTGCCTAACTATGGTCCCTTCTTCTTGTTCTAGCTGGAAGATTTTCTACCACTAGCTTAAGGGAGAGTTCTCGATTCTACCCGAGTCACTGATCGCATAGGTCAACCACTATAATGTGTACACCAGTAGTACACTGATGTCTACGCACGCTTCTATTCCTGTAGACAGTGTTGGGCCTCCAAGAGCAGAGGTTTGTAGAGCAGCAGCAAGTTTCCCTTAAGTGGATCACCCAAGGTTTATCGAACTCAGGGAGGTAGAGGTCAGAGATATCCCTCTCAAGCAACCCTGCAATTAAGATACAAGAAGTCTCTTGTGTCCCCAACACACCTAATACACTTGTCGGATGTATAGGTGCACTAGTTCGGCGAAGAGATAGTGAAATACAAGTAATATGGATGATTATAAGTAGTAATTGCAATCTGAAATAAAAATGGCAGCAAGCGAACATGTAGCAGAACTTGTTGGAAACGGTGTTTCAATGCTTAGAAACAAGGCCTAGGGATCATACTTTCACTAGTGGACACTCTCAACAATGATCACATAATAAATAAATAACTTCTCCTCACTTGTGCTACTCTCAAACACTCTCTTGTTGGATAACAAACACCATTCATTGTGCAGGGCTACAAGAGCACCCTCAAGCCGGAGTAAACAAGCTCCACAACGTCATAAAGGAATCACACACAATGCGCACACTGTCACCGTCACACCGTGGAGAGTGAATCCGGAGTTCATATTAAAGTAACCTCTAGAGTGCATAATAGACCGTTGCAATTTAGACCGAGTACTAACATAGCATACACACTGTCAACAATAGCTATGAAAGGGGGAATAGATCACATCAATACTATCATAGTAATAGTTAACTTCATAATCTACAAGAGATTACAATCATAACCTACGCCAAGTACTACATGATGCACACACTATCAACTTTACATCATGGAGGAGGAATAGACTACTTTAATAACATCACTAGAGTAGCACATAGATTAATAGTGATACAAAGCTCATGATCACATAAAGATCACACCATGGGAGAGAGATGAACCACATAGCTACCGGTAGAGCCCTCAGCCCCGGGGGAGAACTACTCCCTCCTTATCATGGGAGACAGCAACGACGATGAAGATGGCGGTGGTGTCGATGGAGATGGCTCCGGGGGCAATTCCCTGTCCGGCGGCGTGCCGGAACGGAGACTCTGCCCCCGAAACTTGTCTTCGCGATGGCGGCGGCTACGGAACTCTTCGTGGAATATGACTTGATTCTTTAGGGTTTTCGCGACGGGGAGAATATATAGGCGGAAGCGCGGCCTCGGAGGGGCACCAGGGTGCCCTCCCCACCTGGTGGCGCGGCCAGGGCTGGGCCCGCGCCCCCTATGGTGTGGGCCCCCTGCTAGCCGCCTCCGACTCTCCTTCGATGTTCTGGAACCCTCCATGGAAAATAGGAAGTTTGGCTTTTGTTTCGTCCAATTCCGAGAATATTTCCTGTGTAGGATTTCTGAAACCAAAAACAGCAGAAAACGAAGCGGCGCTTCGGCATCTTGTTAATAGGTTAGTACCGGAAAATGCATCAAAATGATATAAAGTATGAACAAAACATGTAGGTATTATCATAAAACTAGCATGGAACATCAGAAATTATAGATACATTGGAGACGTATCAAGCATCCCCAAGCTTAGTTCCTACTCGCCCTCGAGTAGGTAAACGATAACAAGGATAATTTCTGAAGTGACATGCTACTATCATAATCTTGATCAATACTATTGTAAAGCATATGAGATGAATGAAGTGATTCAAAGCAATGATCTAGATAATGACTAAACAACTGAATCATATAGCAACGACTTTTCATGAATAGTACTTTCAAGACAAGCATCAATAAGTCTTGCATAAGAGTTAACTCATAAAGCAATAGATTCTTAATAGAAGGTTTTGAAACAACACAAATGATGATTAAGTTTCAGCAATTGCTTTCAACTTGTAACATGTATATCTCATGGATAGTTGTCAACATAAAGCAATATAACAAGTGCAATAAGTAAACATGTAAGAATCAATGCACACAGTTGACACACGTGTTTGCTTCTAAGATAGAAAGAAGTAGGTAAACTGACTCATCATAAAGTAAAAGAAAGGCCATTCGTAGAGGGAAGCATGGATTACTCATGTGCTAGAGCTTTTTATTTTGAAAACATGGAAACAATTGTGTCAACGGTAGTAATAATTCATATGTGTTATGCATAAAACCTCCTATAAGTTGCAAGCCTCATGCATCGAATACCAATAGTGCCCGCACCTTGTCCTAAGTAGCTCGGATTTCCATGGATTATCATTGCATTACATATGTTTCAACCAAGTGTCACAAAGGGGTACCTCTATGCCACCTGTACAAAGGTCCAAGGAGATAGATCGCATTTGATTTCTCAGTTTTGATAGATCTCAACTTGAGGACATCCATACCGGGACAACATAGAAAACAAATAATGGACTCCTCTTTTTAATGCTTAAGCATTCAACAACAGATAATATTCTCATAAAGATTGAGGATTAATGTCCAAGCTGAAATTTCCACCATGATACATGGCTTTGGTTGGCGGCCCAATGTTCTTCTCTAACAATATGCATACTCAAACCATTTAATCATGATAAATCACCCTTACTTCAGACAAGACGAACATGCATAGCAACTCACATGATATTCAAGAAAGGTGTAAAAAGTTGATGGCGTCCCCAGAAACATGGTTACCGCTCAACAAGCAACTTATAAGAAATAAGATACATAAGCAACATATTCAATACCACAATAGTTTTTAAGCTATTCTCCCATGAGCTATGTATTGCAAAGACAAGGAATGAAATTTTAAAGGTAGCACACAAGCAATTTACTTTGGAATGGCAGAGAAATACCACATATTAGGTAGTTATGGTGGACACAAATGGCATGAGTTTTGGCTCAAGGTTTTGGATGCACGAGAAGCATTTCCTCTCAGTACAAGGCTTTGGCTAGCAAGGTTGTTCGAAGCAAAACACAAGTATGAACCGGTACAGCAAAACTTACATAAGAACATATTGCAAGCATTATAAGACTCTACACTGTCTTCCTTGTTGTTCAAACACTTTTACCAGAAAATATCTAGACTTTAGAGAGACCAATCATGCAAACCAAATTTCAACAAGCTCTACATTAGTTCTCCACTAATAGGTTTAAGCTACATGATGCAAAAGCTTAAACATGATCTACTTGAGAGCTCAAAACAATTGCCAAGTATCAAATTATTCAAGATAATATACCAATTACCACATGAAGCATTTTCTGTTTCCAACAAAATAACAATAAATGAAGCCGTTTTCAATTTCGCCATGAACATTAAAAGTAAAACAATGAACACCAGTGTTCATATGAAAAAGCGGAGCGTGTCTCTCTCCCAAACAATGTATGATCCAATTTATTCAGATAACTAGATAACAAAACGAAAATAAAAGCACACAGACGCTCCAAGTAAAGCACATAAGATGTGACGGAATAAAAATATAGTTTCACTAGAGGTGACCTGATAAGTTGTTGATGAAGAAGGGGATGCCTGGGGCATCCCCAAGCTTAGATGCTTGAGTCTTCTTGAAATATGCAGGGATGAACCACGGGGGCATCCCCAAGCTTAGACTTTTCACTCTTCTTGATCATATCATATCATCCTCCTCTCTTGATCCTTGAAAACTTCCTTCACACCAAACTCAAAGCAATCTCAGTAGAGGGTTAGTGCATAATCAAAACTTCACATGTTCAGAGAGGAAACAATCATTCCCAACACTTCTGGACATTACCCAAGGCTACTGAAAGTTAATGGAGCAAAGAAATCCACTCAACACAGTAAAAGAGGCAATGCGAAATAAAAGGCAGAATCTGTCAAAACAGAACAGTCCGTAAAGACGAATTTGTTTGAGGCACTTAACAAGCTCAGATGAAAAAGCTCAAATTGAATGAAAGTTGCGTACATATCTGAGGATCACGCATGAATTTTTTCAGCATTTTACGAGTTTCCTACAGAGAGATCTACTCAAATTCGTGACAGGTAAAAATCTGTTTCTGCGCAGAAATCCAAATCTAGTATCAACTTTACTATGAAAGACTTTACTTGGCACAACAACGAAATAAACATGATAAGGAGAGGTTTCTACAGTAGTAACAACTTCCAAGACACAACAAAACCGTAGCAAAATAAAAACATGGTTATCTCCCAAGAAGTGCTTTCTTTATAGCCATTAAGATGGGCTCAGTAATTTTAATGATGCTCTCGCAAGAAATAAGAGTTGAAGCAAAATAGAGAATCAAAAGCAAACAAGAAACACTTTTAACTCTAACCCACTTCCTATGAAAAGGAATCTTGTAAATGAACAAGTCATGTAAGCATAATGCTACAAGCATAGAAAAGCAACACAAGCGCAACTTCAAGATTCTCAACATAAAGAGGGGAAACTTAATATTATTAAGATGCATATAACCATGTTTCCCTCTCTCATAATAACTTTCAGTAGCATCATGAACAAACTCAAAAATATAACTATCACATGAAACATTCTTATCATGAGCTACATGCATAAAATTATTACTCTCCACATAAGCATAGTCATTACTATTAATTGTAGTGGGAGCAAATTCAATAAGATAGCTATCATTATTATTCTCATCACCATAATCATCATATATAGGAGGCATATTGTAATCATAATTAATTTTCTCCTCAATAGTAGGTGGACTGAAAATATGATAGTCATCATTGTAATCATCATATATAGTAGGTAAAGTATCATCAAAGTAAATTTTCTCCTCCATGCTTGGGGGACTAAAAATATCATGCTCATCAAAACCAGCTTCCCCAAGATTAGAACTTTCTATATCATTATGGAATGAAACATGGATAGTACTAATACTATGGCAATTATTAACATCATCATTTTCAGAATTAGTGTCCCAGAGATCTTCAATCAAAAGTAGTGTGTTCTTCCAAATCATGATCACTAATATAGGTAAAGGGCATAGGAAGATCATTGTACTCAGATTCGTTATCATAATAATCATTAGGAGCATCATACTTACGGTTACCTATCGTTATCTCATACACGCGGGGATATGCCGTTACCTCTTTCTTTTTATCCCCCCTCTTCTTCTTCTTCTTCTTCTTCTTCGTTCCCTTCTTCTTCTTCTTCTTTTCCTTCTCCTCGTTCCCTTCTTTAGGGGGAAGAGGCTTGAAGGGAGGCTTCTCCACATAACCTGATTTATTCCCAGAAACAATAGAAGAAACTTGGGAGGATTCCTCCTTTTCATTAATAAGTTCGAAACACACAACGGTCCTATCATATTTTGGCAAAGTGTCATCTTCTAAAATATTTTGTATGTAAGTATTTGTGTGGCAATTATCAATGCAATAAGAAAGACACCCATGCAGGACACTATTAATATCAAGAGCACTCATATCCACCAAAGAAGTTTTTCTCAATAACTCTTCACAGCCCAAAAATAAAGTAAGTTCATCATGCTGATTAGGAGTGATTTCATCATTACAATACAAATTTGCAGCACTCATAAGGTTCGAATTATCATTGGAGGAGCATTGAAAATTAAAATGACCCACTCTATGGCAAAGTTCACAAATAAAAGGATAGAGGGCACAATCTTTTTCACCAAGATCATCTAGAGCCCTAGACCACTTTCTAGTTTTTTCATTCCTGTGATGGATACAATATTCTTCTTCAATTTTATTCTTTTCACAAGGTCTATGAACTCCACAAAAATTAACATGCTTATAGGAAATAGCATTTTCAGAAGTTTGAGCATGTTTATTGCAATCATTAACAATTTCATTTTCCATGCAAGTGTCTTTAAAAGGTTCATGATACATGTACCAATTTTCTTTAGGAACATTAATATGAGAAGCAAATGCTCTATAGCAATCGACCATAATTTGAGGATCAAGATCATATTTAGCACTAAGCTCTTGAAAATCAGCAGTTTGAGCGAAAGACTTAATGCAATCATACTCGTAGTTTATACCTGATTCTTTACCTTTGTCATTCTCCCAATCTTCAGTATTGCTTTGAATTCTTTCAAGAAGATCCCATCTAGTTTCAACCTCCTTGCTTGTGAAAGATCCCTCCAAACAGGCATCTAGATAGTCCTTGTGATGTCCTGAAAGCCTTGCATAAAAATTATTAATAATAACATTACGAGGAAGCTCATGAATGGGACATTTGAGCATTAGTGACTTCAATCTCCCCCATGCTTGGGAAATACTCTCTCCATCACGAGGATAAAAGTTATAAATGTAATTCCTATCAATATGCACTTCATGAGGAGGATAAAATTTAGAGTAAAAGAGAGATATAATTTCCTCCCAACCAATAGATCGACCATTCTTCGACATCTTATACCATTCCGCAGCTACTGCCCTTCGGAGATATAGAGAATAGCTTCCTCTTAACTTGGTCCTTTGAAATACCTGCACTCTCGAACAACTCGCATAATTCATGTATAAAGAGTAAATGATCACTAGGATGGACAGTCCCATCTCCAAAATAGCAATTGTTCATAGCAAGTTCAACAATTTTCATAGGTATCTTGAAGGGAATACTTTCAGTAGGTGGATTTGGAATATCACAAGCATCATTCGAATCACCACATATTGGAGACAAAGCATTATCAAGGCAAGATATTTCTTCCAAAGCTGAGGAGCAAAAAAGATTATTTTTATATAAACTAGCTTCCCCAAGCTTAGACTTTTTCATAGCATTAGCAGTAATTGCGTTCATACTAATAACATTGCTACTAGCATGCAAATAAGGTTCCATAGGTTTTTTAATTTTCGCATCAAACAATCCATGTCTTAACTTAGGAAAAAGATTAAAAAGCTCACTAATTTTTTTGTTGTTTTCCATTATGCCTAACTAGTGAAAATAAAAACAAGAGACAAAAGGATAAAATTGCAGAATCTAAAGGAGATACCTTCGAGCACTCACACACCGACAACAGTGCTAGGAAATAGCTTAGTAGTCGGAGGATGTGAATACCTTTTACCTTACCTCCCCGGCAACGGCGCCAGAAAATAGCTTGATGTCTACGCACGTTTCTATTCCTGTAGACAGTGTTGGGCCTCCAAGAGCAGAAGTTTGTAGAACAGCAGCAAGTTTCCCTTAAGTGGATCACCCAAGGTTTATCGAACTCAGGGAGATAGAGGTCAGAGATATCCCTCTCAAGCAACCCTGCAATTAAGATACAAGAAGTCTCTTGTGTCACCAACACACCTAATACACTTGTCATATGTATATGTGCACTAGTTCGGCGAAGAGATAGTGAAATACAAGTAATATGGATGATTATAAGTAGTAATTGCAATCTGAAATAAAAATGGCAGCAAGCGAACATGTAGCAGAACTTGTTGGAAACGGTGTTTCAATGCTTAGAAACAAGGCCTAGGGATCATACTTTCACTAATGGACACTCTCAACAATGATCACATAATAAATAAATAACTTCTCCTCACTTGTGCTACTCTCAAACACTCTCCTGTTGGATAACAAACACCATTCATTGTGCAGGGCTACAAGAGCACCCTCAAGCTGGAGTAAACAAGCTCCACAACGTCATAGAGGAATCACACACAATACGCACACTGTCACCGTCACACCGTGGAGAGTGAATCCGGAGTTCATATTAAAGTAACCTCTAGAGTGCATAATAGACCGTTGCAATTTAGACCGAGTACTAACATAGCATACACACTGTCAACAATAGCTATGAAAGGGGGAATAGATCACATCAATACTATCATAGTAATAGTTAACTTCATAATCTACAAGAGATTACAATCATAACCTACGCCAAGTAATACATGATGCACACACTGTCAACTTTACATCATGGAGGAGGAATAGACTACTTTAATAACATCACTAGAGTAGCACATAGATTAATAGTGATACAAAGCTCATGATCACATAAAGATCACACCATGGGAGAGAGATGAACCACATAGCTACCGGTAGAGCCCTCATCCTCGGGGGAGAACTACTCCATCCTCATCATGGGAGACAGCAACGGCGATGAAGATGGCGGTGGTGTCGATGAAGATGGCTCCGGGGGCAATTCCCCGTCCCGGCGGCGTTCCGGAACAGAGTTTTCTGTCCCCCGAAACTTGTCTTCGCGATGGCGGCGGCTACGGAACTCTTCGTGGAATATGACTTGATTCTTTAGGGTTTTCGCGACGGGGAGAATATATAGGCGGAAGGGCGGCCTCGGAGGGGCACCAGGGTGCCCTCCCCACCTGGTGGCGCGGCCAGGGCTGGGCCCGTGCCCCCCTATTGTGTGGGCCCCCTGCTGGCCGCCTCCGACTCTCCTTCGATGTTCTGGAACCCTCCGTGGAAAATAGGAAGTTTGGCTTTTGTTTCGTCCAATTCCGAGAATATTTCCTGTGTAGGATTTCTGAAACCAAAAACAGTAGAAAACAGGAACTAGCGCTTCGGCATGTTGTTAATAGGTTAGTACCGGAAAATGCATCAAAATGATATAAAGTATGAACAAAACATGTAGGTATTATCATAAAACTAGCATGGAACATCAGAAATTATAGATACGTTGGAGACGTATCACACACCATACCGTATAGTCGTATATACTGCCAGACGCATGGATCCCCTCTTCACACAACTATGCGATCTCTCAATCAACATCCTTTTACAAATTTTGCAAAAAAGCCTTCCAACAAAACTCAACAGCCTAGGGGTAGTAATATTATCTTGTCCTTCCAAGAAATCTCCATTGCAATTTTTTTGCTACAAGGCCTGGTACGTGGTAGTATAGAATGAGAAGGAAGTGCACCATGGATCTGATTGTACTGAAAATTTGGGTCGAGAAGATGTATTTCGATATTATTACTCAGATGTGGTACTCCCCCCATAGCTCAAACCCAACAGAGATATGAAAATAGTGACAAGGCCGATCCCGCTCCTCATATAAAGCTTATGCTTCATATTGTTTGGTGCGCAAGAGCAAATCTCAATATGGGTAATGCCTTAAAGCATGGGAAATGTTCAGTTCTAGATGCACAAAGTTCTTCATGGCTAATGACCACCCTGTAGAAGATATTGCCTTTGGGCCCATCAAGCCTAACTTTGGAGATGGTTCTTAAATATCTAAGCTCAGTTCACTTAAAACTCGAATACATATGCCAGATAAACCGTTGGAAGAGCCACCCTCAGGGCATCAACTGGTATGGAGCATAAATGAGACCTTCGGAGATTGCAAATACATCAATATCGAGTTTGTGTTGTCCATGGATATACAATCAATGTTTGGCTCCATAGGGTGCCTTCAATATCATCTACTCATGTTTAGATCATACTTATGTTATTTTGTGCTTCTAGGCACTTCTATTCTCTGATTGGCGCTCCATCGTCATGTAATATTGTACCCTATTGTGTAATGTTAGTATATTTCCTTGTTTTTTTTTTAAAGAACTCTTCAGTGACCATGTTAGCATTATGTCATGTACACAAGAGGAATATGGAATATCTTGCAAATTTCTAAAACTTCAAAGCGAAGATATATAGACTGGTGATACAAAATTGATTCCCTGGGAATGACTTGACCCGGATTTGGTGAACCCGGAATTAGGTAGATCTGGTTTAAAAAAATAAAAATATGTTATTTAAAAGTTTTATTTTTTAAGAATAATTTATTCATGTTCATATTAGCTTGATACTTATTCGTGCATATTAACAAGTAAAATTCGATCGTATGTGGCCTACACAAAAAAAAAAGATAAAATAAAAACTAAATTCAATCATTATACTCCCTCTGGCTGTAAATACATGTAGTTAAAATATAGGCCAAAATTTGTCTAGATTTGTTGAACCTGCGAAAGTATTTAGGATTGGAGGGATTTGTTTTTGGATATTTTGTCATTTTGGTGTAGACCACATATAGTAATATTTTTTAATTTTTTGCACGAGTAAGTACTAAAGTAATATGCAAAAAAGTAATTTCATTTTTATTTAAAAATAAAATTAGATTTCCTTTGGAAAGACGGGTCTACAAAGACTTAGGTTCCACTATCTACCTTGGCGACTCGTTTTTTGCGACGCCCCCTGAGGCCCTGACCATAAACAACAGAAGTGTGTTCTAGCGCAAACATGGCCCATCGCAACTTGTATTGTGAATCATAACTTGTGATACTGATATCAATGCCTTTGTACCTGAACCGAGCACGAAAAACAAAAGTTAGAGCAAACCTGTACACATGATCATAAATTCCAGGAACATTCCGATAACTAGCAGTCTAGCACACGCCCGCCTTTGGTTCTCTACGGTACCTGAGAATTTAAAAAGACTCGAAAATTGGCATCACATGATATAGAAGACTCCATATATACGTGCTGTTTTTTTTACGGATTTTATAACACTTTTTTTGAATTTATTGCGCATAAGGGAAGAATGTGAGCAAAACCTCACCACCCATCAAGATTTGTTATTTTTGTTTGAACAAAGAGTTATTTATTTATTTATTTCAGCTGTAACTTGTTCTGGTAGTATTGGAGCTGTGAGCTGTCCCTTGTCTAATCCCATTTTTGGCATACATCTTCTTGCCGTGTCCCATGGGTCAGAACTGACAAGATCAGATAATATTATCCGGTCGACGGTTGTGTGTGTATAATACTATACAGTATAATTAAAACAAAATGAAAGGTCAGCGTCAAAGCCGCCTCTCCGAGAGAGTTGACCATTAGTTTGTTTTACATACGAAATAGCAACCCGTCTGTGGACAATTCATTCAGATTCAGATATGCCAAACTTTCAAGTCACCACCAACGCCATATCTTTTTTTTTTTTTTGACATGCCAACGCCATATCTTTCTGCAATACCGTTCTTATTCCGAGTACGAAGGGAAACGGAAACCCCGGTGTTGTTGCGCGAGCATGGGGTAGTAGTCTATTTACTCCCTCCGCAAATAAGTACTATCTCGGTACCTCCATTTGAAAGTTTAAGGTTTGTATTTTTTAAAAAAGTTAAATCAAGTAAAGTTTGATCAATTTTTTAGAATAATCTACCAACAAATATAATATTTTGTAGATACCATACGAAAATATATTTCATTATATATTTAATGATATTAATTTTATATTTTCATGTTAATGATTTTTGTAAAAGCTTAGTAAAACTAGATATAGTTTGACTTTTAAAAAATAATATAAGCCTTAAGCTTTAGGATAGGTAGTATATATCTAAAAAATAGTCAAAAAATCAGTTCTTAACTCGGGTGTAGATGCTTCTGGTTGAAAAAAACCGAAAAAAATAAAAAAAAAATCTGAAAAAATCTGAAACTTTTGGCAATGAACATGAACAAGTTTACTAACTTCACACCAAAAATCTCCGAAAAAATACATATGTAGTGGTCTGTGTAAAAAGAGAAAATGTGGTGCTGTTTGGAACATTTAGGGTGTGTTTGGTAGCCCGGGCCACCTGAGAATCACTTTTCCATCTCAGAATTGCTCACCTCAGACTAGTTGAGCTGAGATTTTGTTGTGTGGTTGTTAGCTTGTAGCCACTGAAACAGGCTGAACAGAGAGTGTGTTTGGCATAACTTCTCATATGGGCACTACCCACCTCCAACCTTTTTACAAAAAGAACCCTAACAAAAACGAAAAAAAAAAGCAATCAGGTCCTAACTCAGCTCCAAGCCATGGAGCTCGCCAGGGAACTCCGTCCTGCAGAGTCAATGGCCGTGGCCTCGCCTGGCTGGGTCGGCGTCGCCCCTCCGGAGGCAGAGAAGGGCTCCCGCCAGTAGGTAGAGACGGAGGTCCGGCGAGGGAGTGGCGTGGCGGCGGCCAGGATTGTGCCCGAGGCGGGCCAAGCGATGGGGCGACGGAGCTTGCTGCTCGGGCCGATGGAGTTCGTGGTTGGGGCGGGCGGGCCGTCGGGTGGCAAAGCTTGCGGGCGGTGGAGGGCGCCGACGGGAGGGCGCTGGCGCCGGCGAGAGGGAGGCTACGGGGCGGGATGGCGTCGGCTCGAGCTGCTGCCCGTCGTCTGGCCTTGCTCATGCTCGGGGCGACGGGGCTTCTTGCTTGGGGCTGGCGGGCCGTGCGGCGGCAGAGCTTGCAGGCGGCGGAGGGAACCGGCGGGAGGGCGCTAGCGCCGGCGGGAGGGAGGCCGTGGGGCGGAGGGCGTCCGGCGTCTGCCTTTGGTCTTGCTCGGCTGATATGATAGAAGAGGAGAAGGAAGATGGGGGAAAATGAAGGAGAGAAAGAGGTGGGGTGAGGGTCTGGGGGGGGGGGGCGCTACAGTAGAATGTGGAATGAGTTCAGCCTGGGTGAGTTGTGAAGCTCGATTTGAGCTTCTCAACCCGGCCTGGCTGAGAGCCTTTTTTCGTATGAAGTGGGCACTGCTGAGATGGCCCGACTCAACCTAACAAACAACAAATAGTTGGTTGAGCTAGGTTGAACTGAGAATATTTGGATTGGACCGGGCTACCAAACACACCCTTAGATTTATGGCTTACATCACTTCGATTTGTCTTTTTTTGCATACACCACTACATATGTATTTTTCCGGAGATTATTGGTGTGCAGTTAATTAGAACATTGTTCATTTTCGTTATACAAACATTTTAGATTTTTTTAAATTTTTTTGCTATTTTTCGATTTTTTTATTCAATCAGATCATCTACATCTGGGTTCAGAAATGCCTTGTCCAAAAATAGTACTAGACAACTTTGTTCTCTTTTATATTTTATAAGTCTTCATTTAATTAATTGAAGGAGAGAAATAATAGTTGGTGGTTGAGACAATGGAGGGGAGGAATGAGGATTGGAGGATGGAGTTGAGAAGTGATTACGAGATGCTATTTGCATCAAGTAGTAGATGTATACTAGGACAGTAGGACTTATCTGAAAGCATATTTTAAACTTGGAAATTTATTTTATTCGTATTTTGTTTTAAAATATACATATTTGAAAACGAAGAAAGTAGCTAGCAGTGGACCGATGGCCCTATCTCACCTCGTGCGTGGACCTTCCACGTCGTCGCGTGTGGAAGCATCGAGCGCCACTTCCGTGGAGGAGTAGTACACTGAAGAGATCGTCAGTGTGTTACCGTTTGCACTAGTCTAATCAAATGATCAACTCGCATAATGCCAACGAACTTAACCACGATCGAGGTCATTTCAAGGCTTAGTTCGTGCATGGCTTGTCAGAGATCTCTTAGTTAATCACCCTGAGCTGCAGAAACCAAGTGGATATGTTATATGTAGTTTATCTCGGCGTTCGTTAGTTTGTCAGGCAGCGACACTCACTATGGGAAAACAGGCTTTGCAATGCAACTATTTGCACGTTAAAGAGCTCTTGGCAAAAGCTTTGTCGTGCGACGCTGCACGGCAATGCCATTAAGGGTTTGTCGTGCAAGTGCAACTCGTCAACGTTGCACGGCAAAGGTTTTGCCGTGCGATGTCGCACGACAAAGGTCGTTTTTTTTGCAGTGTGCTAAACATGTTTTGTCTAAAAAATAAATCATAAATTAAACTGGCTAGTTTAGGATTCAAACCTAGGACGCATAGTAGGGAAAGCGTGCAACCTTACCACTGGGCTAAGTGTTTATTTGTTGATAACTATATTTTTTTTTGAACAAGGAGTGCCCCGAAGGGCCAGGAAGCTTCTCATTAAATCCAAATGGTGGAGGTACAAATTATTACAAAGGACCTCATAAGATCAAAAAAAACATATAGGTCCCCAGCATTTACAGAAAAGACCTCACTGAGAGATGGAGAAACGCAATCGGATCCTTCTCTTTCTCCACCGTCGAGCCAGAGGTCGGCTACGTCGCCGTGATGCGAAGATGCGGGGACGGAACCACTTGCCTCTACGCAGCCGTAGTATGCGGCTGTAGACCTCAGGAGGGGCCTCACAAAGGAGGTTGATTCGCCGGAGTCCTTCGCCGGCTTTTGGATAGGCCATGGTTTGGCCTTGGATTTTGGACGGCTACCATCCGCCGCCGAGGTGCTGCTCAAAAAAATTGCTTCCCAACTCCATTGCTGGCAGATGCTTTCGCTCACCCAGTCGATTCCTCCATCCATCACCACCACGGCGCAAAACAGAGGAGTAGGACGGGAGGGGGAGAAGCACCTTGCAGCAGAAAATCCTTCACCAACGCCATCGATGCAAAACGGCCCACCATCAGACTCACCATTCCTACCACGGATAGGAGGAGGCAGGCGGAGAAGATTGGCTTGAAGAAGAATCCACTTATTGATGAAGACCTCGCCTGGAGACCAAAGAGCACCGGTGAACGCCAGGGTCATCCAGGGGCTTCTTCGCCTCTCCTTGCCACCACAGCCGACCAGAGGTGCCGAAGCTCCTGGATTGGTGACGCCCCACTGCTCCTCCTCCTCGCCACCTCGGCCGGCCAGGAAGAACATGGGAACTCCACATCCCAACGCCATCAGGTGGCCAGCAACCACTTCTTTATTTAAGGAGACGGTGATCTCCCTCATCATCCGCAGCTCTTTCCATCGGAGCAACCAGAGAAGAGAGAGCTCCTAAAGCCGACGAGATCTGGGCGCCAAGATCCGCAGCTCGTCTCCAACTACCGGGCAAAAAGCCCACTACTGGCACATGGCCTAAACTACTAGCTACCCTACTCCGGCGCCCCCCTTCTCCATACCGGCCGGATCGGAGTCGGGGGCGGCCCGGCAAGAAAAGCGTTTCTACCAAGTGGAAGAGGAAGAGCGGTGGGAGGGGAGGGGAAAGAGAGCGTTTTTTGATAACTATATCACGCCACGTCTTTTGAGTTGAGAAGAAATTCAGTTTTTTACATTACCGTGCGCTTACACTAGGCAAAGGCTTATTTGCCGTGCGTTTGTTAAAAACACTAGGCAAATGCGTGCACGGCGATGTCTTTTATGCTTTGCCGTGCATCAAATCTTTGTCGTGAGCTGTGCTGGTCCATTGTCGTGCAGCTTTCTTTGTCGTGCGCTCTCTTCCACTGTTGCCGTGAATCGTATCTTTGCCATGCGCTCGTGTGTGTCTTTGTCATGACTAAGATCTTTGCCGTACGTTTTCTCCGTGCGCACGGTAAAGAAATCTGCTTCTCACTGAAGAAAGCAATAGGCTTCCGTTCCTTTTGCCGTGCGGGAGCACACGGCAAAGATAGGCTGCACGGCAGCGCCTGTTTTTCCCGTAGTTACTTGACCTTGTTTGTTTAGAAGTTAGAACACACATAATCACTCGCTGATCGGGTAAACTTCCGCTAATGTGTATACTACTAGTAGCCCACGTGCGTAGCTGTTTGTGTAATCCATTTTGGGTATACATCTTGGTGCCGTGTCCCGCGGGTCAGAACTGACAATATTACCCGGTCGACGGTGGCGTGTGTAAAAAAATTGGCAGCCTCAAAGCCGCCTCTCCGGGAGAGCTGACCACCAGTTTGTTTTACGTACGAAATAGCAACTCGCTTATTATCGAACAATTTGATTCAGATCCAGATACGCCAAAGTTTGAAAGTCGGCATGCAGTGCCACATCTTTTGTTATATCTCACCTCGTGCATGGACCCTCCACGTCGTCGCCACTTCCGTGGAGAGGAGTAGTACACTGAAGATGCCGTCACAAGTGTGTGTTACCAATTACCAGTTGAACTAGTCTAATCAGAATCATCAACTCGCATTATGCCAACGAACTTAACCACGAGGTCATTTCAACGCTTGAGTCATGCATGGCTTGTCAGAAATCTCTTACAGTAATTAATCTCCCTGAGCTGGAGAAACCAAGTGGATACTATATACTACCAAGCTGGAGTAGTTAATCTCGGCATGCATTCCTTGGTCAGGCAGCGACAATTGACCCTGTTTGTTTAACACACACATAATCACTAATCGAATGAGTAAACCTTCGCTAATGCGTATACTACTAGTAGCTGCGGCGAATCCTTGCTTCTACTAGATAGATGCTTCCTTCGACTTTGACTTGACTCGCTCCGGCGTACAAGTATACATTTTCTCTACCGGAACGCCACTTCTCCGGAGCGCGGCTGCCGCTATTGGGCTATTCAAATTTCCACACACGACCGACAGACCCACCGGAGCGCAGTCAAAGTTAACTTGCCACGTGGAGCGCCACGTCCTCGCGTGGTGACGTGCATGCGTGGACCAGCACGTACATCTGGTACAACATGTACGTATGTATCCTGTTATCATTTTATTTTTGTTGGGAATACGTACATACACATACACCCGTTAACATTTTTTTAGAGCAACTGCCTACTCGTTAAGATGGATTCGCAAAAAAAGCATAGAGGAAAATATGGTGTCCCTCCTAGAGGTGACACAGGGAAACCCTAAATCCTATTGTCAGCGGGCCCTCTTAGCGCCTCGCCCCTCCTCGCTGCCGTCGAAAGGCTCCACCGGGTTTTTCGCTACTAGGAAAAATCTTACTAGTAACGCACCTCTTTTGCCTACTAGTGGCGTCCAATAGAGTGCTACTACTAACACGCCACTGCTAATTGTTAGTGGTGGCGCACCAGGTAGGCTACGACGACTCTTGTAGATCTGGCAGAGTGGGGTAGTGGATTCCCGACGGCTTGTGCCGCTCAAAGATAACGAAGGTGGGGGCTCTACCTCTTCTAGAAATGTTGCCCCTGCTACTGTTGTGGACGACAACTCCTACGTCAGGCGGACCCGTGGTGCTGCGTCCATGGCTGCACTTGGCAGCGTTGGATGTTGGGCAATGCGAGTCGTTTACCATCGTGTCCGTGGAGGGTGCCCCTTCTCCTCGCTCTTTGTGGTTGGATGTTGGGCAATGCAAGTGGTTTATTATTGTGTCTATAGAGGGTGCTCCTTCTCCTCGTCAATTATATATGGTTTGATGTTGGGTAAGGCGAGTCATTTATGATCGTGTATGTAAGTTGCATTATTTTCCTCTCAGCTATGTATCATGTTGGGTGTGAAGTTATAGCCTTCTTAATGCTGTATCGTGATATGTATGAAGTTTATACTACCTCCGATTCAAGGAATAAGGCGTCCTCGTTTTACGTGCTTTTCGTTTGACTAAGTATTACTTCAAATATATGAAGATTGTTTGTATAAAATTAACATCATTAGAAAGTGCTTTTCAATACGAATCCAACGGTACTAATTACATATAATATAACCAAGATTTTTTTGCTCAATTTTTATGGTCAAAGTTCGTCTTGGAATACGTGTGCGCCTTATTCCTTGGGACGGAGGTAGTAGAAAATAGAGAGGGAAAGGAAAAAATTCTACGTGGGCTATGTTTTTTCATTTACGGGCGTGCCCCGTTAACTACTACGTACGTAGCAACGAAGCCGTGCACGTTTTTGCGATCCCATTTTGAGCTCAACGCATACAGGGTGCACGTCAGCGTCAATGGACGGAAATGCTGAAGATACTGTATATAATATGGCGTGGTCTACAATCATGCGCCTGAAATGGTGCTTGATTGGAAAGGAAGTCGTACGTACGTCACACAATTCGATGTGCCCCTTGTTTATTTCTGTACAGGCAGACGGATTCTGTGCTACTCCTACCCAATGGACGCTCCGTCCCCGGCTGCTAATCGAGTCCAAAACAGACATACGCCAAAGCATGTGAAATGAAATTAACAATTAACGATCACGGGTGGTCAACCGTGTGGGCGCGGGTAAACAATTTTGTTGCTGTACAGATTTTTTTAGGGGCTATTGCTGTATAGTAGTACTTTTTTTTTTTGATAAAGAGCATATATTAATATAGCGGAGATATCAATTACACCCAGCCTCTGTAACAACATCATACCCTAATAGCATAAAGGATGCACACAACCAAAAAAGAGAAAATAATTATAAAAAGAAAGGTCCCGCTGCAGAGATCCATTACTTAAAACAGCAACACTAACACCACCAAGACAACACCAGAAGATCAGCTTCGTCATAAGCGACGCCTCCAATAAGGAAACAGTGCACAAACGCTGTCGTCGCCCGATCATAGATCTTAGGTTTTCACCTTGAAGCAAGTCATCTCTCTCAAAACAATGCCTTCAACAAGAACATTGCCAGGCACAACCAATTAAGGCCAGACCTTGGACTTTCACCCTGAAAGATAAGACTCTGAACTTCTCCTGTGCAGTCGCCCCCACATACCAGTTGAAGTCACGAAGCACCAAGCCAATTCCAGCTCACCACCAAGATCCGACCATCATAGCTATTCCACCGATCTTGGCTTGATGACCTTCTCTGCTAGCACCATGGAAAGAAAACGAACTCCATGATATTAACAACCAGTAGAGTTTCGAAGCGCTCCCTCTGAAACCAAACGGTCAGATAAAAAAAACATGGGTGCGAACGACCGAAACCACCCAATCCCGCAATCTTCAGGCATTTATCGCTCAATGAATTTCGTCCGCGAGGCCTTCCGGAACCCGACAATTCACCCAAACTGGGCGGGAACAAGCATCCAACAGATCTTCAAACTTGGTGCGAGAAGAATCGTAGAACCACCACCTTTATTCTTCGACGCGGACGAAACAGCCCCCACGCCGCCATCCGCCGCCCGACGACGACAAAGGAGGTTCAGAAATCGATCATCGCCTCGCTAAGTCGTTGCCGCCAAGCCCATGGCGGCCGCAGATAAGTTGCGTACCCCGGCCATGAATCCGGTGACGCTACTCCCATGGTCGCTCGAACGACACGGCCAAGGCTGTCCTCGCAGCAGGCCATGAGGCAAAGCAGCGACCAGCCCTGTAGGCCCAGACCTAGATCGGACCCAGATTGGACCCATGCCATCGTCCAACCGCCGGCATCCAGCACCAAGGCCAGCCCCGTGCGCCCCTGCGCCAAGACGACGCAGGGCAGGACCCGCCCCGACGCCGACAACCGCCGTGCCCCACAGTCTGCACCGCCGCGGCCACCCGAGCAATTAACAGACCAGCTAAGACCAACCTGTGCTGTCGATCACGGTGGTGAACGCTTCAAGATCTTCGGCCGGCCGGCTGGCTCGATCGATCGGACCCCGTCGCCGGGCAACCTGTATTACAAGCAGCATCGGATTCACCACCACAAACGTCGATCGCGGCGCGACTCGACGCGGTCAAACCGGCGACTGTTACGTGGACCTCCGCCTGCGCGCGCACTCGCAAACGTGCACGTACGAAAGTCACCGATCGATCTATCGGCACTTGCGTACGACGTAGTATTACGCTGTAGTATTGCTGTAACTGTCCGTAGCAGCATTGTCCTTTCACCTGGCGCGGCCACGTACGCAAACACGTCGCCGCCATTACAGGTTTTGCTTCTTTTTGTTGATGATGAGTATATATATGCATATATATAAAGTTTGGCGAAAGAGTCGGCGATCACCGGCCGGAACAGCGTCCCGACACGAGCAGCGGTCACCGGACGTCACGCGTACAGCTCGATCCTAGGACGTGTATTGAGACTTGTCTTGGCCCGCCGGCCGGCCGTCGATCTCCGTCGCCGCTGATCATTCCGATACAGAAGCCGCGTCGCTAGTTTTTGTCTTGCGTAGCTGCAACCAACGGCGCGCGATCAGCGATGGGAACAAAACAATGGTCAGGTTAAGAATGCGAGAGGAGAAAAGAAAAGAAAACGCGACGACCGAGTGGCCCCCCGGCCACTGGAGGAACTGAGTGCCGGCCGGCCGAGCAGTACCCGGGGCTCGCGTCGACGACCAACTACCCCACCCAACCGTGACGGTACCCGAACCATGCATGGCATCCAGCTCCAACCGCAACAAGACATCCTCCGGGTGTACCCGACCTCATACAACTGCAAGATTCCCGCGGGAGCAAACAACACAAACAAGCTCAAGAGAAAAAAGAAAGAAACTAATGCCAACAACGCCAGATCCGACGATGACGGGCAACCCTGCGTCCATTGGAGAATTCAACCACGTTCCTATGCCATCGAATCGCCGCGTACCAAGCAGCACTTTTAAGAAGAAATCTGACATAGACCCAAACTAGTCCTAGGATTTCTCCCGGTACACAAAGGGGAGTGCGGAAGGGGTACATCCGACACACTTCAAGAAGGAAGGGCGGCGCCCGTAGGCGTCACCGCGTCGGTGTCGGCCGAACCGGCAAGGATTTCTACCGACCCCCAAAAACCACAACCCCCGAAAGCCATAGCACTCCACCGAAGTTGATGTTCACCAACATGCGCCACCACGATTTTGAGGTCACCATCGTCGTCTTACCATAGCAAACGCTCTCAGGCCACCCGGACCGAGAAGAGACACTAGTAGACAAGATGCGACAGTACATTAGCCACGCATGAGAGAACAGCCTCCACCGTCGTAGACTAGCAGAAGCACACCATACCACTTGGCACAGAGGGTGGTAGTAGCTTAGCCATCTAGAGGGCTTTCTCGAGCGCCAACGGAGGGTGTTGATCGGATGCGGTAGCCGGCTAGGTCTAGATCGGGTCTGTGAAGCTTCTACCGTCACGATGCAGCCAACGATGTCACCACCACACCCATCACCAACTGTTCCTCAATCCAGCCGGAGCCGAATCGTCTGGGCCCGTCCCAACCCGCCATGACCTAGATCGAACCTGAAGGACCAAGACCTGAGCTTGCAGGGCTTGGCCGGACAAGCACCAACCCATAACCCTCTCACCGCCAACTGGCCGCACCTTTGCCGCACCACCATCCTGGACTGCCCCGGAGTGCAGCCGGCCTAGCTGTATGTAATATCCCAGGTTTAGAGGATATAAAATGAGAGAACACCAAAGTGTGCATTGCATTCATGCATAGAAAATCCGGGGAATTTTCGCGCTTTCAAATAAAACTTACCACGATGAATCGAAGTTTCACTTGACTTGCTGGAAGGGAAGTAGATCATCAAGTCAAGCGCTATAAACTTCACTGTGATCTTTACTAAAACCTTATTTTGGGAAGACATGATTTGATCTATGGATTAGATCAAATGGAATTAGATTTACAACAACGCATTCTTTAAGAATCAAACCCTAACTTATTAACACTTAGCAACTACCTTTGTGTGTAATTTAATTCACTTATAAATAAGGTAAACCATAGGGTCTAAAGTGCATAAAAGCCACACATTCTTATTTAAATCATAACTTATTAAATACATGGAATATCATAAAACTAAATCCGTTTACATTACGAATTATAGTTCAAACTATTTGAATAAAATTAACTATGAGTATTTTGAAACTCATATGATCATGCCTTGGTGAAATCAAATCCAACTATTCAAATTTGAGGAATAACCCTCAACTTTGACCTTTTGACCAATATTATAATCTAAATCAAATCAAATATGATATAGTGACTCATCTACAATAATAAAACCATCCACAAGATATTTAGTAGCAAATGCCACTTGGCTATCCAAAAATAAATCATATGAGAGGATAATGATCTTGCCACATAGGATGAAAATATCTACATGACTTGCATTCCAAGCTTTGCCACCTCATGCTCAAAGGATTGCTATGGATGAGGGCATGACAACCAAGCACCTTACTCATCAAACCAACACAAGAGTCACCACCTATGTGTCATGACACTAGAGCTTGCCCAAGCCTATAAATAGAGCCACACCCTTCATCCATTTGATCATCAAGTACCATCATACATGGGGACAAACACCTAGAGCCACTCCATGTTAATTAGATAGAATCAAGATGAAGAAGCTAGGAGGTGGAGGCATACCACAAGATGCAGGTTTATCAGATTTCCTGAAGAACAAGCTACATAAGATTGCAAGGTAGAATTCCTAGGCAAACCATATATTTAGAGGATCATATCATCAAAGCTTGAGTAGGACCTTAGGCTATTCCAAGACATTGAGAAGTGAGAGAAATTATAATACTAACCATAGCCATGTTCATACAAAAATATTAGAGAAGTACTAATCCTAGATGTTCAAGTCAATATTTAATCTTGGAGGTGAGAACCCTATTTCAATCACAATACCTTAGCAAACCAATTCCATGATCATCACAACTTGGTATTAATTATAAACCCTAAGAATCTAGGATGAGTGTGATGAGAGGAATATTAAAAAGGGATTAGTGAGGAATGAGTGAATCTTGTCTAATGCATGATTATACCTTGTAAATATAGATGATAAGTTAAACCCATGTTATTAATAGATCTCATCTATCACATAAAATAATAAGTATATCACTAGTAGTTAATCCCAAACCAATCCTCATGCCTTGTGTAGAGGAGTAATCCTAGTCAATTAAACATAACCCAACTATTGCTTACATCCTAAACCTAGTGGTGTATCACATTGGTGATCACTACTAAAACCCTAGACCAAGTCTGAAATCCAACCCATGGATTACTTTGGATTATAGGTAGAACCCTGCCATGCATCATGCCTATTTCCTACTTCAAATAGTGAAGTATTCCCAAAACCATAAACCTTGTCATATAGAACCAATCTACATAAAATATTGTTTCCTAACTTGTGTATCATAGATCACAAGTATAAGCCAAGCCATACATACTTTAGAACTAAATGCCATTTGGTGAGTAAAGAGAAACCAATATCCAAATCATCTTCTTAAAACTTAAGAACTATCCATCACATAAAATCATGAACCAATTCCATTTCCTTTACTATTTGTTAAACCCTAGCCATAATTAAATTATATGTGAATGATCTCTATGGTTAAGCACTAGAAAAAATAAACTGTGTTCACCATGCACATGTTCTAAATTTCAAACCAATTAAAATAGGTTTGGTTTCTAAATAAAAATAAATTGAGACAAACCCTTAAGCCATATCTATTTTCAAATGCACCTCATTAAAACACAAAACTAATAAAAGATTAAATATTTGTTTTAAAATAAAACAATGCAGTAATCACTATTATCAAGTGATATGGAAATTCAAATGTTTTAGAACTTGCAAAAACAAAACAGAATTCAAATTTGAATTCAACTAACAAATTCAAAACAGAAAATAAAAACAGAAAATAGAAAAGAGAGAAAAAGAGAGAAAGCTCACCGCCGCGCAGCTCGGCCAGCAGCCCAGACCAGCACCACCTCTACAACCCAGCAGCAGCCCACGTTGAAGCCCGAAGCGGTCCACCCACGTCCAAATACCGTTTCGCTTGCTTTAAAAATCGTGCGTGGAGAAATAACTTCGCCGTCGTCGTCTCCGAGCTCGACAGCGCGGCGGAGCCAGTAGGCCACGATCTCGTCATCGATAAGCTTGCCCCGGACGTCGTCAGACCTCTCAGAACCGCGCCCAATCTCTCTCGCGTCCGAGCTTATCCGCGGACGAGGAGATCCTTGCCAGCTAGAAGCTTCCAGAGACCGCCACCTCTCCACCATGGCCGTCGCCGTGTCGAGGCCACAGGGTTTTCCTTGGCCTATAAATAGGTGGAGAGCAGCGCCGTGCACTTCTTGTTCACCTCCACCACTCCATTGCTACTTAGACGCTCCCTATCTCTCCCGCTCATCCACTCTCTGTCGCCGGAGTCGAAGACTAAGCCGACGGAGGAGGTCACCCAGCCTCGCGCGCGTGGTCCGAGAGGAGCGCCCTGGACTCAAGGAGCATCTGGGAGGAGCCCAGCATCCAGGGGAGCAAGGAAGCGGGTCAATTTCGGCGTTCCCTTCTGCGGCACATCGCCGGGAAATCGCCAATCGCCGTCGTCTCCGTCGACCATCGCCGGAGCCGACCACACCTTGAGCTTCAGGGTGAGCATACTCATCTGTAGAGCTAGATCTCGCATCCTAGAATCATCTATAGCGTCCGATTCGATTCTCGCCGGAGAGCACCACCGCAGGACATGGTCGCCGGCGTAGCTCCGGTGATCCCCTCGCTAAACCATCACCACCATTCGATTCGTCTAGTTGTGCTCGTTCAGAAACACCTAGCCGCGCATCCCGGGGAACCCTAAATCGGCGGCGCCACCGTGCTCTGGCCGCCGGCGTTTAAACGTCGGTGAGGTCAACGACCTCAGTCCATTTTGACTGGTCCACGCCAACGTGGCAGTCGACGTGTAACTTGACCCCACTAGTCAGTGTCTCAGACTAGAAACGAACCGGTATGTTTAGTATTTCCACTTATTTATAAATTCCAGAAAATCACTGAAACTTTGTAAAACCATATAAAATTCATTTCAACTCAGAAAAATATGAATAATATATCAAAATGCTCACAAGAATAAACTCTATTCAAATAAAATATAAAACAAAAATGTGTGACAAAATAAAAATCCATTTATTTTTAACTTCATTCATTATGCCTTTTCATTTATTTGAAGCTTAATTTGAATTCAATAATTAGTTAAGTTTCAAAATTAAATCTTAGCTATTCAGTAAGAAAATAAAATGTTAAGATTAATTTTCTTAATCATGTTTTCATTAACTTAAATATTAGTGGTAATCCATAAACCCTAATTTGAAAATTGTTATTTTCTATTTTCTTAAACAATTACAAATCCTTGTGAAAACTAATAAAATGTCAAACCATTACTGATTTTGTTTCAAAGCAATTAGTAACCACACCTATATTGCCAATTATAATTTTAGGAGTTATACCATAGCTTAGAAACCCTAGTTTCAATTTGAATAAGACCTTGATCCCATTACTTCATGTGATCATCCTAAATTAGTGCAACCCTAAAACCCTAGGGGTTTATAACATATGATCATGTGAGGTGTACTTGACATATAGCACCCTAATAAGCAACAATTGAATGCATTCTTATGATCCACTAGCATAAACCAAGTCACATAGGACTATCATTTCATGTCCATATACTTAGTTTAAACCTATATGATTCACTAGAGCCACCTTGATGCAAACCCTAGTCTGTTAATTAAATTGATACCATTGATCACTATTCATTATACCACACCATTAGGATAAACCTCAATCATTAAACCTTAGTAGAACCATAATGATAAACCCTAGTATCAACTTTGTGTAGCAAATCACATCACATGCTCCTATTCCACTCAACACTACTTAGGAAATGATAAACCACTTAGCTGGGCAACCATTAGAGATTACTTAGTTAAGTAGTTGTGAAACCATAGTAAACATAATAGCTAATTTATAGAACCATCTTAATAACCACCCTTTGATATGATATCATAATCAACCATAGTAATAAACCTGCCCATACTTATTGTATATAGAACCAATTCAACTTAAGAACCCAACTAGTTCCTATTAGTGGAACTAAATGAATCCAATAGTAAACCCTAGAAAGCCATAGCTTCTATATATAGTAGTTCATATTCTTGTTTAACCTGTTCTTCAAAAGTTATTCTTTTGAAGTACAAATGTCAATCAAACCTTAGAAGCCCTATCCTTCTTTGAAATACTCATTATTTCTTAACTAACCTGTTCTTCAAAAGTTATTCTTTTGAAGTATAATATAAGTAATCATCAACCATGTCCTGTAGAACTTAAAATTGAAAACTGTTCCTTACATATTATTCCACCATATTCTTATGTGTATGATTGTTATGATGTCTTATATCACTTAATTATGATACTAATATAACCAAACCCTAATAAGAACCTTGTTTGAGAACCATTGTAAAAGTGCAACCAACCCTAAAGAAATCTTTACAACTCATACATCTTAAATCATCAAGGTTAGGTTACGCTCGGGACGATTGCATCTCATACTATGCATTATAGCATTTTTGCCAGTTCTTTAAACATTGTCCTTACCGGACGATGATGGTATTTCAGCATTTGGAGTTCTCACGTATCGAAGCTTTTGCCTGCATAATCTTGCAGTCAAAAAAGGCAAGTTCATCGCTTGCTCATGTCATTTGATTATTTTTATCAAATTATATGCAAAGTACTATACTTATCACTCATGCATTGAAAAGCAAAGTATTATTTTACAATTATGAATATGACTATGTGGTGGGCAATGGAACCATGGTATGTGTTGATATGGTGGAGGTTCCATTGCATGGGTTATATCACCCTAGGATTAATTACCAATGCCGTCCGAGTGATTCTAGCGCCGTACATATCGCGTTGACCATAAGATCTATAATGGCTCGGGGAAGTCAGCTGTATCTTTTCCCTTCGCACGCCAACGGATCGGAGAGACGGTGGGGTCTTGGAGGCACCGTCGCAATAGGTTGGGAAATCCTTTTAAATCCCCATCCATTGGTGATGTTAATCTCTTCCGATCTATGAGGGATTGTCCAAAGTACACCATGAGTAAAGCCGTATTATCGGGGAAAGTCTACTGGAGGTGTGCGGGTGGACAAAAGGGTGGGTTTGCGATCGCGGAGAAGGCGGTGATTGGCTTGGATCTTACACCTGGCCCCACACCAAGGAAGTGTGGACGGGAAAGTACACCCGGTTGGTATCAAGGATAAGTTCTCTTATGGGAAAAGTAACGCACCTCCGCAGAGGATACTGAATTGTGGATCGTCACTCCCTGTTCCGGGAAGGGAACTGCGAACGCGGCAGGAAAGGAACTCCACGAAGTTCTGGTCAACTCGTGAAGACCGACGGGCATAGTTTTCAGAATAAAATAAACCTTTTGAAGAAATGTTTACAAAAACTTGCATTGGCCTATGACTTTCTGGTCTATGGCTGTAGCTAGTGCATGATACACATATTTCCTAATATGAACTTGCTGAGTACGCTCGTACTCATTCTATCTCGTTTGAACCCCCTTCTTAGAGCAAGGCACCGAAGGAGAAACTACCATGGAACTCGAAGACAAAGGAGTCAGCTGCAACGAGATGAAGAATCCAATCAAAGAAGTCAATGGAGTCAACTTTTGCATCAGCTATAATGGAAACCTAGACTAGTAATAGAAGGGAACCTTTCCCTAATCCTAGCACCTAAGTAGCTAGATTTCTATAGCAAGCCAAGTAGCTCTTGAACTTGAGTTAGCAATAAGATAGATTACGAGTCGTTCTTCTGGAGCTTTATTTGAAGTTTTACCTCACTGTAAAGTAGGAGGCTGTGTGGATCTTATGTAAACAGTTCGTGTATACTTCTATAGACATACCTTGGACTCGCATATGTTTCTGTTGTACCACTCTGAGAGATGTAATATGGGTGGAACGGTGTTTCACTTGTGTTATGTCAATGACTTGTGTACTACACCATGCAGTGGTACGCTGGGTCACCGCACTGTACCACCTCGTAGCCGCACCTCCAAGTCGAGCATCCGACGCCGTGTAAAAGCAAGGTCTGCCCATCGTCGATGACGTAACGGCACCACGCGGGCAACGCCCGATCCCGCCCGCCAACGGCGTCGATAGAAGTGGAGGAGGGTGGTGGTGGGTTCTAGGGAGGAGGGGCCCCCTGCCGCCTCACTCGGGGACGCAGGCTTACGAGGGGGAAGTTTTCCGTAAAGACCGGGTCCGATCGGGATCATTGCTTTCGAGGCCTACAAATCAGTGTCAAGGTTCAATTTAGACCAGGAACCAATAATTTATGGTGCAAAGGATAAGGATTTTTTTTGACTTGAAGTTTTAAATCGCCCGAAATTAAGGGGTTGAAATGTATACTTTTTCCCCGACCAGAGCGGAGCTGGATAATCGCGCGCGCGCGCGCCGTTTGGCGCACACGCAAGCTTTGACCCGGCCGCCGGCGATGCGCGCCGATAAAAACCACGCTCGCCCCAGCGCCCCGTGCCACACCGCCCTAGCTTGCTTGCTCCTCTCCCACACCAGCCTGCCACACAGCCCACGCACAAACGACTAAACCTGCGTTTTTCTTCGCCTCGCTCGCTCCGGCCGGCCACGTAGCTAGTACCGAGGTACCTCGCTCGCCTGCTCAAAAGACTGCTCAGGTGGCCGGTGGTTTGCCCAGGACAAAAAAGAGGCCGGTTGCCGCCGTCGCTACTACTTCCTCTACCTAGCTAGCTAGCTCATCCATCCATGGCGCCGGCGGGAGGCCGCGAGCTGCCGGACACGCCGACGTGGGCGGTGGCGGTGGTCGTGCTCGTCCTCGTGCTCATCTCCGTCGCCCTCGAGCACGCGCTCCACAAGCTCACCCACGTACGTGCCCTGGAGAGCCACTCCGATGGTCACCGATCACTACACAACTTAATCTACCTCCTGCTCCTCACCCTGTGCTGTATGTAATCCCTCTCTTGGATCTTCCTCGCATCGTGCAGTGGTTCCACCACCGGCACAAGAAGGCCCTGGCGGAGGCGCTGGAGAAGATGAAGGCGGAGCTCATGCTGGTGGGCTTCATCTCCCTGCTCCTCACCGTCTTCCAGGACCCCATCTCCAAGATATGCATCTCCAAGGAGGCCGGCGACGTCATGCTGCCCTGCCACCTCCCAAAGGCGGACTATGAGGACAAAGGCGACAAGGGCAGCCGTCGGAGGCTTCTCGTCTACCTGGCCGAGATGAGCCACCGCCGGTTCCTCGCCGCCGCCCCCGCCGAGGACGTCTGCGAGAAACAGGTGAGCATCTGGCAAAGTCACCGCGCGCGGAAAGTGTTCTCACAGAGGAGCCGGTCTGATTGATGGTTTTGCGCAGGGCAAGGTGGCGCTCATGTCCGCCGGCAGCCTGCACCAGCTCCACATATTCATCTTCGTCCTCGCCGTCTTCCACGTCGCATACAGCGTCGTCACCATGGCGCTCAGCCGGCTCAAGGTCAGTGCTTTCTTTCCGCTCTAACAATCAACCGCATGCCTGTCCATCTTTGGATTCCACCCGTCGGGGAATTGTAATGGTCTGACACGAATCTGCTCCGGCATCTCGTCCTCTGCTGCAGATGAGAAGGTGGAAGAAGTGGGAGGCAGAGACCGCATCGCTGGAGTATCAGTTCGCGAATGGTACTGTACATATTTTTCCTTTCTTTCTGAACCTGATTATGCCTCTACAAACGCACGCACGCATCATCCCAGTAGAGAACTCACTGATGTATATCATTGGTTGGATTGTAGATCCTTCGCGGTTCCGTTTCACGCACCAGACGTCCTTCGTCAAGCGCCACATGGGCCTCTCCAGCGTTACCGGCGTCAGATGGATCGTGAGTTTCTTCATCATCTCGCCCTCTCATTCACCTGTACAGACCTACCTCTTGTGATTTACATACATCTCGTCTTGGTCTCAGGTTGCCTTCTTCAGGCAGTTCTTCACGTCAGTCACCAAGGTGGACTACCTCACCTTGCGCATGGGCTTCATCAACGTACGCACTGAGACCATCTCTTCTCCTCTCCGCCATTATCTTCATAGCACAGGGATTTCATGGATTTTGTTTGCTTGATGCAGGCGCATTTGTCGCCCAACACCAAATTCGACTTCCACAAGTACATCAAGCGGTCGCTCGAGGACGACTTCAAAGTCGTCGTGGGAATCAGGTTCAAAAAATCCTCCTTCCTCTACACTCCACTCCCTACGGATTACATTATATATTGCCCGCTACCTAGCATCCATACAATATTTGATGTGCCTGGAATGATCGATCTTGACACATTTGGCTGCTGCGTCTCTGCGTGCGTGCAGCCTCCCGCTGTGGTTCGTCGCGATCCTCACGCTCTTCCTTGATTTCAAAGGGATCGCCACGCTCACCTGGATCTCTTTCGTCCCCCTCGTTGTAAGCACCAATTTTTCCTTTGCCGAAAGGAACAGCTAGCCAAACCTCCCAATATATTGCAAACGTACTGAATCCAACATGTCATGTCATCCTCAGATCCTCCTGGCGGTTGGGACCAAGCTTGAGATCATCATCATGGAGATGGCGCAAGAGATCCAGGAACGAGCCAGCGTCATCAAGGGGGCTCCTGTCGTGGAGCCCAGCAATAAGTTCTTCTGGTTCAGCCGCCCCGATTGGGTCCTCTTCCTCATACATTTGACACTTTTCCAGGTACATGCGTGTTCTAACCTTAATACAACCACACCATCTGTGTATATTTGGGTATACACCATATGAATAGGGAGTGTTCAACGTGTCATTGCTAACATCAATTAATCTGTTTTGTGCCACCAGAATGCGTTCCAGATGGCTCATTTCGTGTGGACCCTGGTATGCGATTTGTCACTTTCTCATCATCATGCGCCGATGTCTACTCGCTGCTCAACTTGCAAATGACACAATTCCTCCTCTATCGCAGGCCACACCCGGCTTGAAGAAATGCTACCACGAGAACATAGGACTCAGCATCATGAAGGTCGTCGTGGGGATAACTCTTCAGATCATGTGCAGCTACATCACATTTCCCCTCTACGCACTCGTCACACAGGTATATTGAATTGGCAACGAGAATCCATGAAAAACTGCTCTTGGACAAGGAAACGGAACACCAATCTTAATCATGTGTGTGTGTCCCTGTGCTCGCTTGCAGATGGGCTCAAACATGAAGAGAACCATCTTTGACGAACAGACGGCCAAGGCACTGTCAAACTGGCGGAACACTGCCAGGGAGAGGAAGAAGACCCGAGACACGGACATGCTGATGCAACAGATGATCGGCGACGCTACGCCGAGCAGAGGCACGTCGCCGGTGCCAAGCCGAGGCACGTCACCGGTGCGCCTGCTTCACAAGAACAAGCGCTCCGATGATCTACCAAGCGCACCCCCCTCGCCAATGACCGAGATGGAGGCTAGGGACATGTACCCGGCTGTCGCACATCCGGTGCACAGACTAAGTCCTGCGGATAGGAGGAGGTCTGCCTCGTCGTCGGCCCTCGAATCTGAAGCCAGTGCTGAATTTTCCTTCAGTATGCAACGTTGATGAGACAAGTTTCTGTATAGATCAGTCCAATGTATAGCAAACATAGGAGGAAAATATGTGATGTGCTGATTGGTACAATAAGGATCGGAAATTTTACCGAGTAAAAAGAACAAAGCTAGCTAGGATTGTAAAGTTGAAAATATATCAAACACCCTCTTTCCTCTCTAGAAAAAACTAAATGACAATCATTTTCGTTACAACGACGAAAGAACTTGGAAGCCGTAAGTACTTCCCTCACCAGGAAAGCTACTGAACAAGTCTAGATTTTTTAGAAGATGACTGTACACTATGATTTGGATAAATCTTTCCTGGAAGATAAGGAAAAGAGGGCCATTCATTATCCAAAAATGCTAGTCAGCTTTGACACGAACTCTTCTCCTGTGAGCAACTATCAGGATCAGCGATAGTACCATGCCAATCAAATGCCCAGCAATTGCACCATAAGTGACACATATTGGCCATTCCTAGGGAAGATCAGAGGAAAAAAATCATGAGTTGCAAAAGCAAGGTCGAAACAACAAGATCAGACTGTCAACTACAAGATTCAGAAAAGGAAGCCTCATCCATGTGCTACTGAATGCTTCATCATAAACAAAGATGCATGATACATAAAATAACTATTCCAAACAGATGTCATTGGGATGTGGTCTAACTCAGAAGTTCCAACTTGTGTGACAGATCTGAAAATATAGTGCACGAGCTAGTCTTTAAGTTGCTATGTACTCATGTATGGTATCTACTGAACATGCATAAAAATTTCCATTCCATCCAACATTGCAGGCCGCGGAACGCTCATCAAGTCCGTGCTCACCTCTCAAGCTATCTTCCACCTCACACCACTTAACATCCCGCCGGGGTGCTTCACAAGCATGAAAAGGATGGAGAGAGCTTTTCTTTGGGCCGGCACAAAGGAGGTCACCGGGGGAAAATGCAAGATCAATTGGGAGGCGGTTGCTAGACCAACTTGTTTGGGTGGCCTTGGCATACTCCACCTCGAGAAGTTTGCTCGTGCTCTTCGGCTCCGTTGGCCTTGGTATGAGTGGAAGGAGCCCCATAGGCTTTCGGTCTGTTTGGAGAACCCTTGTGATGAAGTAGATATGGACCTCTTCTATGCTTCCACCACAATCTCTATTGGAAATGGGAAGATAGCACCTTTTTGGGATTCGCCATGGCTCAACGGGAGGAAGCCCAAAGACATCGCACCACTAATTTTTGGGGTCTCAACTAGGAAGAAATGGAAAGTGGAGCAAGCCACAAGAAACAACGCTTGGGTCTCAAAGATCAAGTTGGATGGTAATTTCTCACTACGACATCTTACGGAGTTCATCTCGCTTTGGAGGGAGTTAAATGGTGTTAGATTAAGAGAGGTGGAAGTCGCGATTGTGTGGAACCTCACTAGTAACGGGATTTACTCCATCACCTCCACATACGAGGCTCAATTCTTTGGTGCTACTACCACTCTCATGAACAAGTTGGTTTGGAGGGTTTGGACACCCCCCAAAATGAAGTTCTTTGCGTGGTTGGCCATTCACAATAGACTTTGGACCGCGGATTGTCTTGACAAGAGAGGGCGGACAAATTGTGGCCTTTGCCAACTTTGCAAGCAAACACAAGAAACGGCGCCTCACCTCCTGTCAAATTGCCGCTTTACAAAGAGGCTTTGGGAAATGGTGAAGGATTGGCTTGGAATCGCCTCCATTGCAACGACCGAGTGGACGGATGATATTGCTCTTCAATCTTGGTGGGAGAATATGTCGACTACAAACGTCCCAAACCGGAAAGGCCTTGGCATCTCTAACCATCCTTGTGAGTTGGACAATTTGGAACGAGCGAAATGCTAGAGTTTTCCGCAACAAATCCACCCCTCCTTTGGTCCTCCTCAACATCATAAAGACCGAGGTGAAGCTTTGGGTGTGCTCCGGGGCTAAGTGCTTGAGTTATGTAATAACGGGAGAGTAGTCCCCATGTACGCTCACTCTTTTTTTTCTTTTTGTCTTGTCAAGACTCTTCTCCTTAATTAATGAAATGATGCAAATCTTTTGCCTATTTTTTTTTTAAATTCCATACGATCATGTTCTATCACAATACTCATTTGTTTGCATAAGTAGCTCACAACATAGTGCATGAGAGTCACAATCAGTATCCTTACCTGCCAAGGTCTCTCCCAGTCAAGGGGCATAGGCCAAGCACCAAGCCATGCTCCTATCACAGCTCCATGAGATGGCACAGAGATCATGTAGTCCACAGCATCAGATGAAGTGAAATAACTGGCACGCGAAAACACAAATCAAGTATGGTATCAGGTAAGCTTGGACGATACAAAATGAACTCCTCACACCATAAACTTATTTAGGAGTCAGGAATATACGTGGAATAAGAAAGCGTATTCTGCCAATTGACTTTGGATGCTCCGAAGACACATGCTGCGGGAACAAACTGCAATGTCACAATGTCATGCATTTAGCTAGTCACACCTTTAGTTCTACAAGTATCACATGGTAAATCATGAATCATCTAGAAGTACCAGTACAAGACCAACACATGTGCCGGTTTTGCAGTTGGTAATCTTCCTCTTGAATTAGTATACCAGAGCAAAGGCAACTTACTGTGAACAGCGACATAAGAAGCGACCAGTATATTGTTGCTGTCCAGAACCTGCAAGTGTGAAATACTATGAGGCAATGCATTATTGGCATGTATTGTTTATGTTTGAATTAAAATATCCCTGTGAATACCGTTGAAATCAGATACATAACATACATAGTTATTCTAGTCGTGACTTGTAATCGCTGCTAATTAGCATGTACCATGGGGACTAACAGCAACCATAAACATCCTTTCCAGTCAAGACTTACTTGATTCCAACAGGAGCGCCAAGAACAACCGCACCAAATGCATTTAGGAGTGCCCCTGGCAGAGAGAAGAGTGTAAAATAAGAATAAATACATGAACCGCAGAAAGATGGGGGTGATCCTCAATAACTCAGCTTGACTTATTGTTATTCCAAAGAGCAAATCAACATATAGTACTTTTTTTTTTCCGAAAAGGGGCAGCTCTGGCCTCTGCATCAATTGATGCATATGGCCTCTTATTCCAAAGAGCAAATCAACATATGCTACTAAGTAGTAAATCTGTCCCATATTACAAGACGTTTTAGGTAGGCAAATATCATAATATGGAACAGAGGTAGTAGTAGTGAGTACTGGGCTACTGTCTAATGACTCAGATATCAAGCATTGAGGTTTTTCTTTTGGTAAAGCATTCAACATGTAGTGTTAAGGTGTCTTATCCTATAGGTACTCATATTCTTCACACTAGACAGAAGCCTCATGCAAATGTGATGGATCAAAGTAAAAGCTGCAGCAAGGAGAGCTAACCTATGGGCAAGCCAAGCAATCCACGCGCAGCCGCCTTGAGGAACTGCAGTTGAGAAGAAACAAAAATCACCTTATCACTGAAGAAACGATGAAGTTCGTTATGAAAATGCTAGGGAGAAACAATTGACACGCACCGAGCAGTGTTTGGGATCTCGCCGGAGCAAGCTGAACACCACGATGACAAGTGGGGCTTCACAGACCTAGAGAAAAGCATCGGTCAGAAGATATGTAGGGAGCAGCAGTGGTAATGTGAGGAGGGGGACGAATCCGAATCCTACCACGAGGAGGCGGAGGGCGAGGGCGGGGTCGGAGACGAGCGCGTTGGGGCCGGCGAGGGAGTGGGCGACGGCGAGGCCCGCGAGGCAGAGCGCGTGGGCGGCCGCGGCGGTGAAGGCGCCGATCTGGGTCGCCTCGGCGCCCATGGAGGGGCCGCGCGGGAGAGGGAGTCCTACGGGGGCGCGTGGTGAGCTGCCAGGAGAGGCCAACTCGGGGCTGATGCGGCGGCGGCGGCGCAAGGATGGGCGAGCGGCGGCGCAGGGCTTGAGCACGGGAGGTCGTGCTGGGGAATTTTCGCCGCCGGCAAGGCCCAGGATCCAGGACGGCGCGCGGGGTAGAGCTGAGAGGTTAAAATGCAAAAGTGTCTGATATGCTGGACCGCGGGTTGATTCCCATGTTCTTTAGGGGCTAACTGTAAAATGAGCGACGCACGTTAGTACAGATACAGAACCCTCCGGTCCACCCCAGCATCTCGCCGTGAAACAAAACACCCGACGCCGCGACGCGATCTGGCCGCCGAGCATGGCGCCGCCGCTCCGCCTCGCCGCGCTCCTCCTCCTCGTCGTCTTCGTCACGGTCGCCGCCTCCGCCGCGCGCGCCGATCTCGTCATCTCCCGGGCGGATCGGAAGGTCAGTGGCCTCCCCACTCCTCGTTCTCCAGATCTCTGGCCCGCTGCAGTGTTCTCGGATCTGACGGTGTGTGCGTATGTGTGTTGTGTGGATGTTCTCTCTTCCTTGTGCAGGTTGATTTGACTTCGCATATCGTCCGCATCCTCACCTCGCTCAAGGTATGATGTTCTGCTGTAGCTCACTGTTGGTCTGTCGCGACCTGTTAAGCCCCCGAAGCCACGGTGGTTTAGCATGTGTAACTCATGTAACTTGTCACGTTAGCCTTGGGTAACACAGGCTGTGCTGTGGTGCGTTCATGGGGTTTGCATTTCGCGAGTTTGAGTCTTTGATCAGTTCATGGTAGCAGTCGCTCGCTACTGTCACTTCCTAATCTGTCACTGCCATCTAATTCAGAGTGAAACATGTCCAGTCATGGTGTCCTGTGAACTTTTGCCAGTATATGAAAATGCCTATTGATTTTTTATTCTTATGCAGACTATAGTTGTCACTGTATCAGCATTCAGTAGTAGGGGATCTGTACTTCTGAAATTCTGAAGTTGAACTCATTTAGAACTGCTCTATCGTGCGGAAACGCATGCATATCTTGCAAGTGATATTCCTATATATGATGGGCTTTCTACATCCCTATATATTATGTTGGAATTCTGCTGTTACTTACATAGCCCCGATTGCTCTTTAGGTTGAAAATGCCGGGTCAGAACCCGTCTCAAACGTTTTGCTTGCTTTCCCCAACATCCAAGCAAAAAACCTGGCAGCAATCCGTGCGTTCGGTACTGAGGGGAAAGTGAAGGGTCTGAGCACCATTGTTCCGATTGAAGTTGTTCAGCCTTCTGGAGCGCCTCCGGAACTGACATTCTTTTCGGCGTCTTTGCACAAAGCTTTGGAGAAGGGGAGGATTCTTCACCTGGATGTCCTGACTGTGTTCACGCACTCTCTCCAGCCATTCCCGGAAGAAATCGGCCAGGCCGATTCGCAGCTTGTTGTCTTCCAGGATAGCTCTCACTACCTGTCGCCTTACCCTGTTAAGGTGCAGACACTTAGTATCAGATTGCCTGGTGGAAGGGTTGAGTCGTACACGAAGCATGCAAACACTAAACTTGTGGACTCCGAGCTGAAATATGGACCATACGAAGATCTTGCCCCGTTCTCCTACAACCCCATGATTGTGCACTTTGAGAACAACAACCCGTTTGCAGTCGCAAAGGAACTTGTAAGGGAGATAGAGATATCTCATTGGGGGAACGTACAGATTACGGAGCATTACAACGTTGTTCATGGTGGTGCCAGACTGAAGGGTGAATTCTCCAGGTGCATATCTCTGTTCCAACTTGTGTTTCGAGTAGTTCTACTTCTAGGCGAGGTCAGAGGTCATGTCCAGAGATAACTAATTTCATGTTTCTGTTTGTAGGCTTGACTACCAGTCTAGACCTTACGTAAGAGGGGTTTCATCATTTAGGCATCTTGTTGCTAAATTGCCTCCAAGGGCCCACTCTATTTATTTCAGAGATGAAATCGGTAACATTTCAACATCACACTTGTGGAGTGATGCTAAGAAGGTACTGCTGCTATATTTATCTCATTTTTCAATGTTTAATGTTTCCAACAAAATTGCATAGCATTATGCTCAATACTTCTACGTGCCCAAAAATCTTGTTGCAGACCCAGCTGGAAATCGAACCAAGGTTTCCCTTATTTGGTGGTTGGCAAACAACCTTTACCATCGGTTATGGTTTACCTCTTCAAGACTTTGTTTTCACTTCTGATGGAAAGAGATTTCTCAATATCACATTTGGCTCTCCCATGGAGGAAATTCTCATAGAAAAGCTTATCGTAAAGGTATGCTGTTAGTTGCATCAAAAACATAGCTTTTTTAAATTTTGCCCCATTTTTTTTTGTCAAACACAGCTAAGTGCGTGTCATTTGCATTAGAATAAAATAAACTAACCGGATGTTGAAGGTTCTACAGGAAAAAAACAGAAAGTACAGGCAATAGAAAAAAGAAAAAAAATTGAAACACAAAGCTAATAGAGAGCTACCAGAGCAAACGTAAAGTAAAATGACAAACTGTACACATATCCTTTGATTTATT
This sequence comes from Lolium rigidum, assembly GCF_022539505.1. Classification (NCBI taxonomy): domain Eukaryota; kingdom Viridiplantae; phylum Streptophyta; class Magnoliopsida; order Poales; family Poaceae; genus Lolium; species Lolium rigidum. The sequence continues at coordinate 24,140,256 of NC_061510.1, read as the reverse complement.
GGGTTCTGCTATTCCAGAGTTGCAGACCGTAAGCATAATGTCTAAATGATTTGATTGTTATTTTTGTATTGAAACAAATCCATTCTTACGATAAAACATGAAACTGTCCATGTTTCCCAGAACTTGATAATTTATATCATCGCTATTGATTTTTGTGTGTGCTGTCGCTTCCAGTAATGTGACTAATTTTACATTTCTTCCCTCTTACCATTGTTTGTATCTCTTTTCTTAACAGGTTGTTCTACCTGAAGGTTCAAAGGATATTGATGTGTCGGCTCCATTTCCAACAAACCAACGGCAAGAGGTGGTTCCTCACTGGATGATATGTAACTGAAAATGGAGCCTGTCCTATTCATTGTTGTAACATAAGTGATGTGTGGTGCAGGTGAAGTATTCACACCTTGATATTGCTGGGAGGCCAGTGCTTGTCTTGGAGAAACCCGATGTCATTCCAGAGCATAACTTACATTTCCAGGTATGTCTTTGGATTTATTGGTGCATTATTAGTAAGCTGTGTCAATTGTTAGCCTAACTGAATAATCTCTAAAAGGGATTATAGCACTTGTTCTCATCACACCTACCAGTACTTAAAGCTGATATTGGAAAGGCTTGTTTTTGAACAATGCTTTCGTTGAGTTGTTTGTGTACTAACACCTAAAGCAGTGTCTAATGTGCAAATTTGTGATCTCTAGCTAACTGTTTGCTCATTCCTTTGCAATATGCAGGTGTACTACAAATTCAATAACATCTCGCTATTCATAGAGCCGATGATGTTGATTATTGGCTTCTTCCTCCTGTTCGTTGCCTGTATTGCTTACATGCACACTGACATGTCAATTTCTAAAAGCTCTCCTTCTTATCTGGCAAAGCTGCAATGGGATGAGGTATTATTCTTTTAAATCCTCAAACCCCTCCAAATTTATAAGATCAAGGACCCACGAAAAAATCTAGTAAACTGTTATTTTTTCCAATAATAAGTCAGAAGGTGATTCAGATAGTAACCTGGCACTTCTCTAAACAATTGTATGAGAATAAGAGCTGGGGATTTGGTCTTTCGTCTAGAATTGAGAAACTACAATGAAGTGTGATTAGGCATGGAGGAATAGATAAAATAAACTGTAATAATAATACTCTAATGAAGGGCTCAGGTTGCTATAAGTAGGGGTGGACATTTTAACCAACGACTGAACTACTTGATAAAAAAAACAAGACTGAAACAGAATGGACCGAAACCAAGAATTTCACTCACTAATTCAGTCATCATTTCTTAAGAACTGAAGTTAATTAGGTTAGTTCAGTCATGTGTCTAGGTTACCCGAAGAAACCAATAAAACCGAACAGGTGTGCACGTGACCTAAAGTCTACGTAATCCAGCTCAGTAGTCCTGTGCCCAACACCTCTAACTGCCATGAGGCTGTGAGGTACCCTTCGTCCTCCACGCCCAGTATGCTACAGCCCCAAAATCCAGTAGTACCTCCACGCTTCTGCCTCTAGGCCTCCACTCCCATTCCTCACCCATAGCCTGCCTAACCCTACCCTCCAGTGCGCTGCCTCTCCAATTCTCCACTCCAGCGAGCGGTGTCATCCAGCCGACACTTCTTCCCTTCACCCCGGCAGGCGGCGGCGCTGGTGATATGCAGCGAACGCTCCTCACCACCCTGGTCCCGGGTGGTGGTGGTGGCCTGCAGCCAACGTTCCTCTCCATCCTGGGCTGCGGTACCCTGCAGATGATGGTCCTCTATGCTCCAGCAGCCGGTGGTGTCCTGCAGTCGACCGTCCTTCTCCCCACAGTGTGGGTTGCAGTGGCAGTGGCCTGCATCGTGATCTTCCGCCACCTTTGAGTGCATTGCGATGACAGCTTTTCTCGTTTTGTGATTGGAGATTCCTGATTATATGAGTTCTTAATAATGATTTAACGTGATGTTCTTTCACGTAGAATCTGATTTTTACATATATGATCTTGTGATGCATCCTGTTTATTTTCAAATCAATTTCAGATGTGTGCCTGTTGTTTCTTTCTCTATAATCTATGGGTTAGCTAGGTCTCAACCAGGGACCGAACCGAATTCTAGGTCGATAGAATAAGTTGGTTAGCATTTTCTCTGGCTGATCTGTCCTCAAGTTTTCAGCACCAAATTTTTTCGGTTTGGTTTAACTTAATGCCTAGCCCTAGCTATATAAGGGTAAGGGCAGTTGATCAGTTGACTAAAGAACGGAATATCAGGTGCAATATAAAGAAAACCCCACATTGTTTCAATACAAAGAAAATCATCTAGTTGAGAATTCATGAAAAATCATACATTTTTGCAGTTTAAACTTGCAACTCAAGGAATTATAGGACTGTCATTGCTATTTGTTTAAACTGGAACCATGTTTTTTTTCCTCGTAAAAAAAGTTGGTGCTATCCTTGTGCAGTTTCATCTCCTTTCTCTTTTGATCATGTAATATTATGCAGTCCTGATTTCTGATTGCTATTTCATATTTCTGGTGTAGGTGCAAGCTACTGTCCAGCAAATTCAGGGCATCTTTGACCAGTGCTTAGCAGTTCATGATAAACTAGAGACCTCATTGCACGATTTGTCTAGGACAGGAGATACTAAGTCTTGCAAAGCAGCTCGTAAAGCTGCTGATGCACAGTTCAAGGAATTAGCAAAAGAGCTGAAACCACTGTTGATGTCTGTACAGTCGTCCCCTCAGTCTTATCAGATATGGCCAAAGGTTTGCTAAACAAACTTGTTATTAACTACTTATACTCCTACGAGATTTAAGTTGTCATGTCTTGCATATAACAGATGTAGTCTTGCCCAATCTGCAATCTAAATCTTGACGACCTTTCCGCAATTTCTGATTACAATACTATTTTGGTTACTGTTGTGCTGCAGTTGGAGGACTTGGTTGCAAAGGAGAGGGAGATGCAGGATAAGCTCATGGCAAGGCATTCCACCGTGGTTGACAGTTTCGAGAAGAAGCTACGTGGGCAAGATATAGAGAACCGGATTGCTTCCCAGCAGCAGAAAATTGCTGCGCTGAGGCAAGAGGTTGAGTCTCTCTTAGAGTACCTTAGCGAGATATGAGCAAATCTGGTGTCATCTTATATCATTAGTGATTAGACTGAAGACCACCTAAGCTTTATTTTGTTGAATCTATATATACTCTTAGATGTTGTGTTTGGTAAATGATAACCCATCATCCTAGTTCGTGAGACTTGGATTTGAAAAGGCCATGTAACATGATAAGCACGGTAACCTTTTTGGAACTGCTTTAAATTTTGCATCATGAAATATTCTTGGGGAACCGGTCCATTTGGACTCCTTTTGCGGTAAATGCTCAATATTAGTGGTGCATTTGCGTCTGCTGCCAATACTCCCTTTTTCTATTTCATACTCTCCTGTTCCCAATGTACGGGAATCTGGAAAATAAGTCTATTCTGAAACAAGTCTAGGTGCCATCTTTCTTTACATGCTCTCTACCTTTTCTCTTCTGTGCGTTGGATGCAACACTAAACAATAGCTGCACGAAAGGAGAGTCGCACAACTGATCGCGTCAATCAGATGTGCTGTGCTAGACTGTCGAGAGGCTTGCGAGTTGTGGGCTTCACCATTGCTCCAAGACGTCTCAAGCACCACGCCAATGTAATTAAAATTGAACAACTTAATTATAATTAAGGCCAAGCATAGCATATATAACAGTTCAGATCTTAATACTAATAATATAACCAAACATATCACAAATAACTTTGAATTATAATAGCATTAAAATATTGCAGTACACATTTCATGTTCCAGCAAGAGTGGTGATACATCAAACAATAAGAAAATCCTAAGTATCCTCATTGTTCTTACAAATCTTCTTCTTGAGAATATACATTTTCTTTTTGCTGACTTGGATGTGATGCATCGAATGCGAAGAGCTCCGCCATAACCTCAATAGGTACACCTTTTGTTTCCGGCATCTTGAAGCATACAAATACAAATGCCAATACACAAACGATGGCATAAATTCCGAAAACACCTGCAAGACCGATGCACCTCAACAATACAGGGAGGGTGTATGTGACAATGATGTCACAGATCCAAAAGGTTAGGCTGCATAAGCCCAAGCATATGGCACGGACTTTGTTGGGGAAAATCTCTGAGCAGAAAATATTAGGAATTGGACCAAATCCCATGACAAAGACGCAAAAGTAGATGCCAACACTCATTGTTGAGAGCAATGCATGCAATTCAGCACTCAATTTCACGATGTTGACAGTAACCAAAACAATGAGTGACACTACCAAGATGGGTATTGTGACAATAAGTAGCCGTCTGCATTAGACGATGAAACATGTCACTTCATTTTATCTTAACAATATCAAATTTGGAAAAAGCAGTAAATTGGGAGATAATTATTAGAATCTTAAGGATATTGAGTATACCTTCTTCCTTTGCGATCCATAAGCCACATGGCAATGCATATAAAGGGAAGCATTAACAAAGTTGTAATGGCGCTCATCAAAATAGACACAGAAGAAGGGTTAATGCCAAACTTTGATAGAAGAACTCCAACACCAGCTTGCTCAAGTATCTGAGGGGTGTAATAGAGAATACCATTGATACCAGCAAACTGCAAAATTGTTAACATAATTAAATATTATAGATTTTTCATGTAACATAGGTTCAACAAAATAAATAAATAAAATAGAAACTTGCATTATTTGGTTTTGGTGAAAACCTTATGTGCTTAACGAGATAACATATGAAACGAATGGTCTGAATCGATGCGCTCTTTGGTTATTGTCTTATCTTAGTTATGCAAAGTGTCAAACTAGGAGATAAAGTGTACACGTAAAAATTTGAGTGGCATAAAACAGAATGAGATGAAATATTTGAATGCCAAGTAATTATGTTAAAAGAGAAATTTATAGTCGCCTAGTCCTTGTTCTAAGAAAAAGAAACGTACCTGTTGGAGTATTTGTATCCCAACACCCAAGACTAATGCACGTTTTACACCAGGCTCCAATAGATCATTCCATTTTGTACTTTTCAAACCTTTCTCGTGTGAACATAAATCAATATTGTTATTTCCAGTCTGGTCCTTATGAAAAACAGATTTGTTGACCAATGCAGTTGCTTTTATCAAATCCCCACTTGCTGGAACATCTATTAACAAGACATTTTCAGATATTGGTACACCTTCTTCATGTAGATATAATCGTTCCATGCCGCTATCCATATGCCCATCCAAACAGTATTCTGATGACGTTTTCCAAGCCAATTTCCACCTCCCACCAATGTAACCACTTTTGCCGCCTGCTAGCAAACCATTTATTTTGGGTTTTGACTGAATAAGTTGGTCATTCTCACCAACATCGTCCACATCATCTCTCTGGTGTTCCAGATCATGCTCTTTGGGATCGTCCTGATTCTCCTCATCCCTTTCAACTGGACCATGTTCTTTTACTTCGTTGAATATGTTGTGTGCATCCTAGTATAAGAAAACGACAGTGTATTAAGAGGGAATAATGGATTAAAAGGAGAAACTAGAAAATATCAACTTGATAAAAAAGTTCGTGCACCACATCATTTGAAGAAAATTAAATGACTATGAATATCTATAGCATGATTTAATATAATATTCCCTCTGCAATTAATAAGGCTTTTAAAAAGTCAAACTAAGCAAAGTTTGCCAAAACTTTTAGAAAAAACTATAAAGAACTATGATATTATATCATCATGAAATACATCATGAAAAAACTATAGAAATACATCATGAAAGAACTATGATATTATATAGTTCCTTATAGAAAAAACTATAAAAAAAAGCTATAAAGAACTATGAAATATATGTAATGGTGCTGATTTTAGATCGTAGTACATATTAATGATTTTTTCTAAAATCTTGGTCACCCATAACGTAGTTTGACTTGCAAAAAGAGGCTTATTCATTGGAACTAAGGTATTACAATTCATTCTAGAAAAGATAATAGAATGCAGTAAAAACAATATTGTCGAGCATATATGTACATATAGATTGGAATTTGAAAAGCAAGAAACATGATATCGGATTATGATTGAAGAGCCTATTAAAAATATGTTAAATCTTATATTACCTCAATGAAACTCTCGTGAAAGGACCTAGTAATGCTGACAATCGGATCATAGAATGATGCTCCATGACTGGTAGAATGACCAATGACTATATCTTCTGTGTTTTGTCTCTTAAGTGGATAGGCAACACAATGCACTTCTTCTGGGAGTCCATATAATTTTATCATTTCTTCAGCGGGTACCAATTTATTATTTAACAATTTTTCATTTGTGCCAATTAGGTACTCCTCCATGGATGGAGCCTGATGACCAACTCTCGTGCCCTCCAAAAGACTAGCCATTTCACCTACAGTAAAATCCGTATATCAATATTCAGTACTATAAAAATGTTTTATTATAATATGAAGACAATGGAAAAGTATGACTTGAAACCAAGCAATTAATGCTAAAATGTACCTGAGACATCTTCTTCTTTTCTTAGTCTTTGCAAAACTTTCTTCGCTTCATACACCCTCCCTTGGCTCACAAGCCAGCTTGGTGTCTCCGGTAGATAGAAGATAACCAATAAGGAGTATATAACTGAAGGTATCAATTGTATCCCAAGCATGAATCTCCAACTAATATTTGGCAGCATAGACATCCAAAACACCATGCAGTATGATAAGAACATACCAGCTGAACCACTCAATTGGGGAAACGTGCTTAATTTCCCTCTTATATCAGAAGGGGCAGTCTCAGCGATATACAATGGTACAAGAGTGACTGCCAAACCAATACTAAATCCCTGAATAAGCCTCGCGAAGAGCAGCATGTACACATGCTGAGACCAAAATATGACCAACAATGCACTAACAAGGGACAATACTGCCGAGGTAAGTAGCATTGCCCACCTGCCAAATTTGTCGGATAACAATCCAGAGAGTGTTGTGATTACTGTGGCACCAAAAAGTGCCATTGCCATAATACAACCCTCGACCATCGGCATGCTATCCAGGTTAAATTCCTCTTTTATGTAAAACATAGCACCTGGTAAGATCATACACAATAATTTATAACCCTTTAGCAGAAAAGCAAAAGTTTGTCCACCTCTAGAAAAAAATAAACTATAAAAGTGAATAATGGTACGCATTTATATATCTATCATGCATTTAAGTGTTACTCTATGAATATATATAGATTCATACATTATAATAATCCCCCCTTCACAAAATAGGATGCATATAGTTTTTGATCAAAATCAAACTTCTTAAAGTCTGACAACTATATATAGAAAAAAGATATCAACATTTATAATCCCAAACCAATATTATTAGAATGATTGTGAAATGTATTTTCATATTGTGTGCATTTGGTATTGTAGATATTTTATGTTTTTTTTCTATATAGTTAGTCAAACTTCAAAATATTTTGACTTTGACAAAAAAAACTATATACATCCTAGGGAAGGAGGGACTATGAAGAAAAAGCTCCAAGTTATGAACTCGTGGCATATTTTAGATTACGTGGCAAATCAAATCAAGTATATATCAAAGATGTATTGTTGGTGCTTCATGGGAATAACCCACATAATGTTGTACATGTTAATGCTCAAACTTGCAATGTTAACGCTGAAGTTTGCTAAATGGGCTCGCAAATATGATAGGTATTGACCCTTTTTTTCATCAAATCCTAGCATGTAGTACATATCAACAAAGACCTCTAGGAAATATAAACAATACACCCGCACCTTTGTGGCTGCCTATTGACAAACATATCATATAGAATCCGTCCCACTGTGAAATACTACGTAGCATGCTATTTGAAACCTATAAGCGATGATCCCACACACGAACTTTACCACATGTGGCCAACAATTTAACCACTTGGCAGAATTTTCCATATAATTCAACTTCCACGTACGGCTGTGCTGATAATTATACAACAAGTATACTTATCGAGCGAGCTAGCGAAGATGTAACGAAAGCAAATGAAATAAACGGCTGCTCTTTACCTGCAATACTTGCATTGTCCCAGCCTTGAAGCATGTTACCGATGGACGCGGCAAACGCAAGTAGCACTGCACCGTCCATTGTCCCCAAGTCACGAACTTTTCCGCAGGCTGCAACAATAGCAAGGAATAAATAAGTTACATGGTGGTTCCTGGCTCATTGGCGTGGTCTGGGGTGAGCCAATGTTGGGGCACTTCACTTGCACACAAGATTTTGAAAAGGTTGTGTAATTTTACCTTAATTTTGTGTCTTACAATATTAAAATGTACATACAAGATTGTATTGAAATTGAACCATTAAATATAATTTATTTTGATTCATTAGATAGAAATCAAACAATCAGATTCCACTCGTATAACTGTATAGAGTAAATTTTTTAGTTTTTGCTAACATGAGTTGCATAAAGGAAGTATAATGCCGAAAACTTCGTTTATTCTGAAAGTAAGAACTGCCCTACTATGAAGCGAACAGTGCAAACTTAGTTAGTTAGAGAATCTTCACTGGCGGCCCCAATAGCGATCCCAATAACGTTTTGGAGGTCGGCGTAGTTTTTGGGCTCTCACCGGTGCGTCCAATAAAACGCCGTTATAACTTGGAGCCCAATAAAAGCACCCGAAACCCCGTGCCGGCCCCTATGCTCAAGGTGCGAAACGGGCGCGCCAACATGTCGCGACAAGTAGGATTTGGCATGTGGGGCCATCTTGGCTGCGAGAGTAACAACTCGACGCGTTTTAAATAACCATGTGGATAAGGCTGGTCATCGGCTTCAATGGGCGCACCAGTTCTCGAGGCGACGATGCAACGGGAAGCCACCCGCCAGGTCCACGCGGCAACGGTAGAGCTTCCGCTCATCAATGCGCAGTGCCGCCCGCCATAAACCATCCGCCCCTCCTGTCTATGCCCATTCCACCACCCTCTCCTCCAAAAGACCCCAACAACCGACAACTACCCTCTAATCTCCACCGCACAGCGCACAACCGAAGCCGGCGGCGGAGGCACTGGTGTCGGTGAAGACATGCCGCACAACCTCACCCTCGATGAGGTGGCGGTGCTCACCATGCCCGCCTGCTCATGCCGCCGGAGTACTGCCTCCCGCACGGGTGGCATCTGTCAAACGATGGGTACGTAGTCCCACCGTTTCCGAAGGGGGCGGAGCTCCATGCGCTCATCGACGAGCTCCGGGCGCTGATGCCACCATGGCAGCGCAAAGAGCTGAGGTAGGCACCGAGAATCCACGACTCGGTGGAGGTGTTCCAGCTGGAGCGGGAGGCCGAGATCGCCAGGTTCGTCGGTCCTAACTCCGGCCGGTTCAACCGCATCGACTGATGATCGTGGTGGCACGGGAGTGGCATCGATGCCACGTTGGCCGCGTACGGCTACCGCCCGCGACTGGCCGGCGACCCTCCTCGCTATCCGGTGTGCTTTCTAGCGGCCCAAACCGCCGTTCCTGCGGCGCACTCGGATCGTCGCGAACCGGCTCCAGCTCCGGCGGACTGCAACGTCGGAGCCGTAGCCCCGCGGAGACAAGCCGATGGAATCCTCACCCGCGAGGCAACACACTCGTCATCCTCGGTGTTGGCGCCACTCTGCCCGAAAAGGATATGGCAGTGAAGAAGGAGGAAGGTGTTGCTGAACCCGTCATTCAACAAGGACGTTCTGCGGCGACCAAATAACTACGGAGTGGTGGTCGGCGATGGACAGAGACAACATCGTCAACCTTGACGGGGCTGCTCTGGCCGACACCAGTGATAAAGCTTGAGGACCACGACGTCGACTTCAAGTTCAGCTCGGACGATGATGATGGCGGCGGCGATGCCGACAACTTCCTTGACTACAACGCCTTTGACCGCCGTCATTAGATTATGGTTTTCCCCTTTTGTACTTTAAATTTGGGCAAACTTTGCACCCATTCAAATGAAATCCGACATCTTTTTTCCAAATTCAAATTTTATGAAATGTTATTTATTGGGTGCCACCGTTTCGAGGTCGCCTGTTTGTGCAACCTTTCTCTAAAATAAGAAACAGGTGTTCGCGCCCCCAGTAAGACACTGCCGGGCACCGCCTTTACCTATTTAGGAGGCGCCGCCAGTGGAGATGCTTTTAGTATTGCTCCATTGGCGTCCGT
>NC_061510.1:24107824-24130014 GCF_022539505.1 Lolium rigidum | reverse complement strand
TGCATGGGCGGAGCGCCTTGGAGGCGAAACAGGGCTACAGCCCCCCCTTCCATAAGCGCTGCTATACTTAATCTGCATCGGCTGTCTGTTGTTTGCTAGAGTACTTAGCAAGCTTTTGTTCTTTCGCGTCCAATCAAGCGCAGGGCCAGCAAGAAGAAAGGGGCCAGGCGCCCATGCGAGTGCCCAATTTAACAAGAGTAGGTTATTGTCTGTGTGACGTGATGGGGCCTGATGGGCAGTGTCCAATTTAATACACTAACAATAGGTTATTTTTTGATTAACCTAGGGACTTGGGCCATAAAGTCTCTCCTTGCTGGCCATTGCTAGCTCTCCGGGTTAGCTCCTCTAATATTACAAATAGATAGCATGGCAATTCTATAGGAAATCAACAACATCGATCGGTGGATCTTGGCCAAAGAATACATATTACCTCTTTTAACTGTATGTAAATTTCTTAGTAAATTAAGAAATTAAGTGCATTTTGAATCTTGAAAGTATTTCCGTAAAAAAAAAGCTTAAAAATACAGCAACGTTAGTGTGAACCTACTAAAAGAATATCGTCAAGAGTTGAATTGGCGGCAAGATTTTTTTTGGCCCCCCCTCTATTTTTGGTCACGCTCCGCCACTGCGTATATGTATGCGGTGACATAGTTTGCATGGTGTTGCCAGCACGTGTACTAGAGATAGTAGATTCCAGTGGCCTCCGTTAGCAAGTGATGCGAGATATAATGAACTCAACTAGTACTGCAGCGATTGCTTAAAGGTTGGGGCGCCTACATACACGTATCCTTCTAAGTTACGATCGAGTGTGAATCATGAACTAGTACATGCGATCCTAAAACCGATCTACGGGACTAGAAAGATCTTATTCGCATAATAATTACCATGTTGGAAGGAGCCTCCAATCGTCGAACTCATTGGAGTTGGCTTGGCATGGAGAGAGCCCGTTGAATCATGGATGAGAGAGCCCGTTGAATCATGGATGAGAGAGGCATCGTCGACGAGGGGGGCGGCTAGATCTCCCATAACTTAGAGGAAGAGGAGAAACTTGTGAGGACTTGGCTCGTCTGGAGGAGAGGAGGAGCGCTGCGACGATCGACCGATGAGGGAGATGAGGAGATGCCTGGTCTGTTGGAGGAAATGCAGGAAGACTGATACATGAAGCGCAAGTGCATCTCAACAGACTAGTCCACCTCAGCCGGTTTAGTCAAACCATGCATGCCGGGTTCGTTCCCTACATCGAGAGTAACAAGAATGCCGATCTGTGCCGCGGCTGCATGTGCGCCCATCCGTGCGCCCCGTCGCCTTTCTTCAGAGCATCTCCAACAGGCGCGCTATATAGACCGCGCGGCATAAAAACGTCCGTTATAGCGCGCGCGGGACAGAATGTCGCGCTCCAGCAGGAGCGGTAAACGGCGCGGCGCTGTAAATTTTTTAGGGCGCGCGGCGTTTTGCACAATCCGGAGCGGCATATCTGGCGCGTCGGCTACAGCGCGCGGCATCGCTCGTCCAAGCGCGAAAAATTCCCCGCGCTGAAATTTCCTCTTCCGCCTCGCCGCCCGAGCGCCCAATCCGTCGTCTCCGCGCGCCGCCGGTGAAATCCCGACGATGGAGGACCCCTCCGGCACCCCTCCCTACTCCGTCCCACCCTCCGCCGCCGCCACTTCCGCCGCACCCCCGCCAAACCCTAGCGGCGGCGCCGACGGCGGCAACGCAACGGTTGCTGCGCGTGCGCTCTTCATCCCGCCGCGCGGGCGCACGCACGCGGCGCTGCCGCCGCGCAGATGGCCGCGCAGGGCGCCACCGCGCGGCCCGCGCCGAGGAGGGGAAAGGCGCCGTCGAACAAACGGCCGCACATCGGTCCCGCCGCCGTCGCGCCGCCGAAGAAAGCGAAGGCGCCCGTCCCCCGCCGGCCGCAGCCTCCCCCGACGACGACGAACCAGGCGCCTCCTCCTCCGACGACGACGACGACGAACCAGGCGCCTCCTCCTCCTCCTCCGCCGGGCGCACATACGGTGCATGATGAAATGCCCGAGGGGTAAAAAAACACTACTTTTTGTCCAAATTCTAGTTTAGATGCATACCTAGCCGGGAAGTGATGAATTTCATTGCATTGTAGAGTCGATGATGCGGCATTCATGGAGACAATGAATGTTGGATCCTCGTTCATGCATGAAGCTTTTCTTGATGGATACTTCCCATATGGATGAGAGGCAAAAGGAGTACATCAACCTTCTTCGCGATGAAGTGTTGGCCAAAAAGAGATTGTTGATGGCCAACATGAACACTTCCACTACCGGCATGTTTGGAGGAGGCATGTTTGGAGGAGCCATGCCGACGTTTGGAGGAGGCATGGGAGGCATGGCCGGCATGGGAATCATGCCCATGCCCACCATGGGAGGCATGGCCGGCATGGGAAGCATGCCCATGGCCGGCATGGGAGGCATGGCCGGCATGGGAGGACAAAGCTATGGAGGAGTCTTTGGAGGAACCATGGGAGGCTCGGTGAGTGGTGTGTATGGGAGTATGGGAGCACCACCGGGAGGCTTCGTGTCTTCCATGAATGCTACTATTCCTCCTTCAACCCAAGATGACGAGGAACAAGAAGAAGGTGTTGACTTGGAAAATGCGGAAGTGTGATATGCATTTGTGAGATGTGTTCCACTTTGTCCATTTGAACCATATGTCGTGTGTCATTGTTGAACTACGTTATTTTGTGTGTCGTTCTTGAACTATGTGATGTATGTTGCACTTTGTGTCCACTTAAATTATGGTACATTATTTGTTTCATGAATTATGTGTGATTATTTGATCTTTGTGATTGCAAAATAGTATACAAAACTGTTTTCTGCGCCCGCGCGCGCTGTATTTTGCCGCGCCCGGCGGAGGACGATTTTTTCCGCCCGCGCACGCGCTGCATTTTGCCGCGTCCGGCGGGGGAAAATACGGTCCAGCGCGCGCTAGCTGTTTACAGTGCGCGCTAGCAGAGGTTTAGCGCGCCGCGATATGCCGCGCCTGTTGGAGATGCTCTAAGCATCGCTTCCTTCCCTTGTCATGCCTTCCTTTTCCGATTAAAACAAATCGTAAATACCATCCTAATACACGTCTCCTCCGTACAAGGCGCTACGATGGCGCCCCGCGACATCTCCCGCGATGCCGGGGATAATGGCGGCCAGCGACGTTTCCGCACCGGTAAGCAGGGATCCTTCGATGCTAGACCTCGCGGGCCGTCGAGGCGTCAAGGAGCCGATCGCTCGCCCGTCCGTTCCCATCCTACTCGCTCGTCATTGGCAGGAACGGGCGAATAGCTCCTATTCGACACAGTTGAGTGAAATTCTCCATGGTGCAATGTAGTTGGCTAAAATAGCTCCCATGCGTCGTTTTTTCTGCTTCAAATAGCTCGCGTGCGACAGGCAGGTGACGCGAGTTAAGACACTTAGTTAGGATGCGATTAGGTTAGGACAGTGAGGGTTATAACAAGTGGGGTCCACCATGGTCCAGGTCATGTAGAGTCAACTGTTCACGACTGAGGGTCCCGCACGACTCAACGGTCCGCTCGACTCGCGCGTGGTGAACCGGGAGCGGCGGCGAGCGGCGGCGCCCGGGCTTCTTCTCCGACGGCGGCGGGCCTAGTTTTTCATCCGGACGGCGGCGGAGCGTCTATCTCGGCGGCGGTGGAGCCATTGCAAGTGAGTAATTGCGAAATCCTAGTCTCATACCCCTGGATCTTGTCTTGATGTTCCGTTTCGTTGCCGATTTAGAATCAGCGTATCTCGGCGGATCGAGAGGAGCGCGGGCTGAATCAGATGGAGGGACGAGTCGTTGCTTCAAATCGGTAATGCGCCCCTTCTTTTGATGTTATCGTTATCGATTTGGGGGCCGATTTGGGGGTCAATTGCTTACGCCGCCGCTGCCCACCATTGACAGGGGAGATGCTGCGCCTGATTCTGCCACCACATTCGCAATTACAGTCGGATTATTTCCCTGTAAAGCCAAGCTGAGTGATGGAAGCGTCCAAGACATTGAAAATAGCACCGTGAGGTTGGCCCTTGATCTTGAAGATGTTGATCCGCAGGAATTGGAGGGAAAGGAGGAGGAGGCCGTGCGCAATTTGGTGGAGAAGATAGGGGAGAAGATTGTTTGGGGTCCAGAAAAAGAGGTGTCTGTGCTACGGTTTAACAACTATAAGGGTGAATATGTGAGAATTGAAGATGAAGAATCCATGGTTGCTGAAATTGATCGTCAAGAAGGGTGGGAAAGCAATCTAGTAAGTTTTCATGCAGAGCTTATTGATCTACAAACAAATTCCAGAGTAGGTTATGTGCAATCAAAGATGGCTGCACAGATGCAAGATGATGAGTGGGCTTCACAAAGGAGGGGGCAGATGTTGTCATTGTTCACTGAACCGACAGTACTAGCTGAAGATACGAGGGCTGATGCGGATGCGAGAGGAGGGAAACCATGGTGCTCAAAAGATTGTTGTTGACTCGGAATGTAGTAGAGTTGAATGAAAAAACAGATTTAGTCATTGCACCAATATCTGACATTGAAATGGCCAAAATGTTTGGCATTCCAGGTTGATGACAGAGATGAAGGCCATGCAACCGAGGATGACGAGTTCTTTGCCCGCACATGGTAACACAAATGCAGGCCGTGGAAATGAGGATGAAGAAGAGCTGATGAGACAGGCTGCAGATGATGTGGATGATGCAAATGACAATGAGCTGGTCTATTTGTATGACAAAGAGAACCCAGTTGTTGAGGTTGGGAAGTTGTGGCCAAATATGAATGAGTTTATGATGTCTTTTAGGACCTATGCAGTGAAAAAAGAGTTTGATGCCAAGACTATGTGGACTGATAGGAAGAAATTTTATGCTAGGTGCAAAGGCTATGATGGTGGTGGAAATCCATGCAAATGGTACATATCTCGTCGACTACAACCCGATGGCAAGGCATGATCGGGGTAAATCAAATACCAAACCAGCATACATGTATGACCACTTCACGAGAGAGTTTCAAATATGACAAACCAGCTTTGGATTACAGAGAAGATTACTCCTATTTTAGCAAAAACTCCAAACACTACTGCAAAAAGGCTTAAAGTGGACTTGGAGAAGCTGTATCCCATCAAACTGAAATATACCACAGTTTGGAAGGCAAAACAAAGGGCAATAAAATCATTGTATGGTGACTGGGCAAATACATTAAGATGTTGTATAGCTTTAAAGCTGAGGTGTGATGACGCGTAAAGAACACGCCCGTTGGGAACCCCAAGTGGAAGGTGTGATGCGTACAGCAGCAAGTTTCCCTCAGTAAGAAACCAAGGTTTATCGAACCAGTAGGAGTCAAGAAGCACGTCGAAGGTTGATGGCGGCGGGATGTAGTGCGGCGCAACACCGGGGATTCCGGCGCCAACGTGGAACCTGCACAACACAACCAAAGTACTTTGCCCCAACGTAACAGCTGAGGTTGTCAATCTCACCGGCTTGCTGTAACAAAGGATTAGATGTATAGTGTGGATGATGATTGTTTGCGTGAAAACAGTAAAACAAGTATTGCAGTAGATTGTATTCGATGTAAAGGAATGGACCGAGGTCCACAGTTCACTAGAGGTGTCTCTCCCATAAGATAAATAGCATGTTGGGTGAACAAATTACAGTTGGGAAATTGACAAATAGAGAGGGCATGACCATGCACATACATGATATAATGAGTATAGTGAGATTTAATTGGGCATTACGACAAAGTACATAGACCGCTATCCAAGCATGCATCTATGCCTAAAAAGTCCACCTTCGAGTTATCATCCGAACCCCTTCCGAGTATTAAGTTGCAAACAACGAGACAATTGCATTAAGTATGGTGTGTAATGTAATCAATAATTACATCCTCGGACATAGCATCAATGTTTTATCCCTAGTGGCAACAACACATCCACAACCTTAGAACTTTCTATCATCTGTCCCGCATTTAATGGAGGCATGAACCCACTATCGAGCATAAATACTCCCTCTTGGAGTTAAGAGTAAAAACTTGGCCAGAGCCTCTACTAATAACGGAGAGCATGCATGATCATAAACAACACATAGGTAATAGATTGATAATCAACATAACATAGTATTCTCTATCCATCGGATCCCAACAAACACAACATATAGCATTAAAGATAGATGATCTTGATCATGTTAGGCAGCTCACAAGATCCGACAATGAAGCACATGAGGAGAAGACGACCATCTAGCTACTGCTATGGACCCATAGTCCAGGGGTGAACTACTCACTCATCACTCCGGAGGCGACCATGGCGGTGAAGAGTCCTCCGGGAGATGATTCCCCTCTCCGGCAAGGTGCCGGAGGCGATCTCCTCGAATCCCCCGAGATGGGATTGGCGGCGGCATCTCCGGAAGGTTTTCCGTATCGTGGCTCTCGGCATCGGGGGTTTCGCGACGGAGGCTTTAAGTAGGCGGAAGGGCAGGTCAAGAGGCGTCACGAGGGGCCCACACACCGGGGCCGCGCGGACGAGGCCCAGTGCCGCGCCGCCTCGTTGTGTCGCCACCTCGTGGCCCCACTTCGTCTATCCCTCGGTCTTCTGGAAGCTTCGTGCAAAAATAGGACCCTGGGCGTTGATTTCGCCCAATTCCGAGAATATTTCCTTACTAGGATTTCTGAAACCAAAAACAGCAGAAAAGCAACTGGCTCTTCGGCATCTCGTTAATAGGTTAGTGCCGGAAAATGCATAAATACGACATAAAGTATGCATAAAACATGTAGATATCATCAATAATGTGGCATGGAACATAAGAAATTATAGATACGTCGGAGACGTATCAAGGTGGAGAAGAGGTCACCTGGAAGTGTGGTGGAGATAGATACAGAGGTTACAGAGGATGGCAGTGTTTACTTCAGGAAGTTTTTTATGTGTTTGAAGCCTTGCATAGATGGATTCATAGCAGGATGTCATCCATATTTGAGCATAGACTCTTCTTTTTTGACTGGCAAGTGGAATGGTCAGTTGGCTGCATGCAATGCTTTGGATGGACACAACTGGATGTTCCCAATTGCAATTGGACTGTTTCAATCAGAGACAGAGGCAAGCTGGACATGGTTCATGATGCAACTGAAAAGATGCATAGGGCCAGTTTCACCTTTGGCCATCCACACAGATGCATGTAAAGGGCTGGAAAATGCTTGTAAAAAATGTTTTCCCCCATGCTGAGCAGAGAGAGTGCTTTGGACATATGTGGATGAATCTGATAAAAAAAATTAGAGGAGATGAATTTGGGCGCATGTGGCCAGCAGCAAGAGCTTACAGAGCACAGACACATTCCTACCATCTTGGTAAGATCATGGCAACTTGTGCTGACAATGAATTTGCTTCCTGGTTGAACACATACCATTCTCTGTTGTGGTACAGATCAGGTTTTAATACTGCAATAAAATGTGATCACATCAATAACAACTTGGCAGAAAGTTTCAACAATAAAGTGAAAGATTTAAAAGATTTGCTCGTGCATGACATGGTGGACCAAATAAGGATCATGATCATGCGTTTGTGGGACTTGAGAGGAAGACTTGGTGATATGTTGGAAGGGGACAAGCTTCCAGCAGTGGTACAACAAGTGGTCAACAAGAGTAGAAACCTTTCACATCTATCTGTTGAGAAATCCTCCTTATTTGATACCGAAGTTAAAGATGCAAGGAGTGTAAAGAGGCATGTGGTAAACATTGAGTTGCGGGAGTGCACTTGCCTAGAGTGGCAACACACTGGAAAACCATGTGAGCATGCCATAATTTTTTTGGCATCTAAACCCAGGTTAAATATGCACCCATATTTGCATGAGTATTACTCAAGTACAAAAGTTTAAGGTTGCATATGCAACTCCAATTCCAGCCACTGATCGACCAATCTCGGTGGCCTGAGGTGGATATAGAATTTACACCGTGTCCCCCTCCGAGTAAAAGAAAGTGCTGGGAGGCCCAAACAGAAGCGGATACAAAGCTTGGTTTGAGAAGGGGGGTTGTAGTAAGAAGGGGAAAAAGGAAAAAACCAGAAAAGCCTAAAAGGGCTCAAAAAGGTAACAAAAACAGGTGCAAGTTGTGTGAGGAACTTGGGCATAGAATTGGTTCCCCAAAATGCCGTTACACTCCTGTACAACCAAAGTATGTTAATGTTAATTCTTCAATTTATGTACCTTGTTTCATCTGCTTATTTCAGTATCTAATTTATATCCTTGTTCCAATTTATATGCTTTCATAAGGAGGAAGCGTGGAGAAAAAGCCCCACCTCTTGTTGTTGAACAGTGCTGGCCAATGAAAAAGCCAAGACTCAATGACTATAGAAAGAAAAGAAGCAGTTTGGTCAATGCACCAGTGCCAGATGAACCTGTTTCAAAGCTACTTCTGTTGCCTCAACCAGATTTGACTATTGAGTTGCCAGATGAACCTGTTTTGGAGGTTATGATGAATTCTGAACCTGTTCTAGAGGTTGTGCTGAATTCTGAAGCTCAGGAGGTTATGCCTATGCCAGATGTGCCTGTGGCTGATGTGCTTTTGCATGTGCCTGCTGATGTGCTTGTGCCTGTGCCTGCTGATGTGCTTGTGCCTGTGGCTGATGTGCTTGTGCTTGTGCCTGTGCCAGATGTGCCTGTGCCAGATGTGCAAAAGATGAGGGGGCCTAGTGGTTGCGGCAAAAAGTTCAGGAGTATGAACAAACTATGCTATGGTACTGCAATGAGAAGTGGTAGGAAGAATCAGAAGAAATAGTTTGATGTAATAGTTTTAAACTTATGTGCTATGATGTGGAAACTTATCATTTGTAATTTGAATAAATTTCAAATTTGAACCAAATTTGAAAGTTGACATCATTTTTTGATGTTGCAATGCTATTTGAATGTTCTGCACTAGTTTGTTATAACTTGTTAATCAATTGGAACAATTTTGTGGAGTAAACTCATTTTCATCACTTTAATGAAAGATGTGTTCAAAAACGGCCTCCGGGTGAGGGTAAACGACCCCATTTCTAAGAAACTTTTTTTTCAACCTTGTCTAAATCATCTTATGTTACTTGAGTTGTTGCTACATGACATAAGAAGACAATGTGAGCAGGTTTCATATTTTTTGATTTTTTTTTGAATTTTTTATCCTCATTTCAAATCTGGTCAAAGCTATGGTTTGACTAGCATTTGAACAAGTTCAAAACACAAAATTGAGAAATGAATCATGGATCCTTCTTACTTACACCAAAATGAACCTATTTCCAAGTTTTGGTCCCATTCCATGATTCAAAGTTCAAACCCTTCTCTCAAATCCTCGACTTCGTACGGCAGAGTTCAAGATATCACATTGTACACATGATTTTTTCGTTACAATGTATCTAGACCATGTTTATCAACTTGAGTTGTTGCTTCATGACATAAGAAGACAATGTGAGCAGGTTTCATATTTTTTTGAATTGTTTTGAATTTTTTATCCTCATTTCAAATCTGGTCAAAGCTATGATTTGACTAGCATTTGAACAAGTTAAAAACAAAAAATTGAGAAATGAAGCATGGATCCTTCTTACTTACACCAAAATGAACCTATTTCCAAGTTTTGGTTCCATTCCATGATTCAAAGTTCATACCCTTCTCTCAAATTCTCGACTTCGTACGGCAGAGTTCAAGATATCACATTGGACACATGATTTTTTCGTTACAATGTATCTAGACCATGTTTATCAACTTGAGTTGTTGCTACATGACATAAGAAGACAATGTGCGCAGGTTTCATATTTTTTTGATTTTTTTTGAATTTTTTCCTCATTTCAAATCTGGTTAAAGCTATGGTTTGACTAGCATTTGAACAAGTTCAAAACAAAAAATTGAGAAAGGAAGCATGGATCCTTCTTACTTACACCAAAATGAACCTATTTCCAAGTTTTGGTTCCATTCCATGATTCAAAGTTCAAACCCTTCTCTCAAATCCTCGACTTCGTACGGCAGAGTTCAAGATATCACATTGTACACATGATTTTTTCGTTACAATGTATCTAGACCTTGTTTACCAATTTTATTTGTTGATACATGACATAAGAAGACAATGTGTGCAGGTCTCATATTTTTTTGAATTTTTTATCCTCATTTCAAATTTGCTAGCCAGCTAACCCTAACGGCCAATCTGGACCGTCAGCTAACCCTGAGGACCAACCGCATTCGTCCGATCTATGCTTCTAGAAGGATTCCGCGGGCTGGCGAGCGTGATCCGTGGGAGGACTAGTTCTCGAATCTGATTGGCCGCTATCTTTTCTCCCTTTGGGCTGAGCTCACATCCTTTTGTCCGCTGGGCCGAATCGTGTCGCCTCCTGGAGAGCCTGCGCGCCCGACCGAGCCATCGAGCAGAACGCCCACGTCGGCATGCATGCCCCATGCAGCGTCGCAGCAGAGCTATTGTCTTGTAGAGTGCAGCGTCCTCGTCTCAGCCTTGCCACTCCTTTTAAAGCTACACATAAAATACGGGGCCCTAAAATACGAGGTCGGGCAGTGTGTGTCGTCTGTCATTGGCATCTAGGGGAGCAACGGTAAAACCAACGGTAACAAAACTTACTTTATTTTATTCAACAAAACTGATTTTGTTTTATCCAACTCTTTTTCATGTGTCTTTCTGAAATACAAGCATAACATACTTAGTTTCTTGAAAATCAAATCATGCTTGTGTATCATTGCCAAATCCAAACATAACAAAACTCGTTTTGATTTATTTAACTCATTTTCGTGTGTCTTTGCCAAATACAAGAATAACATACTTAGTTTCTTGAAAATCAAATCATGCTTGTGTGTCATTGCCAAATCCAAACATAACATACTCATTTTGATTTATTAACCTCATTTTCGTGTGTCTTTGCCAAATACAAGAATAACATACTTAGTTTCTTGAAAATCAAATCATGCTTGTGTGTCATTGCCAAATCCAAACATAACATACTCATTTTGATTTATTCAACTCATTTTCGTGTGTCTTTGCCAAATACAAGAATAACATACTTATTTTCTTGAAAATCAAATCATGCTTGTGTGTCATTGCCAAATCCAAACATACCAAAACTCATTTTGATTTTTTCAACACATTTTCATGTGTCTTTCTCATATCCAGGCATTACAAAACTCATTTTCTTTTATTCAACTCATTTTTCGTGTGTGTTTGCCAAATACAAGCATAACATAGTTTCTTTAAATCAACTCATTTTCGTGTCTATTTTATAAACTCATTTTATTTTAGTCGATTCATTTTCTTAATACTCTACTTTAAGTGCAAACGGTCATGTACAAACATACACAAGAAAATCAGAAGGGCATCTTTTTTCAGCCCTGCCCGCGTAGTACCGGAGCTATTTATTGCGTCTCAGGCCCGTGTCGCAGTGCGGGGGGCGGCGTGCTCTCTTTTCAGCCATGGAGCAGCTCACATTGGCGGGCAGTGCAGACGTGCCATCTTTTCAGGAAACACGGGCATGCAAACGACCACGGGTCATGCTCATCCATTTAAGGGCCCTCCATTTTAATTTTCTCACACGCCCCCTCCCCTTCTCCTTCTCTTTCACACGATGCCCCGTCCACTCCCATTCTTCCTCTGGCTATTTAAGGGCACCCATCCCCTTCCTCTTCACCACTCACCACTCCTCTCCTTCTCTCAAGCCGCAACCGTCCCATCCGTGCCCTAGCCACCATCACCAAGCCCATGGCGTTCACTGATGTCTACGGGTGCTTCTATTCTTGTAGACAGTGTTGGGCCTCCAAGAGCAGAGGTTTGTAGAATAGCAACAAGTTTCCCTTAAGTGGATCACCCAAGGTTTATCGAACTCAGGGAGGAAGAGGTCAAAGATATCCCTCTCAAGCAACCCTGCAATCACGATACAAGAAGTCTCTTGTGTCCCCAACACACCTAATACACTTGTCAGATGTATAGGTGCACTAGTTCGGCGAAGAGATGTGTAATAACCCAGAACATAGGAACAATGAAGGGTAGATTTAGAAATGGGTTGTGCATTTCATCGCAAAACGGGGGAAATTTTCGCGCTTTATTGCAACTAAACCTAAGAGGGATCGAGGTTCTGTCTCATTTTGCACTTAGGGTTAGGCAATGTGAGTTAGGGAAATTTCGACATGATCTCTTTTGTATCTTGTTGATTTGGGGAATGAATTTATTTGACAAGTGATAACACATAAACAATAAGCAATAAGCTATATAAATAATGAATTCATAATTCAAACATAACTTATGAATTCAAATGACTTTGAATTTCAAATTGAATATCAAATACAATATTTAATTCAGGATATAAATATTACATAAATCAAAAGCTCATAAACAAAAACTTGAGCTTTATTGATCATCAACACAGAATACATTGTCTTTACAAAATTCTTGATACAAGAATTGATGAATAATAAACAGAAATGAAAAAGGAAAATTACAATATTGTCCTAAACTAAAACCTAGACTAAATGTCTTGAAGAATATCTTCTGGTCATATTCAACTTCAAAACCTGCAAAACAAAATTACAAGTGCTAGCCAGAATGTCAGTGTTAGTAATTCAGTTTGGACAGGGTGAAAAACATCACAGAAATTCAGTTTGGACAGTGAACAACAGTCACTTGCACACTTGTGCTTGTCCAAAACCCGGACGAGCACAAGATAGGATCGAGCGGACCAAAGCCGAGCACCACAGTGGGCTCAAGTTTCAGCATATGAGAGCTGGTGCTGGGCAAGCCACAGCAAGGCAATGCAAGAGCTGAGTCACAAAGCAAGCCAAGCATGTGTGTCATGGTCAGAATAGAAGTAGGGATCATACAAAAGGAACACAAACCCTAGAACCATGACAGTCGACCAGATAGGATAATTCACCAGGTAAGGGTGAAGCTAGAGCAACACAAAGTTCATCCAGTTCTTGCTCAAGAACAGCACCAACACACACAAACCCTCGGCCATCGAAATCATGGTGACCTAGGAGATCAACCAGGACTGGAGGTGAAGGGCTGTGCACAAACCACAAGTCTGCAACAACAAAATATTTCATTCTAGGAGCTGGAACAAGGTATACCAAGTTCCTGGAATAGATCCCATGGATCTAATCCATAAATCATGCATAACACAGTCATGGGTTTGAGCAGATGCTCAACAGGGTGAATCATCACTTGGTTTTCACCAAGGATCACTGCTAGTCTAAAAAGCCACCAAAATAGAAACCATCCGGATACGAGATCTTGTGCACGAAGCAAGATCTTATGCACGAATAGCACCGGTAGATGTATTGCAATAATTAGTAGCTAGTAAAGACTACACGAAAATCCTAGGCACATAACCATCGGTAAAACCCTAGATTTCATCACGGTGCAAGCATATTGGCATTCATATCTAGTATGATCCCCAAATATGCAAGCAAAGTTGAGTAGCCCACAAGATCCAACCAAACATGTGAGCAACCAATCAGTAGCTAGGATACTGAGGTCACATCACACTTAGCACCATTTAAAGCAAAGCCAAATACAGAACATCATTATCCAAAGTTGGATTCAGATTCATTTGCTTGTTAGATAATCATGAACAGCAAATTCTTATACAAGCAAGTCATTTGAATCATCACTGCATAAGCAGTTCATCATGAATCAATTTATTCAAGCATGAATATGTAACAAATTCATACTATTTATTGACAGTAGCACACTGTGAGGCAACACAACACAAGTCACTGCATCATAGCCACTTGATCAAGTCAAGTGAGCTAGGATAAGCAACGGTACATGAATACAGTAAGCATAGTGATGCTTGAGCATCAGCATCAACAAGGAAAATGATTCACTTAGCCACAGAATTAATCAGCAACCAATCACTGACATTTAATTGATCAAATGGATCAATTGAATCAAGTCAAGCCACACAGATAAATTAGCCAACAAGCAATGGTTGATCCAATGGATCATTGGCTTACACAGGAAGCACAGAAGCACCTCACAGGCACCACTGGCATTCACAAGTGTCACTGATGCACAACAGTACACCTAGACAAGCAAGAATAGATTGCCAGTAAGCATAGCAAGCTCATAAGCATGAACATCATGGCATAGCAAGCTTGTAAACAAGTACAACATAGCATAGCAAGATCAAAGCATGATAGGAGCAATAGATAATTAACACATGACATGTACAGCAAGCAAGGCAACACTGGCCAGTACCAGAAACTGGTGACTTGGCCATAGCTTGCAGAAAATGGAAGCACATGTAGCTTAGGCAACAATTGCAAGGCTTTGTGTGATCACAGGATCACAAAAGCAGAAGAACAAGAGGAAGAAGAAGCACAGTAGCTTGGGAGGCGCACAGGCATGGAGAGAAGGAGATGGAGCGGATCACTTACATGCGCCTGGTGGCAGAGGCTATGGCATGGCGAGGCAGTGCTCGCGCGGCCATAGCAGCTGCAAGACCCAGGGTAGGCGCCGGCGTTACGTCGACGAGCACGAACACCACCACAGCACGGCACGGAGACGACGGCCCTGGTACTGCAAGCAGCACCGCACCAGGTCGGTCTCAAGGGGCGCGCACGTCGACGGCAAGGGCGAGAGTTCGCCGGAGATCACCAAATCGCCCGAGGCGATTCTTCAGTGGATCCAGAGAGGAGGCGATTCGCCAGGAGGGGAAGAAATTGGAGAAACCACGCGGACAGATCGATAGATCGTCTCGCGGCGGTCAAGATCTGGTAGGTGGCTAAGGCAGGGAAGCACGGAGATGGCCGGAGCACGGCGGCGGCCATGGCGGCGACGCCATCGCCACGGGCGTCGCGAGAGGTTAGGGTTAGGGCGAGCGAGTGAGAGAGACGAGCGAGTGAGCGAGGTGGGCCGCTTCGGCGCCACCGACCCGTTATGGGACATGCCTTAGTGGGCTGTCCCATGGGCCTTAGTGGGCTGGCCCAATAGGGGTCAGGGGTATTTTGGACCTTTCACAATTTAGAAAAAGGCCAGAATTTCACCAATTTTTAGTAAATAAAATACAACTCTAAAAATCCATTAAAAATTGGATTAGTGAATGAAAATTTATTCTTAACCAGAATAAAATATGAAATAGAATTTAAGAAACAAATTCAAATTTATGAATTTGATGAATTTAAAATCATAACTTGGAATTGCAAACTATTATTTCCTGGTATTTAAAAATCAAAGAAAAATCTCAAATAAGTTCTAATACTTATTTTCAAACATTTCAAAATGAAATTCTATTATTCCAAGTCATTTCTATTGAGAAAGGTATTTTTCAAAGAAAAATACTCTATTCCCTATTTATTCCAAAAATATAGAGTCAACTCTATTATTTCAAATCATTTTTGGAATGAATAATGAATCACCAAGTAAAGTAGTTTTACTTTGAATTATTTTACTTTATGAGAATTAAAGTGGTTTACACATTAAAGCAATTGCAAGTTACTGCCAAAGGCATAAATCTTAAAATCAACCCTAAATTGCAATAACTTAGTGGGGTAAAGGGATTCAACATAAAATAATACATCCATGATTGCATTATTTGGATTTTTATAACATTGTCCTTACCGGACAATGATGCTTCTTACAGAACCCGAGGTCCAGGTTCCATCAAGCGCATTGAACCGCACTATCTCGCGGTCCACGGGCAAGTTCACCCTTGCTCATACCAACTTGAGTATTTTCTATTACTTTAATGCAAAGCTATATACTTATCATTCCCGCATCGCAAATAAAATGTTACTTTCCAACTATGAATATGACTATGTGGTGGCAATGGAACCATGGTATGTGCTTGATATGGTGGAGGTTCCATTGCATGGGTTATATTAACCTAGGATTAACCACCAATGCCGTCCAGTGATTCTAGCGCCGTACAAATCGCGTTAACCATGAGATCTATAATGGCTCTAGTGAAGCCGGTGATGGCGTGTATTTCACACGTTCGTTGGGCAACCCCAAGAGGAAGGTATGATGCGCACAGCAGCAAGTTTTCCCTCAGAAAGAAACCAAGGTTTATCGAACCAGGAGGAGCCAAGAAGCACGTTGAAGGTTGATGGCGGCGGGATGTAGTGCGGCGCAACACCGGAGATTCCGGCGCCAACGTGGAACCTGCACAACACAACCAAGCTACTTTGCCCCAACGAAACAGGTGAGGTTGTCAATCTCACCGGCTTGCTGTAACAAAGGATTAACCGTATTGTGTGGAAGATGATTGTTTGCAGAGAAAACGGTAGAAACAAGTATTGCGATGAGATTGTATTTCAGTAAAGAGAATTGGACCGGGGTCCACAGTTCACTAGAGGTGTCTCTCCCATAAGACGAACAGCATGTTGGGTGAACAAATTACGGTTGGGCAATTGACAAATAAAGAGAGCATGACAATGCACATACATATCATGATGAGTATAGTGAGATTTAATTGGGCATTACGACAAAGTACATAGACCGCCATCCAAGCTGCATCTATGCCTAAAAAGTCCACCTTCAGGTTATCATCCGAACCCCCTCCGGTATTAAGTTGCAAACAACGAGACAATTGCATTAAGTATGGTGCGTAATGTAATCAACAACTACATCCTTAGACATAGCATCAATGTTTTATCCCTAGTGGCAACGAGCACAACACAACCTTAGAACTTTTCGTCCTTGTCCCGGTGTCAATGCGGGCATGAACCCACTATCGAGCATAAGTACTCCCTCTTGGAGTTAAAAGCATCTACTTGGCCGAGCATCTACTAATAACGGAGAGCATGCAAGATCATAAACAACACATAAGCATAACTTTGATAATCAACATAACAAGTATTCTCTATTCATCGGATCCCAACAAACGCAACATATAGAATTACATATAGATGATCTTGATCATGATAGGCAGCTCACAAGATCCGACAATGATAGCACAATGGGGAGAAGACAACCATCTAGCTACTGCTATGGACCCATAGTCCAGGGGTAGACTACTCACTCATCACTCCGGAGGCGACCATGGCGGTGTAGAGTCCTCCGGGAGATGAATCCCCTCTCCGGCAGGGTGCCGGAGGCGATCTCCGGGATCCCCCGAGATGGGATCGGCGGCGACGGCGTCTCGGTAATGTTTTCCGTATCGTGGCTCTCGGTGCGGGGGTTTCGTCACGGAGGCTATTTGTAGGCGGAAGGGCAGGTCAAGAGGCGGCACGAGGGGCCCACACCACGGGCCGGCGCGGCCAAGGGGGGCCGCGCCGCCCTAGGGTTTGGCGCCCCTGTGGCCCCTCTTCGTCTCTCCTTCGGACTTCGGAAGCTTCGTGAGAAAATAGGCCTCCGGGCTTTTATTTCGTCCAATTCCGAGAATATTTCTTTACTAGGATTTCTGAAACCAAAAACAGCGGAAAACGAGCAAGCTGGCACTTCGGCATCTTGTTAATAGGTTAGTTCCAGAAAATGCACGAATATGACATAAAGTGTGCATAAAACATGTAGATAACATCAATAATGTGGCATGGAACACAAGAAATTATCGATACGTTGGAGACGTATCAGCATCCCCAAGCTTAGTTCTGCTCGTCCCGAGCAGGTAAAACGATAACAAAGATAATTTCTGGAGTGACATGCCATCATAACTTGATCATACTATTTGTAAAGCATATGTAGAGAATGCAGCGATCAAAACAATGTGTATGACATGAGTAAACAAGTGAATCATAAAGCAAAGACTTTTCATGAATAGCATTTCAAGACAAGCATCAATAAGTCTTGCATAAGAGTTAACTCATAAAGCAATAATTCGAAGTAAAGGTATTGAAACAACACAAAAGAAGATTAAGTTTCAGCGGTTGCTTTCAACTTGTAACATGTATATCTCATGGATATTGTCAACATAGAGTAATATAATAAGTGCAATAAGCAAGTATGTAAGAATCAATGCACAGTTCACACAAGTGTTTGCTTCTTGAGGTGGAGAGAAATAGGTGAACTGACTCAACATAAAAGTAAAAAGAATGGTCCTCATAGAGGAAAAGCATCGATTGCTATATTTGTGCTAGAGCTTTGATTTTGAAAACATGAAACAATTTTGTCAACGGTAGTAATAAAGCATATGCATCATGTAAATTATATCTTATAAGTTGCAAGCCTCATGCATAGTGTACTAATAGTGCTCGCACCTTGTCCTAATTAGCTTGGACTACCTGGATTATCACCGCAATACATATGCTTTAACCAAGTATCACAAAGGGGTACCTCTATGCCGCCTGTACAAAGGTCTAAGGAGAAAGCTCGCATTTGGATTTCTCGCTTTTGATTATTCTCAACTTAGACATCCATACCGGGACAACATAGACAACAGATAATGGACTCCTCTTTTAATGCTTTAAGCATTCAACAACAATTAATTCTTTTCTCATTAGAGATTTGAGGATGTTTGTCCAAAACTGAAACTTCCACCATGGAACATGGCTTTAGTTAGCGGCCCAATGTTCTTCTCTCACAATATGCATGCTCAAACCATTCAACTCGGTGTAGATCGCCCTTACTTCAGACAAGACGAACATGCATAGCAACTCACATGAAATTCAACAATGAGTTGATGGCGTTCCCCGATAAACATGGTTATCGCACAACAAGCAACTTAATAAGAGATAAAGTGCATAATTACATATTCAATACCACAATAGTTTTTAAGCTATTTGTCCCATGAGCTATATATTGCAAAGGTGAATGATGGAATTTTAAAGGTAGCACTCAAGCAATTTACTTTGGAATGGCGGGAAAATACCATGTAGTATAGGTAGGTATGGTGGACACAAATGGCATAGTGGTTGGCTCAAGTATTTTGGATGCATGAGAAGTATTCCCTCTCGATACAAGGTTTAGGCTAGCAAGGTTATTTGAGGCAAACACAAGGATGAACTAGTACAGCAAAACTCACATAAAAGACATATTGAAAGCATTATAATACTCTATACCGTCTTCCTTGTTGTTCAAACTCAAAACTAGAAATTATCTAGACCTTAGAGAAACCAAATATGCAAACCAAATTTTAGCATGCTCTATGTATTTCTTCATTAATGGGTGCAAAGCATATGATGCAAGAGCTTAAACATGAGCACAACAATTGCCAAGTATCACATTACCCAAAACATTTATAGCAATTACTACATGTATCATTTTCCAATTCCAACCATATAACAATTTAACGAAGGAGAAACTTCGCCATGAATACTATGAGTAGAAACCAAGGACATATTTGTCCATAAGCTACAGCGGAGTGTGTATCTCTCCCATAAAGTGAATGCTAGGATCCATTTTATTCAAACAAAACAAAAACAAAAACAAAACGACGCTCCAAGAAAAAGCACATAAGATGTGGCCGAATAAAAATGTAGTTTCGGGGAGGAACCTGATAATTTGTTGATGAAGAAGGGGATGCCTTGGGCATCCCCAAGCTTAGACGCTTGAGTCTTCTTGATATATGCAGGGGTGAACCGCCGGGTGCATCCCCAAGCTTAGAGCTTTCACTCTCCTTGATCATGTTGCATCATACTCCTCTCTTGATCCTTGAAAACTTCCTCCACACCAAACTCGAAACAACTCATTAGAGGGTTAGTGCACAATATAAATTGACATATTCAGAGGTGACACAATCATTCTTAACACTTCTGGACATTGCATAATGCTACTGGACATTAGTGGATCAAAGAAATTCATCCAACATAGCGAAAGAGGCAATGCGAAATAAAAGGCAGAATCTGTCAAAACAGAACAGTTCGTATTGACGAATTTTAAAATGGCACCAGACTTGCTCAAATGAAAATGCTCAAATTGAATGAAAGTTGCGTACATATCTGAGGATCATGCACGTAAATTGGCATAATTTTCTGAGCTTCCTGCAGGGCAGTGGGCTCAGATTCGTGACAGCAAAGAAATCTGGAACTGCGCAGTAATCCAAATCTAGTACTTACTTTTCTATCAACGGCTTAACTTGGCACAACAAAACTCAAAACTAAGATAAGGAGAGGTTGCTACAGTAGTAAACAACTTCCAAGACACAAAATAAAAACAAAGTACTGTAGGTAAAAACATGGGTTGTCTCCCATAAGCGCTTTTCTTTAACGCCTTTCAGCTAGGCGCGAAAGTGTGTATCAAGTAACATCGAGAGATGAAGCATCAACATCATAATTTGTTCTAATGATAGAATCATAAGGTACCTTCATTCTCTTTCTAGGGAAGTGTTCCATACCTTTCTTGAGAGGAAATTGATATTTTATATTTCCTTCCCTCATATCAATAATAGCACCAACAGTTCGAAGAAAAGGTCTTCCCAATATAATTGGACAAGATGCATTGCATTCAATATCCAAGACAACAAAATCAACGGGAACAAGATTATTGTTAACGGTAATGCGAACATTATCAACTTTACCCAAAGGTTTCTTTGTAGAATGATCAGCAAGATTAACATCCAAATAACAATTTTTCAGCGGTGGCAAGTCAAGCATATTATAAATTTTCTTTGGCATAACAGAAATACTTGCACCAAGATCACATAAAGCATTACAATCAAAATCTTTAACCTTCATCTTAATGATGGGCTCCCAACCATCTTCTAGCTTTTTAGGAATAGAGGCTTCGCGCTCTAGTTTCTCTTCTCTAGCTTTTATGAGAGCATTTGTAATATGATGCGTGAAAGCCAAATTTATAGCACTAGCATTAGGACTTTTAGCAAGTTTTTGCAAGAACTTTATAACTTCAGAGATGTGGCAATCATCAAAATTCAAACCATTATAATCTAAAGCAATGGGATCATCATCCCCAATGTTGGAAAAAATTTCAGCAGCTTTATCGCAAGCAGTTTCAGCAGTTTTAGCAGTTTCAGGCAGTTTTTCGCGCTTTGCATTAGAAGTGGAAACATTGCTAACACCAATTCTTTTATTAGTATGAGTAGGAGGTGCAGCAACATGTGTAGCATTATCATTACTAGTGGTGGTAATAGTCCAAACTTTAGCTATATTTTTCTCTTTAGCTAGTTTTTCATTTTCTTCTCTATCCCACCTAGCACGCAGTTCAGCCATTAATCTTATATTCTCATTAATTCTAACTTGGATGGCATTTGCTGTAGTAACAATTTTATTTTCAATATCCCTATTAGGCATAACTTTCGATTTCAAAAGATCAACATCAGAGGCAAGACTATCAACTCTAGAAACAAGAATATCAATTTTATTGAGCTTTTCCTCAACAGATTTGTTAAAGGCAGTTTGTGTACTAATAAATTCTTTAAGCATGGCTTCAAGTCCAGGGGGTGAATTCCTATTATTGTTGTAAGAATTCCCATAAGAATTAGCATAACCGTTACCATTATTATAAGGATATGGCCTATAGTTATTACTAGAATTGTTCCGATAAGCATTGTTGTTGAAATTATTATTTTTAATGAAGTTTACATCAACATGTTCTTCTTGTGCAACCAATGAAGCTAACGGAACATTATTAGGATCAACATTAGTCCTATCATTCGCAAGCATAGACATAATAGCATCAATTTTATCACTCAAGGAGGAGGATTCTTCAACAGAATTTACCTTCTTACCTTGTGGGGCTCTTTCCGTGTGCCATTCAGAGTAATTTATCATCATATCATCAAGAAGTTTTGTAGCCGCCCCCAATGTGATGGACATAAAGGTACCTCCAGCAGCTGAATCCAATAAATTCCGCGAAGAAAAATTTAGTCCTGCTGTCGTCGTGGTGAACGAGCAGATGCCATAGGATGGCTTAAGTTGGGGCCGAATGGACGTATGAGGATTCGGGGGAGGGTTTGCGATTAGATGGGAAGAACTTCCGGATGCTTTCCTCAAGAACACAACCAAAGGCCGGTATGCAAGAAGAGAGATAAGAGGAAGAACTCTTTACTAGATCGCTAGCTTCATTGATCTCAACATGGTTACAAGTTTCTCAGTACACAGATCTCTCTCTAAGGTCTCGCTACGTGCTACCTGTTGCCCGCTCGTGAAGAAGGGCTGCCCCCTCTCCTTATATAGGGGAGAGGGTGGCTTACACTGGAAGAAACCCTAATGGCATCTTTGACTAGACAAACTACTTTACAAAGCTACTTTAATCATAGATGACACCGGAGTCCTCTTTAATCAGGGCGCCGACGTCCTCCGGCTTCTTTGACCGTCACCCTTCTCTTTATCGTCGGCCCTTCGTCAAAG
>NC_061510.1:24054004-24107724 GCF_022539505.1 Lolium rigidum | reverse complement strand
GGGACTCCACCTCCATGGCCGGCCAGCCCTAGATGGGGTGGAGTCCCAAGTGGACTCCACCATAGGGGGCCGGCCACCCCCACATGGGAGGTGGGAATCCCACCTTTGGGTGGGAGTCCTAGTTGGGCTAGGATTGCCCCCTCCTATGGAAGGTTTTGGTTTCGGGTCTTATTCGAAGACTTGGACACCAACACTTGGGTTCCACCTATATAATGAGGGGCATAGGGGAGGGGGCCGGCCACACCAAAGCCACCACCTTGGCCGCACCCCTTGGAGGCCGGCCACCCCCTCTCCCCAAACCCTAGCCGCCCCACTCCTCCTTCTTCCCCGCACGCTTAGCGAAGCTCCGCCGGGATTCTCCACCGCCACCGACACCACGCCGTCGTGCTTGTCGGATTCAAGAGGAGCTACTACTTCCGCTGCCCGCTGGAACGGGGAGGTGGACGTCGTCTTCATCAACAACCGAACGTGTGACCGAGTACGGAGGTGCTGCCCGTTCGTGGCGCCGGAACCGATCGTGATCAAGATCTTCTACGCGCTTTTGCAAGCGGCAAGTGAACGTCTACCGCAGCAACAAGAGCCTCATCTTGTAGGCTTTGGAATCTCTTCAAGGGTGAGACT
Organism: Lolium rigidum; assembly: GCF_022539505.1. Lineage (NCBI taxonomy): Eukaryota > Viridiplantae > Streptophyta > Magnoliopsida > Poales > Poaceae > Lolium > Lolium rigidum. The sequence continues at coordinate 24,107,103 of NC_061510.1, read as the reverse complement.
CGATACCCCCTCGTTGCTACCGTCTTCTAGATTGCATCTTGGCTTGGATTGCGTGTTCGCGGTAGGAAAATTTTTGTTTTCTATGCAACGTTATCCTACAATACATAACATTGATGTTAAGCGAATTAAATTGAATGATAATTCTACTTATATGTGGCACTGTCGTCTTGGTCATATTGGAGTGAAGCGCATGAAGAAACTCCATACTGATGGATTACTTGAATCACTTGACTTTGAGTCACTTGATAGATGCGAAGCATGTCTAATGGGAAAAATGACTAAGACTCCATTTTACGGTATGATGGAGCGAGCTGCTGACTTATTGGAAATCATACATACCGATGTGTGCGGACCAATGAGTGTAGCATCGCGCGGTGGTTATCGTTATGTTCTAACCTTCACGAGATGATCGGAGTAGATATGGATATATCTATTTCATGAAACATAAATCCGAAACTTTTGAGAAGTTTAAGGAATTCCAAAGTGAAGTAGAAAATCAACGTAACAAGAAGATTAAATTTCTACGATATGATCGCGGAGGTGAATATCTGAGTTATGAGTTTGGCATGCATTTAAAGAAATGCGGAATACTTTCACAATTGACACCGCCGGGAACACCACAACGAAACGGTGTGTCCGAACGTCGTAATCGAACTCTCTTAGATATGGTTCGTTCTATGATGTCTCTTACTGATTTGCCGTTATCATTTTGGAGTTATGCATTAGAGACAGCCGCGTTCACTTTAAATAGAGCACCATCAAAATCCGTAGAAACGACACCAGTATGAATTATGGTTTAATAAGAAACCTAAGTCTGTCGTTCCTTAAAGTTTGGGGTTGCGAAGCCTATGTAAAAAAGTTACAACCGGACAAGCTAGAACCCAAAGCGAAGAAATGCGTCTTCATAGGATACCCTAAGGAAACTATAGGGTACACTTTCTATCACGGATCCGAAGGCAAAATCTTTGTTGCTAAGAACGGAACCTTTCTTGAGAAAGAATTTCTCACTAAAGAAGTAGCTGGAAGAAAAGTAGAACTCGATGAGATTGATGAATCTATACTCGTTGATCGAGTAGCGCGATACCGGAAGATGTACTGTACCGCCTACACCGGCAACGAGAGGAAGCTAATGATAATGATCATGAAACTTCGAACGAGGAAACTACCGAACCTCGCGGATCGACAAGGGAACGTGCCACTCCTGATTGGTATGATCCTTGTCTAAATGTCATGATTGTGGATAACAATGATGAGGACCACTGCGACGTATGAAGAAGCGATGATGAGCCCGGATTCCAACAAATGGCAAGAAGCCATGAAATCCGAAATGGGATCCATGTATGATAACAAAGTATGGACTTTGGTAGACTTACCTGATAGCCGAAAGGCTGTCGAGAATAAATGGATCTTCAAAAGAAAAATAGATGCTGATGGTAATATTACTGTCTATAAAGCTCGACTTGTCGCAAAGGGTTTCCGACAAATTCAAGGAGTTGATTACGATGAGACTTTCTCACCCGTAGCGAAGCTAAAATCTGTGAGGATTTTGTTAGCAATAGCTGCATTTTTCGATTATGAGATTTGGCAGATGGATGTCAAAACGGCATTCCTTAATGGAGACATTGAGGAAGAGTTGTATATGGTACAACCCAAAGGTTTTGTCGATCCTAAAAATGCTTGACAAAGTATGCAAACTTCAGCGTTCAATCTATGGACTGAAGCAAGCATCAAGAAGTTGGAACCGACGCTTTGATAAGGTGATCAAAGACTACGGGTTTATACGGTGTCATGGAGAGGCACTGTATTTACAAGAAAGTGAGTGGGAGCTACTGTAGCATTCCTGATATTATATGTAGATGACATATTATTGATTGGGAATGATATAGAACTATAAGCGATGTAAAAGGTTATTTGAATAACAGTTTTTCAATGAAAGACCTTGGTGAAGCATCATATATATTAGGCATCAAGATTTATAGAGATAGATCAAGACGCCTAATAGGGCTATCACGAGTACATACACGGACAAGATTCTAAAGAAGTTTAGAATGGACGAAAGTAAGAAAGGGTTTTTACCTATGTTACCGAGGCAAGGTCTTGAGTAAGACTCAAGGACCGGCTACGGCGAGAAGAAAGAGAAAGGATGAATCGGATCCCTATGCTTCGGCGATAGGCTCTATTATGTATGCCATGCTATGTACAAGACCGGATATAGCGCATGCTTGTTAGTTTGACTAGCGAGATATCAAAGTGATCCGAGGAATGGAACAACTGGACAGCGGTCAAGAATATCCTGAAGTACTTGAAAAGAACTAAGGATATGTTTCTTTGTTATGGAGGTGACCAAGAGCTCGTTGTAACAAGTTACACCGATGCAAGTTGGAACAACGATCCGATGACTCTAAGTCACGGTGCAGGTACGTGTTTATATTGAATGGTGCTTGCGATGAGCTGGGCAAGCTCGAAGCGGTGCACGGTGGCGAAGTCTTCAACGGAATCGGAGTACATAGCGGCTTCGGAGGCTTCATCGAAGCGGTATGGATGAAGAGGTTCATTGTAGAGCTCGGTGTGGTTCCTAGTGCATTGGACCCACTAGTCATATCTTGTGACAACATGGGTGCCATCGCCAATGCACAAGAACCAAGGTCACACAAGAGTCTGAAGCATATCAAGCTGCGTTACCACTCGATTCGCGAGTACATCGAAGATGGAGAAGTAAAGATTTGCAAAGTACACACTGATCCGAATGTAGCAGATCCGTTGACTAAAGCTCTCCCTAGGGCAAAGCATGACCAACACCAGAATGCCATGGGTGTTAGGTTCCTTACAATGTAATCTAGATTATTGACTCTAGTGCAAGTGGGAGGCTGTTGGAGATATGCCCAAGAGGCAATAATAAAAGTGGTTATTATATATCTTATGTTTATGATAAATGTTTATATACCATGCTATAATTGTATTAACCGAAACATTGATACATGTGTGATATGTAAACAACAAAGAGTCCCTAGTATGCCTCTTAAACTAGCTTGTTGATTAATGGATGATTAGTTTCATAATCATGAACATTGGATGTTATTAATAACAAGGTTATATCATTATATGAATGATGTAATGGACACACCCAATTAAGCGTAGCATAAGATCTCGTCATTAAGTTATTTGCTATAAGCTTTCGATACATAGTTACCTAGTCCTTATGACCATGAGATCATGTAAATCACTTATACCGAGAAAGGTACTTTAATTACACCAAACGCCACTGCGTAAATGGGTGGTTATAAAGGTGGGATTAAGTATCCGGAAAGTATGAGTTGAGGCATATGGATCAACGGTGGGATTTGTCCATCCCGATGACGGATAGATATACTCCGGGCCCTCTCGGTGGAATGTCGTCTAATGTCTTGCAAGCATATGAATAAGTTCATAAGAGACCACATACCACGGTACGAGTAAAGAGTACTTGTCAGGAGACGAGGTTGAACAAGGTATGGAGTGATACCGAAGATCAAACTTCGGACAAGTAAAATATCGCGAGACAAAGGGAATTGGTATTGTATGTGAATGGTTCATTCGATCACTAAAGTCATCGTTGAATATGTGGGAGCCATTATGGATCTCCAGATCCCGGTATTGGTTATTGGTCGGAGTGAGTACTCAACCATGTCCGCATAGTTCACGAACCGTAGGGTGACACACTTAAAGTTGGATGTTGAAATGGTAGTACTTGAATATGGAATGGAGTTGGAATATTTGTTCGGAGTCCCGGATGAGATCCCGGACATCACGAGGAGTTCAGGAATGGTCCGGAGAATAAGATTCATATATAGGATGTCATTTTATGTGAATAAAATGTCGCGGAAGGTTCTATGGAAGGTTCTAGAAGGTTCTAGAAAAGTCCGGAAGAAACCACCAAGGAAGGTGGAGTCCACATGGGACTCCACCTCCATGGCCGGCCAACCCTAGTGGGGGAGGAGTCCCAAGTGGACTCCCCCTTAGGGGCCGGCCACCCCCATATGGGAGGTGGAACTCCCACCTTGGTGGGAGTCCTAGCTAGGCTAGGTTTCCCCCTCTCTATGGAAGGTTTTTGGTTCGGGTCTTATTCGAAGACTTGGAGACCAACTCTTGGGGATCCACCTATATAATGAGGGGCATAGGGGAGGGGGCCGGCCACACCAAAGCCACAAGTTGGCCGCACCCCCTTGAGGCCGGCCACCCCCTCCCAAACCCTAGCCGCCCCCTCTCCTCCATAGCTCCCGCGTGCTTTAGCGAAGCTCCGCCGGAGTTCTCCACCGCCACCGACACCACGCCGTCGCGCTGTCGGATTCAAGAGGAGCTACTACTTCCGCTGCCCGCTGGAACGGGAGGTGGACGTCGTCTTCATCAACAACCGAACGTGTGACCGAGTACGGAGGTGCTGCCCGTTCGTGGCGCCGGAACCGATCGTGATCAAGATCTTCTACGCGCTTTTGCAAGCGGCAAGTGAACGTCTACCGCAGCAACAAGAGCCTCATCTTGTAGGCTTTGGAATCTCTTCAATGGTGAGACTCGATACCCCCTCGTTGCTACCGTCTTCTAGATTGCATCTTGGCTTGGATTGCGTGTTCGCGGTAGGAAATTTTTTGTTTTCTATGCAACGTTATCCTACACTCTCAAGCAACCCTGCAATCATGATACAAGAAGTCTCTTGTGTCCCCAACACACCTAATACACTTGTCAGATGTATAGGTGCACTAGTTCGGCGAAGAGATGGTGAAATACAAGTAGTATGGATGTGTATGAGTGGTAATAACAATCTGAATAAATATGGCAGCGAGTAAACATGCAACATAACAGTAAATAAACGGAGATTCGATGTTTGGAAACAAGGCCTAGGGATCATACTTTCACTAGTGGACACTCTCAACATTGATCACATAATAAAACCACTCTACACTCTCTTGTTGGATGATGAACACCACTAATTGTGTAGGGCTACAAGAGCACCTCAATGCCGGAGTTAACAAGCTCCACATCATTCGATATTCATATTTAAATAACCTTAGAGTGCATGTTAGACCAACGCAATTACACCGAGTACTAACATAGCATGCACACCGTCACCGACAGACTATGAAAGGGGGAATAGATCACATCAATACTATCATAGTAATAGTTAACTTCATAATCTACAAGAGATCACAATCATAAACTACGCCAAGTACTACATGATGACACATTGTCACCATTACACCATGGAGGAGGAAAAGACTACTTTAATAACATCACCAGAGTAACACATAGATGAATAGTGATCCAAAGCTCATATGAATCTCAATCATGTAAGGCAGCTCATGAGATCATTGTATTGAAGTACATAGGAGAGAGATTAACCACATAGCTACCGGTACAACCCTTAGCCTCGATGGAGAACTACTCCCTCCTCATGGGAGACAGCAGCGTTGATGAAGATGGCGGTGGTGTCGATGGAGATGCCTTCCGGGGCACTTCCCGTCCCGGCGGCGTGCCGGAACGGAGACTCCTGTCCCCCAGATCTTGGCTTCGCGATGGCGGCGGCTCTGGAAGGTTTCTCGTACCGTGGCTTTTCCGTATCGAAGATTTAGGTCGAGGAGGCTTAAATAGGCGAAGAGGCGGAGTCGGAGGGGCTGCGGGGCAGCCACACAGTAGGGGGGCGCGCCCCCCTTGGGCTGCGCCTCCCTGTTGTCTGGTGGCCCTGTGGCTCTCCTCTGGTCCCTCCCGGGTGTTCTGGAAGCTTCGTCCGATTCCGAGAATATTTCCTTACTAGGATTTCTGAAACCAAAAACAGCAGAAAACAGCAACTGGCACTTCGGCATCTCGTCAATAGGTTAGTTCCGAAAAACGCATAATAATGACATATAATGTGTATAAAACATGTGAGTATCATCATAAAAGTAGCATAGAACATAAGAAATTATAGATACGTTTGAGACGTATCATTCACCCACCCAACCTACCGTCTCCCTGCGATCGTCCCAGAGTGCGAGTTCCCGACGGGAGTGATTGGGAGAACCAACTCCGTGTGTGGACCATTTCTAGGTGGAGGACTGGTAGGGAACTTGCGGAGCTATTCCTCTCGCAAGGTTACCGCCACCTCAACCGCCCTCGCGGCGCGCCGCCCATGTTCCACCTCGACGGGTACTTCGACGGGGGCAACGGTGAACTCCAGATCGGCCTCACCGTCCGCTTCGTCAACCCCCACGACGCTTTCTTCCTTCTTGGGAAGGTGTTTTGGTGTGGATGCGAGTTCATCGCATTCACAACCTACAACATCTTCACCAATTTCCGTGCAATCTTCCCCTCTCTCGGGAACATGCACTCCCTCCCCTACAACTTCCACTACCCGCCCACCATCACCATCGAGGAGGAGGAGGAGTGACCACCGGAGGAGCCAAGCCAAAGAGGAGCCAAGCCAAGGAGGAGCCAAGGATGACGGCGTCGCGTCTTCTTTTATTGTTTTCTAGTTTTTATTATCTATTGTCGTTGTGTGTGTTTTTTATCGTGTGAGATTGTATCGTGTGCTTGCTTGGGCATATATGCCCCACTTTATGTATTCTATTTAATTTCCATGTTTTATGAGTATTTTTATTTAATTTCCATGTGGTCAAACATTTATGCATTTGGTAAAACATTTGTGCATCACATTGCTCAATCCTAACCCTTCAACATATAAAAGCGAGAAAAGAGTGATATGAAATGAAAAACCCGGACCGTGCTTTACATTTAACTTAACGAGGCCGGGCCACGGGGTTAGGTCTCAATCCTAACCCTTTTTTCGTTTACTGAGACGCAACCCGCTTTACATTTAGCTTAACGGGCCGGGCCGGGCCGGGCCGGCCGCTTCTCTTTTCCTCCACTTCTTTTCATCTATTTCTTTTTTACTTTTTTCTTTTGCTTCTCATTTTCTGTCCTCAAATTTGAATGTTACTCATTTTATTTACAAAACTTTATACTACAATTTGCTCATTGCCTTATATTGAAGGCTACATAACAATGCACTTTGTTCTTCTATCACAAAAAACAGTGCACGTTGAACGGTAATTAACATTGCACAAAACTAAATTGCAATTCATTCTTGACGGTCATCTAGATGGAAATCAAACAAGACCATGTGCCATGTCATTCATATCTAACTGCATCGTCTATCGACTAATGATCAGCACATAAGCAATCCCAAGAGCAATTACACAAAGATAAAAGAATGCAGCCATCATATTATCCTGCTTCTTCAGAACCACGAGTTTCTTTATCTGCTTGTGCATCTGCTTCAGCTCATTCAACTCAGCTGCCTTGAATTCTTCCCCATTCCCAACAGTTGAAGCAAGCCCGCCGGTGGTGGGAGCTACAGATTTGTCCAAGATCAGCCCCAGGGATGCGCCTTGACCTTGAATCCTATCGATGTACTCGTCCAACCACTCAAAATGCTTGCAACTGCGTAGATCCTGAAACCAATTCCCAAATCAGAACGATGAACCCTAATTCCCAAATCGGAAATATGAACCCTAATTCCCAAATCGGCTCAAAAAGCAGAAATTGGACACACCAAAATGAAATTGGGAGAGGTATAACCAAGATCCGACCTTCCCGGCTACGGCTTGCTTGTCGCACTTGACATACTCGCGCCCAAGATTTCCGTGCGTGTCGGACATGGTGACACGCCGCTTCGGGGGTGCGGTACGGGGGCAATCCGGGCACCTCGTCATCGGCACTTGGACCATCTTGCGGCCATCGGGATTGGGAGGATGAAGCGCTCGACATCCGCCGCCGCGATTTGTCGCCGGGCCCGAGAAGAAGAGGGAGAGGGGTGGAAGGTGCGGGCAACGGTCGGAATGGTGGCGTTGGATGGCTCCGGGGAGTGGCGGCTCTGTTTCTGTTGTTAGTTGTGGGTCCCACGCCGTGACGTGGACAAGCTGGTGGATCCCGCGCTTGAGGCCCCTCGGCTGATGTGTATAAGTTGTGGGACCCGCGCTTGAGGCCCCTCGGCTGATGTGTATAAGTTGTGGGACCCGCGAGGATCACATAATACTACCACTAACCCGTGTACTGGGCCATTGTCGCACATAGGCTATTTGGGCCATCTTAGCTGTCGCATGAGAGCTATATCCACCAACAACGTCGCATTCTGGACGCGTTTCTTCAACGACGTCGCATAGGAGCTATTCGCCCGGCAGGAACCCGACCCGGCCTACGGTGACATGAGGTCCATCCAGTCCAGGCCGCCGCCGAGGCGCTGACTCGCTGCTGCTAATCAACCTCGTCAGTCTAATCATCAATGTCAACGCCAGTATAGTCCAACGCTGAAGCGTTTTTTACGCTATGGCGATAACGGGGGCGCCCTAGGTCTCGACCGCCGCCGGCGGCAGCCTTCTCCGGTGACGTGCAATGCCGGGATCACCGTGAAGAACAGATATGGGGGTGGGCGCTGCTCCTGATCATCAACCATGAAGACGGCAGCGTGGAGGGTGAGCGGTGGTCACGGGAGCTCGATGGATTCTGACTCTGACTCGTAGTCGAAAAGCGGGACGAGATGGAGTTGTCCTTGAAGTCGCATGGGTTGAAGACTAGGAATATGGAGTAGGTAACCGAGATTGGCGTGATGGAGCCGGCGACCTAGCCGGTGATTGACGAGTCGGCTTCGTCGAGTAGGGTCTGGTCACCCTTGGCGCAGTTGTCCCCCGAGACCGGGAGAGTGGTAGTGTAGATCTGGTAGGCGATGATGAAGTCGCGTGGCGAGTTGAGGCGGACGCCAGAATCGCCCACTGACTCGATCTGATCCGTTAATCTAGTGAAACCAACGAACATATTGATCGTGTCGATCGGCACCATCACTGTGGTGGTAGCTGGTGCCGAAGCCGGGCAGTAGGTGCTCGACTGGATGTGAAGGAAGCCGCATGTGGCGACCATTCGGCCGGTGGCAATTGGCCGGTAGATTGGCGAGTCGGATCTCGCTACAGATCTGAGGCTTGACGCCCCATGCGCCACGGTGGGCGCCAATATCATGGATGTGACCACAACACAGGGACGGAGCTGCCTTTGGAGCAATGGGGTCAGCTGACACCAATGAAAATCAAGAAATCCTTCACTAATTAGGATAAACTATTATGCATTTATAGAGGATGACACCAGTGAAATGGAGAGGAAATAGAAATGACCCCATCGGAATAATTTCCCAGCTTTCTCGTCCCTGCCACAACATGTACTACAGGGTGCAACATTTATTCTGTGTGGAGCAAGGAGGGCGTAATCTGCGGATCGCGATTGTGCAAAGACACAAGGTTATCCAGGTTTAGCCCTTCGGAGAGTAAAAAGCCTACGTGCTACTAGATTGTATTGATTGGAGAATTACAGTGGTGGGTTCTCGCGAGTCGGCTTTGGCGACTGGTACTAGGGTTTAGAGATTGGAAAGTCGAATCGTTCTAGGGTTCCACCCTGGAGATTTATATGAGCTCCAACGGTTAGGGTTCATGATTAAGTGCCTAAGGCGGTTACAAGCACGCAAACCTAATAGACCTTCGTGCTACTCTTGGAGGCGTCCTTCTAGCCCACTCACTGGTGACTCCCCGATCCAGCCGCATCGGCTAGTAGTGTGGGCTTCCTGGGCCAATCGTCCTTGGCGAGTCATGATAGCCCCTAGTTGTATCTTCCATGACGAGTTCGAAATCTCGGTCGACCGTGCTGGCTACATACGTGCAGCTCCAAAACTGTATAGAGCTCCCATGTTAGATTCCTCAGAATCGATACACATATATATACATGTCATCTGCCGGGGTGTAGGGATGACTGTGGGGAAACATAAACAACCACATTTTTTAGTTCTTAGCGGCGGCTGTTTTCTGGTCCTTGTCGCTTACCAGAAACGAACACATTTTTCAGCATAATGTCATTTTCTCCTTTTCAACCGATATACATGGCCTTTTCTCTAATATTGTAGTGGAAGCCGTTGGTCGGTGCCAAGAAGCTGTCAGGGATTGAAGACATGATGCTGAAGCTAGACTCCAAGATCAAAGAGCTGAATCCTTGGAGAGCTGATGATGGTGGCGGGAGCATAACAACATGAGGCAGCAAGTCTTTTCATTGTTATGTTCCCTGTAGCTTTCACAGGCGTTGTTTTGTGAAGAGATATTAGGTTTGCAGGGCTGTGTTCCCTTTCTTCGTTTTCAATTGCTGCCTTCCTGGTGTTGTTCTTAGATGTCTATGTTTAGTTCATCACAGGAGGTTGCTGGGCTTTTTTTTTTTGTGTTGTAAGAGCATCTCCAGTCGCGTTTCCCAAACCGTTCCCCAAAGCCGCCGGATTAAGCGTTTGGGAACGTGTTTTGTTCGTGCCGCGTTTGGGGGACGTAGCTCCCCAGCCGCGTCCCCCAAACGCCCACCCCAAATGAATATTAGTGCACGAAAATAAATGTTTTCATTCAAATTTGATTATATATTACAAAGTTTGAATGAAAACGGCTAGATTTCATCTAAACCCTAGCCTACTGACCGCCCGGCGGTGCGTTCGGCGGTCCTGCCCCGTCGTCGCCACCCCTCCACCGCAACTCCTGTTGCGCGCGGCGCCTCTCCATGCGTAGGGCGGTAACCAGACGCCGCTGCTCCAGCAGCGCGTCGTCGCCTGCCCTCCCCCGTTGCACCGCTTGTAGGGAGAGCTCGATGGCGCGGTGAATCTGCGCCTCTTCGCGGCCACAGGCGTCGTCCTTGAGCTTCTTCTCTGACTCGAAGGACTCGACGAGCGTGTGTTGCTGATCCGCCGCCTCGTCCGGGTGCGGCCCGTCGTTGTTGGTCCACTCGAAGTGGTCGTCATCGTCGTCCTCCTCCGCCTCGTCCTCCTCCCCCTCCATTTGCGCCGCCAACGTGTCGGCCTCCGCTGCCAACGCATCCGTCCGCGCCCCCCAGGCCACCTCCGTTGCCGCCAGCGTCGCCTCCCGCTGCTAACGCTCCTCCGCCGCCTCCCGCTGCTAACGCTCCTCCGCCGCCTGCTGCTGCTGACGCTCCATCGCCTCCCGCCGCCGCCGCTCGATCGCCTCCCGCCGTTCACGGTACTGCGCCTCTCGTCGCCCAACCGCTGGGCCATCTCCTCCATCGCCGTCGCGCCTCTTCCGTCGTGGCATCGTCGAATGCCGCAATGGTGTCCGCCAGCGCCTCCTCTCCCCACGCCGCGTTCTCCTCAGCTGCGGGGTCTCCCGCTGCTGCCACTGCCTCCTCACGCTACTCACGGGCCCGCTGCTCGATTGCCTCCTGCCGCCGCCGCGACCCTTCCTGGGCGGCGGCGTCGATGCCAAACCGCGAATCCGGTGGTGGTGGAGGAGACGGCGGTGGAGGGAACTGGCCGGCGCCGGGGCGGTTCATCATTGTGCAGTGGTGTTCGAGCGACGGGGGTTGTGCTTGTGGCGGAGAAAGAGGTGCCGGCGGTTGTGGTGGCTGCCATTGAGCGAGGGGGGGGAGGGGGGTTATAGACACCGGCGTCGGGAAGAAAGCGCGGGAAGAGGCCAGAAGCGGCGGGAAGAAAGCTTGGGAACGCGCGGTGGGATGCGAACGCCGGCGATGCGTGGAGGCTGCGCAGCACGGACGAGACGTCTCGACTGCCCCTCCATCGCCATTAAGCAAAGCAGCTACGCTTTGGTCGTGTGTCACTGCGCGCGAATAACTTCCGTTGCGAGGTAGGCGACGGTTAGGTCGAAACTTGAATGTGCCGCTGACGCATCGGTCCCGCCACTACCCGCCTCACTTTTCGTTGTGTCCGGCGTGCCCGGAGCGTCCCTGTGGGGCGGGGACGGGCTCGGGACGCCGAACACCGTATCGGAACGCGCCGAGCAAAAAGAGGCTTTGAGGGACGTGGCTGGGAACGCTTTTTTATCCGACGCGCTCCAAATTCCTTTGGGGAACAATTTGGGAAAGCGCGAGGGGAGATGCTCTAAGAAGACGCTATAAAGCTTTCAATGTAAGCTGAGCTTTGAGGTCTTTGTTCTAAAAATATATATATGCATGTCATATACCAGTCCCTTATCATATTCATCCATGGAGTAATCGATCACCAGTTTTTTTTTTTAACATAAGGCCCATGGCCCAATTTTATATATAAAGCCATCACGGGGCCAGAGTCTACAGCTGAAACACATGACGGCAGGGCCAAACCTAAACTAGACCGGCGCCGAATTCGCAGAAGCCTTCTCGTGGAGATCAGTGTCTCCGGCGCCGGCGGCGTCGTCATCTGACTTCTTGAACCTGTACCACCGCGCGCACGCCACAAAGTACACCAGGTTTACCGCTGCCATGGCACCGGTCATAAGGTAGAACAGGTCCACCCTCCCCTCGTCCAGGTCCTGCGCCAGCCAGCTCGTGGTCCGGTGCACCACCGTCACCATTAACCCGCTCGCGTAGCTGGCGACCGCGAACCCCAGGAAGTAGAGCGCCCCGGCGACGCTCCGCATGTTCTCCGGGAACTGCCGGTAGTAGAACTCGGTCTGCCCGATGCTTGCGAACGCCTCTGCGAAGCCCGCCACCACCTGCTGTGGCACCAGCCAGAAGCACGACATCGGCGCCGATCTCCGTCGCCGTTCGTGCTCCACCGCCGCGGCTACCGCCATGGTGACGACGGAGAGCACGAGCCCGACACCGATGCGGTGGAGCAAGCTGATCCCGCCCTCGCGCCCGGTGACACGCCGGAGCGCCGGCACCAGCACCCTGTCGTACACCGGGATCCAGAGCGTGAGGGTGAGCATGTTGAAGACAATGAAGGAGCCCTGCGGGATCTGGAAGCCGGAGTTGCCGAGGCGTCGGTCTGTCTGCGCCGCCTGGAGCACGGTGTAGGTGCTGAGCTGGGTGAGCACCAAGAAGTACACGATTCCCGACGACCACACCGGGATGATGCGCGCCAGACACTTCACCTCCTCAACCTGCTGCACCGTGCACAACCGCCATGGGTCCGCCGACGTCTTCCCGTCGGCGTGGGGCGCGTCCTTGGGGGCTAGCACTGCCGCCTTGTCGAGGCATGTGAACTGGTCCGTATAGGCCAGCTTGGCGACGAGCTTGCTCCGGTGCGGAGGATCGAACAGCTGCGTGGTCGTGTCGGGTAACGGGAGGTGGCGCTTGCGGGCAGCGGCGACGAGGACCTGGGCGAAGCTGGTGAAGGGGCTGCCCTCGGGGCGAACGCGGACATAGAGGCGCGTGCCCATGAAGAAGACGGCGCAGGAGGCACCCATGAGCGCAGCAGGCACGGCCAGGCCGAGAGCCCAGTTGACATTGCTCTGGAGGTAGATGATGACAGTGGCGGAGAGCATCATGGCCACGGTGAACGTAAAGTAGTACCAGTTGAAGAAGCTGGCGATGCCGCGACGGCCATCGGCGGTGCGCGGGTCAAACTGGTCGGCGCCGAAGGCCAAGTTACATGGCCGGATGCCGCCGGCGCCAACGACGAGGAAGAAGAAGGAGGTAAGGAGCGCTGCCAGCTGACCGCCCGAGGGCCCCTGGCATTGCTCACCTGCTTTTGGGTTGCAGCTGGGAGGGTGGAGTGAGTGGAGGGCGGCGGTCAGGGTGAGGATGACCATGCCGATGAAGGAGGAGATGGTGGCGGCGGCGAGGGTGGTGTAGCGTCCGAGGTAGGTGTCGCTGACGAAGGCGCCAGCGAGGGTGGCCAGGTTGCTTGTGCCCGAGAAGACGTTGAGCATGATGGCGGCGCTCACGCTCTGCAGGTGGTACACCGTCGTCAGGTATACCAACATGTTGGAGATAGTCCCCATCGTCCCAAGTTTCTCGAACGTCTCGTTCCCTACACCAACAAATTGATTTCATTGTTACTAGTAGTCATTTCAGTTCAACTTGTTGTAACACTAGCTAGACACCGAAACAAAATCCGGAAATTAGCAGTAGTTCGTTTAATTCAGTAACCATTTGCCAAGATTGGGCACACTTTATTCTTTGACAGATGAAAAACAATAAAGCTAAGATAACAAAAATAATGACCGAAAGTACATATGCTACTGACGTTGACCGCAGAGGTTTGGAATTGCTGCATTGTTTGAAGACTCGCTTAGGCTGATCATAGTGCATAGTAACTTCATGCACATAACTAGGTTATGTTACTACTCTCTCCTTCCCATATTAGGATGTATGTATATTAGTTTTGGTCAAAGTTAAACTTTGTAAACTTCAAACAAATGTATAGAAAATTTGATCAACATCTACAACATTAATTCAATATTTTTAGAACCATCATGAAAAATATTTTCATATTTTATACATTTGGTAATATAAAATTTTATAAATTTATATACATAGTTAAATAAACTTTATGAAGTTTGAATTTGACCAAAACTAATATGCATCCTAAATTGAAAAGGAGGGAGTACTTTTATAGTGCATAGTAACATCAAGGTATAGTGTCATAGATGGCTCCATTAATTAGTTTGTAGACTCATTGTATCTTGAAAAGTGTGATGTTACACTAACTAGCTATGTTACTATATCATTCTCTCTCCTTATTAATTAGACCGGCCCTAAGTTTGCTTAGTTAGACCCTAAGTTCCTGTGAAGTTACTTGCACGATAAATGGGAGCTCAGCCACATCATCTACATGGAAAGATGCACACAACCTTAATTTAAGTGCAAAGTTTATAGTACTATCATACTTTACAACTCAATGGTTACTTAAACTGCCAACACGAATCAACCATCTAAACAAAAAACACAATAAACTGTAGCCACTACATCTCGATTTTTTTTAGAAAGGCATTTAAAGTAATATTATTTTAAATTAAAAACTATTACCAATAAATCACTAGCTTATGGTGGACATATATAATTCGCTTTGAGTGCACACTATTACTACTTCTGATAAGATCGAACTTCCATATACTTGTCCACTAATTACGGAACTACTAAATTTGTTAGATAAAAATATACCATTAGATTTTTCGTGAAAAGTATTTTCAGAGTACATACTTTCCTGGTTGCTGTTTAATACAAAGTTTAACTGTCAAACTTGCTTGCCAGAAACATGCAGAATCTAAGATATCCTCTATTTTAGGACCGATGAAGTATAATATAGAAAAAAACAGGCATGGAGCCGCAAAAGAAGATCAAAATTGTAAGTGGCAACCACAAAGTATTTTTTTGTAAAGGAGGTTAGACCACCACGTAAAGAAAACAAAAGACGTTGCGCAAGGTACTGACTAGGAAACCAAAATTGTTGGTGGTAGTGAGTTGTCCTAGGCGTGCAACTCTCCTTGTAGATATTTTCTGAATAATGGAAGAGCAGCTCTCCCGGTCTCTACACTTGTAGATAAATTAACCGCGCGCATTCCATTCAGCGAACTATGAATTAGTTACGTGTAGTTTATTATCGTGTACTTCCTCCATTTCATAATTTTTTGTCACTGACTTAGATTTATCTATAGACACATCTTGTGCATAGATACATTCAAACCTGTGACAAGAATTATGGACCCCAGGGATCTGTATTTGTATGTATAACAAAAGGGTGCTCCCTCCTTTCAAATAAAGAAGAAAAGGAGAAGGATAACTGCATTAGTGGAGTGGTGGTCAAAAACGATAACGAGGTAAGGTGTACATGGCATGGCTACGTAGCTGCTTTTCTGGACATGGATGCAAGCCACAGACACATGGCCTGTTTTCTTTTTTGTTTTGAATTGTCACGCACACACATGTCCTGCTGATTTGAATAGATTTGTGGGCTACTACTCGTCGTCACAGTGAAGCAAGACCTTTGGGGACATGTCATGTCATGGCATGGCATGCATAACTGAATTATTGTCATCATCGTTCTACTTTGCTTTAAGTGCTGCTTTTCCGTTTCTTCTGATCGGCCACATGTACAGGTTGCTGACATGAGATTCAGTTGGAGAAAAACGATAGCAATTCGAAGCAGAATTGAACATTCATGATGGATATTGCTACGCACACTACTGCTTCTGATGCATGGTGCTAATTGATTTGGGTCGTGTGCATTGGTCTTCACTGGACATGCAGAGGGCGGCCGGAAGAGATGATCACATATGTCTTATTTAGGAATAGAATAATTCACATGGCAATGCAAGATAGAGCAAAGAGAGGCAGGAGGTAGAGCTGGGATGGTAAGTTGGTAACTATACTCACCTATGACGTATGGCATAGCCTTCCATCCGCGGTGGTGGTTCTGGACGGGCTCGCCGGCGTCCTCCGGCGACGACGAGTCGGCCTCTTCCTTGGAGGAGAAGACCTCCACCGTCTTCGTCTCCATACTGGCCTTGCGCTCTTGCTCCTCCTGCTGCTGCTGAGGCTTGGCGCCGTCCATCTCCACTCCACTGCACTAGCTAGCTAAGCAGCAAGTCACACAATACTGAAACTGTAGTGTGGGAAGCAAGAGGAGAAGAGACAGGGCGTATAAATAAGCCTGGACGCCGGAGTTACGGGGTCCTGCTTCCAAGTCCCAAAGATGCTAGCGGCTCGAGTGAGAGAGACGGCACCGAAGAAGCTAGCCAAGTTGAATGGTTTCTCTCACTCACTCTCAGTGAAACCTGCACCCTGCTGGCTGCTCTACTGAGGTATTGCAACAGCTAACGTGTTTGAGACACGGCAAGACACTAGCCCTCGGTCGACTAAGGGCATCCGTTTGCGTTAGCGTGAGCCAAAAATGCGTTTGGTACCTGCTTTAGCGAGACGACGCATAGTGATCGGACCGTCCGCGGCGACGAAAACGCGGCCCAAAAATATATCAGATTTGCGCGGACACTGGCGGACGACCGAAGTGACCGCTCGTTTTTTCACCGAGCCCGCCTATCAGCGAGCCTGTATCGAGGACATCGTTTTCGCGGCCATCGCTTCCGCTGTCAGCGCTTCCGCATTTGCGCCGCTGCCTTCGCCATC
The DNA here is from genome assembly GCF_022539505.1 of Lolium rigidum. Taxonomy (NCBI): domain Eukaryota; kingdom Viridiplantae; phylum Streptophyta; class Magnoliopsida; order Poales; family Poaceae; genus Lolium; species Lolium rigidum. Next base: position 24,090,228 of record NC_061510.1, on the reverse strand, counting down.
AATGTCGCAGCGGCCTCTTCTGCGCGCGCACTGGCGGGCGGCGGCTGGGCTTCTGCGCCGCCTTCAATGGCATCGTTTCCCTCACGCGGTCGGCCTTAAAAGTCGACCGGCATCGTTCCTGGCATCGCCCATATCACGTACACCTCCACTCCCACTACTGCCGCGCGCCGCCGCAACACCATGGGGAAGAAGAAGAACGACTTCGAGGCGTCCGGCAGCGGCACCAAGAAGGCGGAGCGGCCGCACATGGCGCTGATGCCCGTCCACGTGGCGCGGCTCATGCACGGGAACTGGACGCCGTGCGACGACTGGGGGGGGGGGGACGTGCACGTGCTTGGCGGCTCAGCTACCTCCGGGCGCCCGTCCCGCCCGTGTCTGCGCACGAGCCATATAGGAGCTCCGAGATCCGGCGCAGGTGACAGTACCTGCCGCTGGACCTCCGCGCCGATCCCGCGTACGTCATCGACTCCGACATGTGGCGCACTTGGCGCGAGACCGAGAAGGATCCGAGGAGGAGGGCAGGCTTCCTCGGCGACAGGGTTTTTCCCTTCGACCATCCACCGGCGCCTCGTCGTCGAACACGGCAGCCGCCGGCGCCTACATAGGACGACAACGACGAGTACAGCAAGGTGCTAGCCTACCAGAACGAGGAGTCCAAGGACGACAACGATGACTACGTCTCCTGCATTTTCCAGGAATGGCAGTTGGCCATGGGGGAGGGCCGGAAGTTCTAGTACCCGGAGGAGATGACAGACGACGAGATCGTGAGGCTCGGCGTCCTCGTCTCGGAGGTCGACCGACTGGTGTAGCCGCCGATGTCCCGGTACGCCACCGGCATCATGTCGCCGGGCCTCACAGAGAAAGAGGCCATACGACGAGCGCTCGAGGACTCGACCACACAACCGGTGCAACCGCCGCCTCCACCTCCACCGTACAACCCGTGGGGGCTTCCACCTCCACCACCGGCGTCGGCTGCGCCACCACCACCACCGGAGTGGGCTACTCAACCTCCACCACCGGCCTGGGCTGCTCAACCTCCACCGCCAGCTTGGGCTGCTGCAGCTCCACCAGCGCCCGCGGCACCGGCGTATGTTCCAGCGCTTATGAACTGGCTGTGGGAGGTACCGGAGCTCGTCGTTATCGACAGCGATGACGAGAACTAGTAGGCGCATGCGTTAGGGCTTTTATTTTCGTTTGTTTTATGTAAATTATGCTTTTATGTTCAAAAAATGGAAAATCGAAAATAAAATGCGTCGTACCGCTGGAGTCACCCCTGCAGACGGACGCGCGGTCAATCTCGATCATTTAAACCGACACAAACAGACACGCGCGGATATTTTCGGTGTCCAAAATGCGTCGTCCCCGCTGGAAGTTGGGTAGCTGGAGGCAGGCAAATAATTGAGGAGAGATTTCGGTGTTTTCTTCGGAAGGTTCAGCTAGCAGCTAAGGGCATCTCCAACGGGGCGACCCATCCCGCGCCCGCGCGTCCGGATGGGTCCAGCCGGACAAAAACCCGGCCCAACGCGGGGACGCACCGCAAAAGCGGACGGCCGCGGCGTCCGTATCGACGCAAACCCGGCCCAAATCTGGGCCGGGTTTGCGTGGCCGCGGATGGCACGCGGCGTCCTCGCGTGTCCGCCCTGTCCGCGTGGCTGGCCCACCTGTCGGGTGCCCCAGTCCTATTAAATGTGGATCGGGGAAGGGACCGTCCCTATCCGGTCCCCACTTTCCACTCCGGCCGCACGCGCGAGCTCGAAGCTTCCGCGCCGCCATGGCCCCGAAGCGCGAGTTCTCGCCATCCGCCAACGACCACGAGGCCGGCAGCAGCCGGCCAGTCGCGCCGGCGCCGTTCGCCATGGGGCCGCCGGCGACGCCCAGACGCGACCGGATCTACGTCACCGTAGCGGTGGCGCGGATGTTCCGGGACGCCGGCGTCCCAATGCCGTGGGGGACGTGCACCTCCCCACGGCTGGCACCCGAGCCCGGATCGGGTTCCGGTGCCGCCCATCCCGGCGTCGGGCCGCGCCCGCTACGCCGAGATCCGGAGGCGCCGCGCTCAGCTGCCGGCGGACCTCCGGCAGGACCCCGCGTACGGCGACGCAAGTCCCAACTGGGACTTGTGGTTCGAGGTGGAGCACGATGCCCTCCGGCGTGTCGAGCCGGAACAGCGCGTCGCCGCCGGGCGGCGTCGTCGTCATCGACGCCGACGATGACGAGTACTACTGGGGGTAGTACTGCCGGCGGCCACCGCGTGCTCGCAAACCCTGGCTAGGGTTTGCTTTTTTTTAGTTTAAAGCCATATATGGCTTTCTTTTGTGTAAAATTTGCCCAAAATAGGGCTAAGTTTAATGACCAACTAGTTTAAATTTATGTTTTGTTCTTTTCCTTTTTTATTTTCATTTCTGTTTTATTTTATTACCAATGCGCTGCGTCCGCGCGTTGGGCGCAGCGTGCGACCCAAACGGACACGCGGACGCGGGCCGCTGTCCGGGTGTCCGTTCGGCCACGCAAACGGCCCAAAACGGACGGCCCAGCGCGTCCGTTTGGGTCGCGCGGTTGGAGATGCCCTAAGCTATACATACACGTCCGTGTGAATGAGAGAGAGAAGCATCCCACGAACGTACAGTAGAGACTATTAATGGACAAAAACGATATCATGCCTAGAGGATTTCCGGCTGCGCAGTTGCCTGTCCATATTAGTGAAGCTTCCATCTACTGTAAGTGCAGTACACACTGCACAGTTGTATGTCCTACTCTAGCTCCTAATTACTCCCTCCATTCCAATGAATAAGGAGGCAGAGACACTCTAACGGAACGCCAACGATTTTACCGGCTCCCGTAGATGCATCAGCGATGCCATCACGCTGACATCACCCATATGTTGATTTAGTTTCTAAAAATTTGTGAAATTTATGTGAAATTTATGAAACATGTCTAAAACTTGTGAAATATTATTTACTATTGAAAGTATGTTTCACAAAGTTTCACATATGTTGCTCACGTGTTTATCAAACTTCTGAAACATTTTCTAACTGTTTAAATTTGTTTTAATTATGTTTCCGTTTTGTTAAAAAGGGGACAGGTATAATCTCACCAATCATAAACCATAATCTGTGGTAGATAGCACTCCTGCACATACAGTTGCCTTGAAAAACGAGTTTTCGTGCTCTAACGGTATAGAGTTTCAGGCTGGCTTTAGCCGTAGTGTTTTTTTTTCGATAAAATATATATATTGATATCACGAAGATATCATACACCTAGCACCAGTCCAATGACATCAAGGATAAACAACTAAGAAAAAAAAGAAAAAGAAAACCAAGAATTGCTCGCGGTGTTGAACCACCCGCAACAATAGCCTTCTAATTGCCACCAAAGACAACACCCGGACTACAAATAAGATTCTCCAAAGCAACACCTCAAAAAAAAAAACAATACACAAGTGTTGTCACCGCATGATTGAATGAAAGAGAAAATGTTGCAGATGCTTTCTACATTTGTAGTACTCCATATGTTTCAAAATATAAGTCACATGAATGTATTCAAAAGTAAGGCCCTCTATATTTGACCAAGCTTATATATAGATAAAATATGATCTTCTATTATACAAAATTCCTATCAATAGATCGACCATTAAATATAGTTTGATGGCATGCTTATTAAATATTATAGATGCTATAAATTTATCTTCATCTTTTTGGTCAAATTTTGCAAATTTTAACATTTAAATAAATATACGTCTTACAGCATCCCCCACCACCACTACAAAAGGTGTCCGGCAATTGGGCCAGTCAAGCGCTTTGGGGCCACTACCGCAGATTTGGGGCCGACAACCCTTACCATTGTCCCCTAAAGTATAATCCCCCCAATATGTTCTTCATATTGAAGATAATTTAAAACACAAGTAAAGACTATAATACAACCATTATATTGCATAACTAAAACAAATAAATAGTGTTATTACAATAATTCAAGCCAATAAATTAAATTCTAAAATAGTTCACACAAGTATTTCAATAGATCAAGACACACATCAGGGAGCGTTTCTTTTCCTTGCCCAAAAATGCTACACATACGAGGTCATTTTTCTAGTTGGGGATGAATATTTCTTCACGGATTCCTTGATGCATGGCGTTAAAAGCTCCAAGCTCAATTGACACCTCGTGATCAATTTGGGCAAGAGGCCCCTGGTGCTCAAATGCCTGATCATCAGCCACATGAGCACTATGCTGACTTGATGATCATGTTGTGCATGATCACACACACATTCATCACCTCCGATATTTGAAAAGTATAGCAGGTAAGAGGGGGTACCTGAAAATAGCGAAACGACCTTGGAGCATGTCAAATGCCCGCTTGACATCGTTCCTCTTCCGCCTGAGAGCGCTATATCATGTTGACGGCACTATGAGATCCAACCATGCCAAAGAAAGCATGCCAAAGAAATCATGCAAAACCCATATGTCATAATGTATCACAACTTCAAGTACCACACCGCATTCTCAAGTATGACCTTAAACATGCCCTACCAATCGAATAGAAAATTCTTCCAACCACAGTGCATGCAGTCGATGATTTCAAGCATACCGAAAATCCCCTCGCCATATTTTGTGTTAATATCTGAGTTGCATCTTCTTCATTTCCTTCCCTCAGATAGAGTTGCGTACAAACTGCCACCAGCGCCGCTGAAAACATGTACACACTTTCAAAGCATGCAGACGCGTCCATGCATAGATAGTCATTCTGAGTATCTGCAGAACAGCCATGCAATTCTGAACAAAAGTGTAATCAAATAACCTACTACACTCTTGTAGTTAAATAATCATCATAGTCTCGCACACCTTGCACAATTTTCATGAACAACTACTTGTTATCTCAAAGCGCCCTCGAAATGTGTTATCCCATGTGTTGGGCCGTCCTTCAAATAGTCGTCATCAAGCATCTCGGCTCCCGTCATCTGATGTTGGTCCTTGTCTTTGTTATCCCCTTCCTATAATCTTCAATGTTATGAGGTTGCAACCTCGCTCGTAGACGAAGAAGAGTGGTGATGAGCATGAGTTTTTTTTTTCGGCGACAGCCTCGGCCTTCTCTTACATCAATTGTTGTACCATAATTTCATCATCGCAGTCTATTTCTATGCATAAACAATGAATCAATCAAATAAATGAACACTATATAAATACACCAATAAAAAGGTAACAAAACTCACCTAGCCAAATGATGAGTCCATATTGCAGCATTTTTACCTTATAGTTTTTGCACTAGTTAGATTAAGATTTTCGTATTTTATCGGGCTTGTGCTCACCTTTCCATGCTTGGTTTGTGAGGATACCAAAATCTTAAGGAGGTACGGAAACGCCTATTAGAGATATTATTTCTCAAGATAAATCACCAAAACGAAGCTGCATAAGTGTTCTGAACATTTATTTATGTGTCTGGGTGAAAAGCCATCAATGAATCAAGCACCGGGGACTTTAACGAGCAATGATACGGGGAGGACCCGCCCGTATCGAGTGTCGGTGGATTCGTCTCGTAAATTATATTCATCCCTGCAAACGGATCATAGATGAACACACAGAAACCCCAGAAGTTGCGAAAGCCTGACCTGTAGGAGGGATCCGTTGAGGGAACTAGCAGAGGGCATCGATCCGGACAACTACGGATATCCTTGGAGGTTCTAGCATCATATTCATCATCATCATCACCACCACCACCACCACCACCACCACCACCACCATCATCATCATCATCATCATCATCATCATCATCATCATCATCATCATCATCATATACATCCCTTTACCTCCATCCTTGTTGTAATCCCTAGATCTCATTGTGGAATTGCACAAATATTCATCAATCCATTCATGTACCATGCATATTATTATGATAATGTTGATTACCTCCATGAGTGAGTAGTTCCGCTTATTCTTGGGGAGGAGAAACCCACTAGTAGGGCAAACACTATATGGGGGGTGCTCATTGGTAGTGCACCCGTCTAAACACACGCGACTGGTATTGATAGTCACATGCCAAAAACTCGTACGCGACTGGTACAGGCGTAATGGCAGCGTAGAGGAGGGTAGCTGATACGTCCAATTTGCATCACTATTTTATATCATAATTTGCTGTTATTCATTGATATATTTCATATTTGGAGATGATACTTATGTTATTTCATCTATTTTGCATGTTTCATGATTATTGGAGGATCACGCACCGGAGCCAGGATTCTGCTGGAAAAAGCACCGTCAGAATGCAATATTTCGGAAGATCAACAGTTGACGGAAATTATATGAAAAGTCCTATTTTTCCAGATGACGAAGGGAGCCAGAAGGGGGAGCCGAGGGGGACCCGAGGTGGGCCCACCTCATAGGCCGGCGCGGCCCAAGGCCTGGCCGCGCCGCTCTGTGAGGAGGGGGCCCACAGCCCCCTCTCGCCTCCTTTTCTTCGCGTACGCCTTCGTCCCGAAAACCTAAGCTCCAGGGGTACATCGCGAAGAGCCACAGCCGCCTCCGCGGGGCGGAGAACACCAGAGAGAAAAGAGCTCTCCGGCAGGCTGAGATCCGCCGGGGAAATTCCCTCCCGGAGGGGGAAATCGACGCCATCGTCACCGTCATCGAGCTGGACATCATCTCCATCACCATCATCATCATCTTCATCATCATCACCGCCGTCTCCACCGCTGCACGCCGTCACCGCTGTAATAATTTGGGTTTGATCTTGATTGTTTGATAGGGGAAACTCTCCCGGTGTTGATTTCTACTTGTTATTGATGCTATTGAGTGAAACCGTTGAACCAAGGTTTATGTTCAGATTGTTATTCATCATCATATCACCTCTGATCATGTTCCATATGATGTCTCGTGAGTAGTTCGTTTAGTTCTTGAGGACATGGGTGAAGTCTAAATGTTAGTAGTGAAGTATGGTTGAGTAATATTCAATGTTATGATATTTAAGTTGTGGTGTTATTCTTCTAGTGGTGTCGTGTGAACGTCGACTACACGACACTTCACCTTTATGGGCCTAGGGGAATGCATCTTGTACTCGTTTGCCAATTGCGGGGTTGCTCGGAGTGACGAAACCCGAGCCCCCATTGGTATATCGATGCAGGAGGGGTAGCAGGATCTCAGAGTTTAAGGCTGTGGTTAGATTTATCTTAATTACTTTCTTGTAGTTGCGGATGCTTGCAAGGGGTATAATCACAAGTTTGTATTAGTCCTAGGAAGGGCGGTACATTAGCATAGGTTCACCCACACAACACTTATCAAAACAATGAAGATTAATTAGCCGTATGTAGCGAAAGCACTAGACTAAAATCCCGTGTGTCCTCGAGAACGTTTGGTCATTATAAGTAAACAAACCGGCTTGTCCTTTGTGCTAAAAAGGATTGGGCCACTCGCTGCAATTATTACTCTCGCACTTTACTCACTCGTACTTTATTCATCTGTTACATCAAAATCCCCTGAATACTTGTCTGTGAGCATTTACGAGTGAATCCTTCATCGAAACTGCTTGTCAACACCTTCTGCTCCTCGTTGGGATCGACATTCTTACTTATCGAAGATACTACGATACACCCCCTATACTTGTGGGTCATCAAGACTATTTTCTGGCGCCGTTGCCGGGGAGTGAAGCGCTATTGGTAAGTGGAATTGGTAAGGGAAATCTCTACTGTTTGTGCTGATTTTATTTCTGCCTGCTGCTATAATTCATTATGGAGAGATCTTCTCTTGGGTGTTTATTTGGGAAATCTACTACTACTGCAAAGGTAGTGGATGAGGCGCCAGGTAAGGAAGAAATACCATACAAAATACCTATGAAGATTATTGAACGTGTAGTGGATAACCGTTATACGAGGGATGGAACTGTCCACCCTGGAGATCATTTACTATTCTTACATGAATTATGCGGTTTATTCAAGTGTGCAGGTATTGCTATGGATGAAGTGAGGAAGAAACTATTCTCTATATCGCTGTCTGGTAAAGCGGCGCATTGGTATAAATTACTGGATAATGGGGATTCTCTTGAATGGAATGATACTGTGCCCCTGTTTTATTCTAAGTTCTATCCTCCAAGTGAAATTCACAAAGATCGGAATCGCATATATAATTTTTGGCCTCATGAAGGAGAGAGTATTGCCCAAGCGTGGGGGAGATTGAAGTCTTTAATGCTCAAATGCCCCATTCATGAGCTTCTTGGTAATATTATTATTGATAATTTCTATGCAAGACTTTCTTTTCAAGACAAGACATTGCTGGATACTTCTTGTTCTGGATCATTTACACGCAACAAGGAAGAGTTTAAAAGGGACCTTCTTAATCGGATCCAAGAAAATACTGAAGGATGGGAGAACGACAAGGATAGAGAATCGGGTATAAATTATGATTATAAATGCATTGAAGCTTTTATGGATACTGATAAATTTCGTAATATGAGTGCTACTTATGGTCTTGATTCTCAAGTTGCTGCAAATCTTTATAAAGCTTTTGCTTCTCATTATGAATTGCCTAAGAAGAACTTTGATAAGTATCATGAACCGTATAAAGATAAACTTGATTCATCTATAAATAAATGTGTTGTAGTTGAAACTGTTGATCATGTTATTCCTGAAGCTTATATTGAAAAAACTCCTTTCCCTGCTAAAATGAAGGAGTACTCTATTATAAATAGTGCGGTTCATAAAAGTGAAAAGAAACCTATAGAACCTGAAGAACAAATAAAAGTTGAACCTCGCTTGTTGCAATTGTTAAAGATCTTGTGACTGAAAATGTGGAGGATGGTCATTTTATTTTCTGTGAAGATGCCTCTAATATTGTTTCACATCCTAATAAGTCCAAGCAAGCTAGTGTTCCTATGCTATCTGTTAGAATTGGTGACCATTGTTATTATGGTCTATGTGATATTGGTGCAAGTATTAGTGCTATTCCTTTATTCACGAAATTGGTTCTTGTGAACTTGAAGATATTGATGTGGTTATTCGGCTGGCTAATAGAGAAACTATCTCTCCAATTGGTATTGTTCGAGATGTGGAAGTTTTATGTGGTAAGATTAAATATCCTGTCGACTTTTTGGTACTTGGTTACTGCTGCTAGTAAATATTGTCCTATCATTTTTGGTAGACCTTTTCTAAATACTTGTGGAGCTATTATAGATTGCAAGAAAGAGAATATTTTGACTAAATTTGCTGGTGAATCTTATGAGTTTAACTTCTCTAAATTTACCAAAACTCCTTATAAAATTGATTCGCCTAATAGTTATTTTAAAGTTGAACAGTGTGCATCTATTGCTCTTGCTCCTAGTAATCCTTTGCAGCAACATTTGGAGAATAGTGAGAGTGAAGTTTTTAGGGAAGAAAGAGATGAGCTTGATGAAATTTTCCTTCGTCAACCTATTCTTAAGCATGATTTACCGGTGGAAGATCTGGATACAACACCACCACCAAAGGAAGATCCTGTCTTTGATTTAAAACCATTGCCTGATAATCTTAAATATGCTCATATTGATGATAAGAAAATATATCCTGTTATTATTAGTTCTAAGCTTTCAGAGTTTGAAGAAGAAAGGTTATTGGAAATACTGAAGAAACACCGAGGTGCTATTGGCTACATGATACGTCTCCGACGTATCGATAATTTCTTATGTTCTATGCCATATTATTGATGATACCTACATGTTTTATGCACACTTTATGTCATATTCGTGCATTTTCTGGAACTAACCTATTAACAAGATGCCGAAGTGCCAGTTCCTGTTTTCTACTGTTTTTGGTTTCAGAAATCCTAGTAACGAAATATTCTTGGAATTGGACGAAACGAAGACCCAGGGCCCTATTTTTCCACGGAGCTTCCAGAAGACCGAAGAACACACGAAGTGGCCAAGCTATAGGGCGGCGCGGCCCAAGCCCTGGCCGCGCCGACCTATAGCGTGGGCCCCTCGTCTGGCCCCCGACTCTGCCCTTCCGCCTACTTAAAGCCTCCGTCGCGAAACCCCTGAGGCGAAAAACCACGATACGGAAAACCTTACTGAGACGCCGTCGCCGCCGATCCCATCTCGGGGGATTCTGGAGATCTCCTCCGGCACCCTGCCGGGAGAGGGGATTCATCTCCCGGAGGACTCTACACCGCCATGGTCGCCTCCGGAGTGATGAGTGAGTAGTTCACCCCTGGACTATGGGTCCATAGCGGTAGCTAGATGGTTGTCTTCTCCTCATTGTGCTTCATTGTTGGATCTTGTGAGCTGCCTAACATGATCAAGATCATCTATCTCGTAATTCTATATGTTGTGTTTGTCGGGATCCGATGGATAGAGAATACCATGTCATGTTAATTATCAAGTTATTATACATGTGTTGTTTATGATCTTGCATGCTCTCCGTTTCTAGTAGAGGCTGCGGCCAAGTTTTTACTTTTAACTCCAAGAGGGAGTACTTATGCTCGATAGTGGGTTCATGCCCGCATTGACACTCGGGGAGTGACAGAAACCCCTAAGGTTGTGTTGTGCTTGTTGCCACTAGGGATAAAACATTGGCGCTATGTCCGAGGATGTAGTTGTTGATTACATTACGCACCATACTTAATGCAATTGTCCGTTGTTTAGCAACTTAATACTGGAGGGGGTTCGGATGATAACCCGAAGGTGGACTTTTTAGGCATAGATGCGGTTGGATGGCGGTCTATGTACTTTGTCGTAATGCCCAATTAAATCTCACTATACTTATCATGTCATGTATGTGCATTGTTATGCCCTCTCTATTTGTCAATTGCCCGACCGTAATTTGTTCACCCAACATGCTTTTATCTTATGGGAGAGACACCTCTAGTGAACTGTGGACCCCGGTCCATTCTTTTAATACTCGAAATACAAATCTGTCTGCAATACTTGTTTTTACTTGTTTTCTCTGCAAACAATCATCTTCCACACAATACGGTTAATCCTTTGTTACGTGCAAGCCGGTGAGATTGACAACCTCAACTTGTTTCGTTGGGGCAAAGTACTTTGGTTGTGTTGTGCAGGTTCCACGTTGGCGCCGGAATCTCCGGTGTTGCGCCGCACTACATCCCGCCGCCATCAACCTTCAACGTGCTTCTTGGCTCCTCCTGGTTCGATAAACCTTGGTTTCTTTCTGAGGGAAAACTTGCTGCTGTGCGCATCATACCTTCCTCTTGGGGTTGCCCAACGAACGTGTGAAATACACGCCATCACTACACTCTTGATGACTTGAAGGGGATTTCTCCCTCTATTTGCCAACACGCCATTAATATGGAAGATGATGCGAAGCCTGTTGTTGAACCTCATCGTCGTCTAATTCCTAAGATGAAGGATGTGGTAAGAAATGAGGTATTAAGACTCTTTGAAGCTGGTATTATATATCCTATTGCTGATAGTAGATGGGTTAGTCCTGTGCATTGTGTTCCTAAGAAAGGAGGAATGACTGTTGTGCCTAATGATAATGATGAGCTCATCCCTCAAAGAGTAGTTGTAGGGTATAGAATGTGCATTGATTATCGAAAAGTTAAGAAGGTTACTAAGAAAGATCATTACCCTTTACCATTTATTGATCAAATGTTAGAAAGGTTATCTAAAAATACTCATTTTTGCTTTCTTGATGGTTATTCTGGGTTTTCACAAATTGCTGTTAAAACTAAAGATCAAGAGAAAACCACTTTCACTTATCCTTATGGAACTTATGCTTATAGGCGTATGCCTTTTGGTTTATGTAATGCTCCTGCTACTTTTCAAAGATGCATGTCTGCTATTTTTCATGGCTTTTGTGAGAGTATTGTAGAGGTATTCATGGATGATTTTTCTCGTCTATGGGAATTCTTTTGATAATTGCTTGCGAAACCTTGATAAAGTTTTGCGGAGATGTGAAGAAACTAACCTTGTTCTTAATTGGGAGAAATGCCACTTTATGGTTAATGAAGGAATTGTATTGGGACATAAAATTTCCGAGAGAGGTATTGAAGTTGATAGAGCTAAAGTTGAAGCCATTGAGAAGATGCCCTATCCTAGGGATGTTAAAGGTATTCGTAGTGTTCTTGGTCATGCTTGGGTTTTATAGGAGGTTTATTAAAGACTTCTCCAAGATTTCAAAGCCTCTTACTAATCTTCTTCAAAAAGATGTACCTTTTGTTTTTGATGATGATTGTAAGGAAGCTTTTGAAACTCTAAAGAAAGCCTTAACAACTGCCCCTATAGTTGAACCTCCTGATTGGAACTTACCATTTGAAATTATGTGTGATGCTAGTGATTTTCTTTGTAGGCGCTTGTTCTTGGACAGCGAGTAGATAAAAAACTGAATGTTATTCATTATGCTAGTAAAACTCTTGATGCTGCTCAAAGAAATTATGCTACTACTGAAAAAGAATTATTAGTTGTAGTCTTTGCTTGTGATAAGTTTAGATCCTATATTGTTGATTCAAAAGTTACAATTCATACTGATCATGCTGCAATTAGATATCTTATGACAAAGAAAGATGCTAAACCGAGGCTTATTAGATGGGTACTTCTGTTGCAAGAATTTGATTTACATATTGTATATAGGAAGGGTGCTGATAATCCTGTTGCTGATAATTTGTCTAGATTGGAAAATATTGCTTATGATCCTATTCCTGTTAATGATAGTTTTCCAAATGAACAATTGACTGTAATAAAGGTGAGCTCGCGAGACAGTCCTTGGTATGCTGATTATGCTAACTTTATTGTTTCCAAGTACTTGCCTCCAACCTTTTCAGCTCAGCAAAGGAGGAAATTCTTTTATGACTTGAGGCATTATTTTTGGGATGACCCACACTTATATAAAGAAGGAGTGGATGGTATTCTGCGAAGGTGTGTTCCCGAATATGAACAACAAGAGATATTGAGTAAATGTCATGGTAGTGCTTATGGAGGACATCACGCCGGAGATAGAACCGCGCAGAAGGTTCTACAATCAGGTTTTTATTGGCCAACTCTCTTCAAAGATGCAAGGAAGTTTATTTTATCTTGTGATGAATGTCAAAGGGTTGGTAATATCTCCAGACGCAATGAAATGCCTATGAATTATACTCTTGTTATTGAACCGTTTGATTGTTGGGGATTTGACTTCATGGGACCTTTTCCCTCTTCGGAAGGTAACACTCATATACTTGTTGCTGTTGATTATGTTACTAAATGGGTGGAAGCCATACCTACAAAAAGTGCTGATGGTGAGACCTCTTTAAGAATGCTTTTAGACATTATTTTTCCTAGATTTGGAGTTCCTAGATATATTATGACAGATGGAGGGTCTCATTTTATTCATGGTGGTTTTAGAAAACCTCTTGCTAAATATGGTATTAATCATAGAATTGCTTCCGCTTATCATCCTCAAACTAGTGGGGAAGTAGAACTATCAAATAGAGAAATTAAATCTATCTTGCAAAAGACTGTTAATAAAACTAGAAAGAATTGGGCTAGTAAATTGAAGGAAGCACTATGGGCTTATAGAACTGCTTATAAAAATCACATGGGAATGTCACCTTATAAAATGGTTTATGGAAAAGCTTGTCATTTACCTTTAGAACTAGAGCACAAAGCTTATTGGGCCATTAGAGAACTAAATAAAGATCCTAAACTAGCCGGTAATAAGAGGTTGCTGCAATTAAGTTCTCTAGATGAATGGAGAAGTGAAGCTTATGAAAATGCTAAACTCTTTAAAGAGAAAGTTAAGAAATGGCATGATAGAAGGATTATCAAAAGAGAGTTTAATATTGGGGATAAAGTCCTATTGTATCGGTCTCGTCTCAGATTCTTTGCAGGGAAATTACTCTCGAAATGGGAAGGACCATATGTTGTTGAGGAGGTGTATCGTTCGGGAGCAATTAAAATTAGTTCTCTCCAAGGCAATGCCACGCAAGTGGTGAATGGACAAAGACTCAAGCATTATATCTCAGGTGATTCTTATGATGTTGATGTTGATGTTATTCGAGTGGAAACACCAGAGGCTTTCATCAAAGGTCAAATTGACGATCCGCCGAACTCGACTTTGAATAGGTAACGATACGAGGTAATAAAAAGTTCGCGATTTACTTTCCGAACGATGTTTTTGCTGTTTTTGGAAAATATGAAAAATTACGAGATCGAAACGGAGTGGAGGAGACGCACGAGGGCGTGCCCCCATAGGCCGGCGCGGCCGGGCCTTGGCCCGCGCCGCCCTATGAGGCTGGCCGCCTCGTCGCCCCTTTCCGACTCCGGTTCGACACTGGTACTTTCCTTATGACATAAAAAATCCTGCTATATAATCCCCGGACCCCGGAGGTCCGTATATCGTTTTCTCGACGCGTTTTGTTTCGAGTTGTTTCGCCAGGATTTGCTTCGGATCTAGAGGTATCATGTCTTCGCCGAAACTCCGAAGGACAGCTCCTGCAAGGACGTTGACAACTTGTACATGAACGAGCTGAGGATGCATCCCAAGGAGTTGCTGCTCGTTGATGGGGAGCTGCAGATCAAAGATGTCCAGGGTCCTAAAGGAGAAGGAAGCTTGGAAGACAGGATGGGGAAGCTAGCAAGAGGTCTTCAACTACAAAAAGATGGCTGAGCGTGAGGTGGATATCGTCCACAAGATTGTGTCTGAACTCATTGCTGAACACGAGAAGGAAACTGCAAAGCTATGGGGCGACATCCTCTCACTTCACGACACCACCAACAAACTCCAAGCTCAACTCTATGACGTTCAGAATCAGAACTGTGAGTATGAAAACAGGTTTAAACACATAAGCCATGCTGCTAGTTTTAGGATTCCCGAGACCAAGATGTCGTTGGTTGATGGAGAGCCTCTTCCTTGGAAGTCTGATGATGGAAATTCATCATCACCATCGCCGAAGGAGTAATTCATCATCGGTATTGGCATCCCCTTGGTTTGTTCCAAGCTTGGGGGAGTGCCGCGGTATCACATCATCACTACCTTTTACTTTTTTACTATCAAGTAGTGTCATATCATGAGTAGGGAAGTTATCATATAAGATGGGTTGCAGTGTGGAAGTATCTCTCCTTTAGTTGGTTGTCTATGTATCCCTTGGTGTGAGTTATCGTTATGAAATATTAATGAGAAGTCTTATCATTTACATATTGCACACCTTATTTTAGTTTGCAATCTCTATTATATGATTGATCTGGATTTTAGTATTGGTACCACTTTGGGAGCATTGAGTAAATCTATTTGGTTTTGGCAAACTTAGCATTGGTCAATAGCAACAACACCTTGAGGTTTAAGTAGAAAAGAGAAATATATATAGTTGTTTCATTGTCTTCCTTTCTTGTTAGCTCATAGCTTATTATTCTGAAGTTAAAATTGTTTGTGCTTACAAGAAAGATGCATGATTGTTTCTATCACATGTATATTCGTTTGTTTCCCTCAACTTTTGTGCTTGCTAATTAACCTTGCTAGCCAAAGACCTGTACTGAGAGGGAATGCTTCTCGTGCATCCAAACCTCAACCCAAACCTATGCCATTTGTGTCCACCATATCTACCTACTACATGGTATTTCCCTAAATACTTCATGTGCTACCTTTAAACAATTCAAAATTTATTACTTCTTATTTGTGTCAATGTTTTATAGCTCATGAGGAAGTATGTGGTGTTTTATCTTTCAGTCTTGTTAGGCAGCTTCCACTAATGGACTAGTGGCTTCATCCACTTATCCTATAATTTTGCAAAAAGAGTTGGCAACGGGGTTCCCAGCCCCAATTAATCAAATTTCATTAATAATTCTCTTCACATGTTTTGCCCTGATTCATCAGTAAGCAACTTAATTTTGCAATAGACACTCTTCCATGGTATGAGATTGTTGGAAGGCACCCGAGGATTCGGTTAGCCATGGCTTGTGTAAGCAAAGGTTGGGGGAGTGTCATCCTTAAATAAACTAAAGTACATGTGTAAACAAAAGAGAAGAGGGATGATCTACCTTGCTGGTAGAGATAACGTCCTTCATGGGAGCCGCTCTTTGGAGGTCTGTTTGGCAAGGGGGTTAGAGTACCCGCTACCAGTCGTTGACAACAACAAACACCTCTCAAAATATTACTTTTATTCTCTTTATATGATTTCAAAACTGAAAAAGCTCTAGCACATGATTTAATCCCTGCTTCCCTCTGCGAAGGGCCTGTCTTTTACTTTATGTTGAGTCAATAAACCTATTTCCCTCCATCTCAAGCAAGCATTTGAGTTGTTGTGATCAAACCATTATATTGTGATTTGCTTCATCATGTCTTTTACTCTTCCTTGTTTAGTACAAGTTTTATCTGAATGAATATAGCTTTGAAAGTTATCAATGATCATTATGATTGAGTATGCAAGATGAGCCATATAAACTTTAACATGAGAGCGCCGCTTGATAGATAAGAATAACCTGTTAACTGTTCTCTGACCAAGAACGAAGTTTGCCATCACCAACTATGATTTCTTATGCACCTTTATTTGTGATTACCTTATACTTGTTTCAAGTTGAGTTATATGAGGAAGTTGTTTACTAGAATGTCTTGTGTGAATGAATATGATGCTTCTTGTCCGTATTTGATTTATCGACTCTTCACTCCATAAACATGTGGTCCTGTTTACGGAGTTCAGTTTCGCTTGGGGACAAGCGAAGTCTAAGCTTGGGGGGAGTTGATACGTCCAATTTGCATCACTATTTTATATCATAATTTGCTATTATTCATTGATATATTTCATATTTGGAGATGATACTTATGTTATTTCATCTATTTTGCATGTTTCATGATTATTGGAGGATCACGCACCGGAGCCAGGATTCTGCTGGAAAAAGCACCGTCAGAATGCAATATTTCGGAAGATCAACGGTTGACGGAAATTATATGAAAAATCCTATTTTTCCAGATGACGAAGGGAGCCGGAAGGGGGAGCCGAGGGGACCCGAGGTGGGCCCACCTCATAGGTCGGCGCGGCCCAAGGCCTGGCCGCGCCGCCCTGTGAGGAGGGGCCCCACAGCCCCCTCTCGCCTCCTTTTCTTCGCGTACGCCTTCGTCCCGAAAACCTAAGCTCCAGGGTTACATCGCGAAGAGCCACAGCCGCCTCTGCAGGGGCGGAGAACACCAGAGAGAAAAGAACTCTCCGGTAGGCTGAGATCCGCCGGGGAAATTCCCTCCCGGAGGGGGAAATCGACGCCATCGTCACCGTCATCGAGCTGGACATTATCTCCATCACCATCATCATCATCTTCATCATCATCACCGCCGTCTCCACCGCTGCACGCCGTTACCGCTGTAATAATTTGGGTTTGATCTTGATTGTTTGATAGGGGAAACTCTCCCGGTGTTGATTTCTACTTGTTATTGATGCTATTGAGTGAAACCGTTGAACCAAGGTTTATGTTCAGATTGTTATTCATCATCATATCACCTCTGATCATGTTCCATATGATGTCTCGTGTGTAGTTCGTTTAGTTCTTGAGGACATGGGTGAAGTCTAAATGTTAGTAGTGAAGTATGGTTGAGTAATATTCAATGTTATGATATTTAAGTTGTGGTGTTATTCTTCTAGTGGTGTCGTGTGAACGTCGACTACACGACACTTCACCTTTATGGGCCTAGGGGAATGCATCTTGTACTCGTTTGCCAATTGCGGGGTTGCCGGAGTGACAGAAACCTGAGCCCCCGTTGGTATATCGATGCAGGAGGGATAGCAGGATCTTAGAGTTTAAGGCTGTGGTTAGATTTATCTTAATTAGTTTCTTGTAGTTGCGGATGCTTGCAAGGGGTATAAGCACAAGTTTGTATTAGTCCTAGGAAGGGCGGTACATTAGCATAGGTTCACCCACACAACACTTATCAAAACAATGAAGATTAATTAGCCGTATGTAGCGAAAGCACTAGACTAAAATCCCGTGTGTCCTCGAGAACGTTTGGTCATTATAAGTAAACAAACCGGCTTGTCCTTTGTGCTAAAAAGGATTGGGCCACTCGCTGCAATTATTACTCTCGCACTTTACTCACTCGTACTTTATTCATCTGTTACATCAAAATCCCCTGAATACTTGTCTGTGAGCATTTACAGTGAATCCTTCATCGAAACTGCTTGTCAACACCTTCTGCTCCTCGTTGGGATCGACATTCTTACTTATTGAAGATACTACGATACACCCCCTATACTTGTGGGTCATCAGTAGCGCACACGACGAGTATGTGGGGCCCGGCTGTACTCGGGTCCAGTAAGTACCCGCAGCGCGGCCCCACGGGGGCATGCGACTGCTATCTCCATACAGGTTGTGTGTTCCTTTGCAGCCCGCTTCCAATATATAGGGCTGATGGGCGCGAATCAGCAAAAACACTAGTTGCGTGCCTGATTTTGGGCGCGCTGCTATCAACTTACTAGTCACGTGCCCTATTTTAGGCACCCTATAGAAAATGATGGAAATTCAAAAAATAAAATCCTTTGAGATGGCAATGTGTTATGTCATCTAGTTTTAAGGAAAAATAACAAATATGAATTTTGATATATTATGCAAAATGAGGTCATGTCTCAGTAAAATGGCTTTTCTGGTTGCATACAACCTCCGATGAAAATCTTTTTTATATGAAAATGTATCTACATGAAATTTTACATCCAATTTCATCATCCTCCGAGCGTTTAGCGACTTTTTAGATTCCCAATAATCGAAAAGGAAAACAGATTTTTTTCATGTTTCAGATCTCGGCACACAAAAAAATTAAATTTCAAAATTTCAAAAAAAATACGTCTCTCCACCTTCTCCCCTCCTCCTCTACCCCTTCCCCACCTTATCCCTCCTCTTCCCATTTTTTCCCCTCCTCCTCTCCTCTTTCTCTCCTCCACCTTCTCCCCTCCTCTCCTCCTCCTCATCTTCCCCTTCCCTCCTCTTACCATTCTTTCCCTCCTCTACCCAAAGATGACCACCACTTCCAGCGACCACCTCCTCTCCGGCAACGAACGACGATGACCTTCTCTCCGACAACGGCAACCACCTCCTCTTCGACGTCTACCTCCTCTCCGACAACCACCTTCGAGGCCCACTTCCGACGCCTTGCTCCGCCACTATCGCCGACCTCCTCCTCTCAGACAACGGCGAACACCTCTGACACCCTACTCCGCCCCCAGCGCCAGCGACCGGATCCTCTCCCACATCTCGTCAACGTCACAAAGAGGCGACATGGACTCGATTGTTTTGTTTTTGGTTTTAGGGTGTTTTGTGTAAAATCACGTGGAAAACTGGGCACTGGTCCCAACGTTTTTTAAAAGTGCAAAACGAAAATACTAGTAGCGGACTGGACAAGAGCACACGACTAATAACTTATTGGCAACGTGTCGGGTGCGCACGCGACTAGTACCTGACATACTAGTCATGTGGCCGGTACGCACACGACTAGTAGGACCTTACCACCAGCGAGGTACCAGTGGTGGGCCAGTGCCCGCGAGTGGTAGCCGAAAATGACACGCGACTGGTAGGCTTTTCCCTACTAGGTACAATAAAGATGATCCATTCTTTAATTTATGAGTTTATGTATTAGTTGTGTCTCTTGATCTTGTGTGAAGTCGACCATGAAAGATTTGCCTTTAAGACGAGAGAGGTGATTACTGTTAGGTAGAGGGTGATGTTGAAGGTGCTAAGTGACATGTCACATCTGATTTTCATTTTACCTATTTAAAGGGGTATGAGGAAACTCACTAAGCCTAGCAATAACCATGGGGAAACCTGTTGCCACACAAAATTATTGCCTCCCAACACCAGAATAGTTGTCGTACTTTCGTGATGATGAATGATTGCTTTCCGAACAAAGCAACAAAGATCCCTCGTTTTTATGGAGGAGTACCGATCGTTTTTCAGCGCAAAACGGGGTTGCTAGAGCATGGCGGAGGAAAAACAATAAAGAGAATAAACGTAAAAAATGTAGATGTATTTTCCGTATAGATGGATTGATTGGGGCGCTACAATCAGCCATGGTTTTTATATAGGCGCTGGACTTCGCCTTTTTAGCTTGGCTTACACGAGCAGAACTCTAAACTAAACCGATCAGCTCAATTGATTCGGTCACGATGCAAACCATGCCTACCAAACTAATTTGTGCAACACGTAGTATTCCTAGCCTGGTCCACAAGAAAATATTAAATTATCCGGCAACGTTGCTAATGATTACCGCTAATTAGCACATCCTGGATGCAATTGTCACTGTGCACCTTAGTTGCAAAAACCCTTCGTGTATGCATGGAAGCCTTCTACGGGTTGTCCTAGGCAGCTGACTTCTGGCTCAATCGTATATCACAATCAGCTCGCCGTGTGTCCTCGATCGGTATCCTCTATCCAGGCAAAACTTCACACTCCAAGCCAGTATCGTATGATCCAGTAAATCTCTTACTTCACCTGATCGTCATGGTTGTAGCTCTACTGGACTATAATCAAGCCTGCAGATCTATCTATTGTATACTAAAAGCACCCACATCATGCGAATTATTTAGATAATTAGATCTAAAATTTATGGTTAAGATTAAAAGCTGTTACGTAATATCCGCGTCTCAAAAAAAGATCACGACTGATACGTACAAGGAAGCCAATACGTTGAGTCCAATAACCCAGGTGGCCCCAAAACCTTAGCATATCTAGCCACAGATTGCTTAAAAAAAGTGAAGCATGTATGCAACAATGGATCAAGACATCAAGTACTAGACATGGACTGCTCGATGCATGCTATCGTGTCATTTTTTTGCCTCTCATATATTACACATGCACGTACATATATTTGGATTACTCTCATATGTACGGTTAATACATGTGTAGCTTCCCCATGAAAAGATTAAATGGGTAGCCTACATATGTATATGGAGCGCGTTCGTCTATATATGTATGCAGTATGCGTAGCCCATTATATTATTTGTTAAAAATTTGTCTAAATCCGAATGTATGTATACACTTAGTAGTACCTAAATATATCTAAATTTAGATAAATTAGTGATATCCTTTTATGGAGAGAGGTAGTTTTAATTAAAAGCAATATGTGAGGGTTTGCTAATTCAAATTTAAGCATGTGGAAATAAATACATAAGCTCCCAGAAAACAAACTATAACTTTTTATTCAAATGTTTCTAATTACTTTGCAAAATCTAAGAATATATACACAAATTTGAAAAAAGGGTTTTACGAGATATTTATTGCAAGAGAAAGTTCTAACACAATGTTAAGTTAATCATAATAAAGTCTGTGTTAAACACTACTTTAAAATGGGGCGTGTAAAAGTGTTCTATTCAAATTTAACTAGCTCTGAAGGGTAATGTACGTAGCAAAACTATAAGAACTTAAACCAATGATTAACCTGTCAATAAATAGAAAAATTACTACCTTCTCGAAGTAGTACGTGGTAGGGATTAAAAGTAGCACACCATACGCGAGTACGTCAGACTGTAACTGTTGTATAAGAGTGCATGACCGCGTCGATAAAACATTACCCAAATAAAAATTATTTCTAATTAAAATGAAAATTATGAAAGAAATGAAAAGTTAAAAATTACTTTCAAATATTTCTAATTACACTACAAAATATGAAAAGATACACACAATTTTAGAGAAAAATAAATTATAACTTTCCATTGAAGTCGGTACATCTTAATATTCAAAACTTTTAAACTAATAGCAGTAATGTACAATTCATTTCTTTACCAATTTCGGTGTTAATAGCATTCAAGAATCATCAGCATTAATTTTCTTACGAGTAATAACTTTA
Source organism: Lolium rigidum (assembly GCF_022539505.1). Taxonomy (NCBI): domain Eukaryota; kingdom Viridiplantae; phylum Streptophyta; class Magnoliopsida; order Poales; family Poaceae; genus Lolium; species Lolium rigidum. Next base: position 24,068,525 of record NC_061510.1, on the reverse strand, counting down.
CAAATGATTAAAATACCGATGAAAATATAAATATAAATTTATATTACAAAATCTCGCAACACTAGAAAACATCCTTCGGCCGATCTAATGGGACACCTTTATAGCCGACTAATACGTGTACTCCTAAATAAGTATCACATCCATAGGTAAGCATCATGTTAAATGTTAGCCTATATTAAATCATAATGCATGCAAAGGAAAATAATATGCATGCACTAAAATTCTCACAAAAATTAAACGAAACATTGCAACACTAATTACGTAGACTATCTTATAAGTAGACGGCGACCGTTAAATCATCATACCATATAAAAATAATCATACTGATTTCTTCCCACGCAAGATATGGTGAAACACGGATGATTTATCCCTTCCGAGGTTTATTATTAGAAGGTAACCTATAGATGGGATTTGCAATTGAGTTGATGTCCTTGTAAGAATCATTTTCAAATGAAAGAGAGAGAGAGAGAGAGAGAGAGAGGTTAAATCGTACAAGGAGAAGAAGTCTTGATGCTTCATAGTTATGCATGTGCGTGCACACAAAAGAACGCACGTAACATGTTTGTTAAGAAAAGACATTCACTGAAAGGCTTGACTGAATTATTAATACGATTTCAATCAAATAAAGAATATAGAATAAACCCAGTTAAAAATTAAAAGCTACTTTGCACCATATATAGCTCATTTAATAACGGAAATTCAATTCGGCTCCCGGGTGCGTATGCTCCCTCTACTAAAAAATTATATTTCCAAATGTCGAAAAATTTGGACAAAAAAATTTACATGTACATCTTCATAATATACGTGCGTTCGTCAAGTTTCACGAAAAACTAATATTTTGTGTGGTCTATATAAAAAAGAGAAAGTTTATCTTGTGAAAAGCATTATTTTTAGCACTGAATTTTGTCTTTTTTACACACATAACATGATAAGTCGTTTTTTATGAAACGACTTTGTGAGCACGTAGCACGTGAAGATGTACGTGCGAACTTTTAGTTTTAATTTTTTAAATTTTTTAAAATGTATGTAAGATGCATTTCGAAATATAGAGAGCATATGGACCCATGTTCCAAAACACCGATCCCAATTAATAATATTAAATAAACAATACTACTTTAGTTTTATCTCTAGATATAGTACTCCATTTGTGTTCTATTATTGAAATGGCACTGCAATGATTAAATACAGAGTAAAGAAGATTAACGATTATAGATGTTGCATGCATATGTGATATTTTATTTGAATAGTATCTCTGGTAGCCACGAAGCCATAAAATACCATACCATACTATTACTAATCTATAATATCTAAATTAGAGCAACCCACTATGAGTAATTTTCTTGCCATGCAAGCTATACACGTCATCAATCATCTAACTGGGCCACGTTATCCAGAGCTCACCGAATTGCATGAACATCCCATTACTATTTTTCTTCTCGATTGATGTCACTTCCTCTTCTCCATTAAGTTAAATCATAAGGAACCGATGCAGGCTTACCACAGAGTGGACCATAATTTCGTGTTGCCTTCTCCCCTTCCCCGTTTAATTTCAGAAATATCTCTTCCCCTTCCTTGCATCTTCCTTTTCCTTCATATATATAGCAGGCTACGATATCATGGAAGATGAATCCCTTTCACATCCCAGTCCTCACAAATGGAATACTGTGTCTAGCTCCTAATCCAACATGCTCCAGCTGTCCGGCCATTTGTATTTCCATTTGTGAAGATTGGGGATTTGCATCGATTGATTACGGGAAGTATACCCTGATGCCCCCTTTTGCTTTATTTATTGTTGTTTGTTGTGGATTCAGAGAGTTCTTGAGATGGGCTCCGCAACTGCAGCGAGATTCAGTACAAAAAGTATAATCCTCCATATTGCTTTTATTGTTTTGTTTCATTGTGAAAACAGCGAGTTTTTGGATAGGCTCCAAACTGCTGGGAAATCAGATCTGGCATATATCAGTGCAGATTCGGAGACTTCTTGAGATGGGCTCTGGAACTGCAGCACGATTGAGTACAAAAAGTATAATCCTCCCTCTTGCTATTATTGTTAGGTTTCATTGCGAGAACGGAGAGTTTTTAGGTTAGCTCCACACGGCTGGGAAATCAGATCTGACAGTAAATTCCTTGTGTTGCCTACTTCTACTGTGTTTTGCAACTCACTTTGTTTATGACCCTGATTGTATAGAAAACTTAACTATACAAGATGCTGGATACTTGGATACAAGTGAATAACCTGAATATGCCCATTTTGAAGTCAGTCTCAGCCGGTAGGGTGCCCACCCAACACATTGATTTTAGTGGTCTTTTCTGGTATGTTCTAGCTTGCAGGTCACTGTATATTATATATTTATTTCTGAACTGATTTTATCACAAAACCAATGCGTCATATGAAGATGATGGCGTACTTTGGATTACTCATCACATTTCGGATCCGTTTTTTGGGTCCATGATATAAATTAGGTGTATAAAAGTTGCCAACTGTGGGCATTCTCATCTAGATCGTGAGTATGGTGGCACAATTTGAAGAGCCATATCTCTACATACATTGCATAAATTTAATCCCCTTCAGTTGTACACTTCAAAGGGCTATTGCAAGCACCCAGTTTTCACCTGTGATATGCTGCTGTTACTACTGGATTTCTACTTCCTAGCAGTTTTTACCTATTTTCCCACAAGCTTGAAATTCCATTGACAATGGCAACGGCTTTGTCATCATGTTTAAATTCAACCAACAACGTCAATTGGGTACCTTCCATTTAATCCTTTAATGTCATTGTCTTAATCAGATACAAGGTATAATTCAACATGCATATATCTTCTTTCCTTTTCTGTGCGCGTGGAAACACTTCAGCAATAACAGGCATATTTTCAGTTGGTTCCTACTAACTTAAAATCATTTGGTTTAGCTGTTTTACCTTTGTTTAATCCTTATCTCCACTGGATTTTAATCATACTCCTGAATGCATATGCTTTTATGCGTACTAAACTTTTTAGACTGAATTTACATATTTTTGGTTGCACTTAAATGCCCGCCGCAACGCGCGGGGAATCATCTAGTACTAATATACATGACTATAAATAATTTCAGAACTTGCTAATTTACGAGTAACGATGGTGCCCTCGCATTTCCAAGGGCCACCGTGCTAGTTGAGCTAAAAAGCATGTCCAAATTCATGTGTCAAATAAATATTTATCTTCAAATATTTCAGCTATTTTGGCTTATAAATTACTAGTAGCCAAATTATGTACTTCAACACATGCGCTCCCTATTTCTAATACAATTATATTTATCAAAAACACTAAATAGCACAGTACCCTAGGACGATATTGATCACTTCACTATTCGTATAATTGCTTCGAGCGATGTCCAAAGAACACATCAGCTAAAATTTTCTTAGGACGATATATCAAGTTACATATGAGCTATAATCTCTCCAAGCCTCTTGCCACATGCTTGGATAATACGTTTTCAAGCATCTTCTATTTAGGGCTTTTGGCACTTTCTCCACTGCAATGATCGTACAAAATATAAATTTCAAAAAACAATCCCTACTATTCTGTACAGACCTTCCCAACTCACCAACCATTTGCCGAATTTTCTATCCTTTAGTTGGAATAAGTAAAATCGTTGTTCCACACTCAATCTCCTATTTGAAACGATTTTTTCCTTCACCTTTTTATTATAAGCCTTAGCTACTCTTCATTTCTCCTTTTCAATTTCTCGTAAGGCTCTTAAACTTGCTCTGAAACTTCATCTATTATATCCATCATAAAATTTTATAATCTATAACCGACAAATCATTTTGTCAAGCCACTCTAAGAGCTTGTAAATTATTTGCTAATAAGTCCGCAGCTGAATCAGGCAGCGCCAAAACAAAACTAAACCGGCGCCGAATTCGCAGAAGCCTTCTCGTGGAGATCAATGTCTCCGGCGCCCACGGCGTCGTCATCTGACTTCTTGAACCTGTACCACCTCGCGCACGCCACGAAGTACACCAGGTTTACCGCTGCCATGGCACCGGTCACGAGGTAGAACAGGTCCACCCTCCCCTCGTCCAGGTCCTGCTCCAGCCAGCTCGTGGTCCGGTGCACCACCGTCACCATTAACCCGCTCGCGTAGCTGGCGAGCGCGAACCCCAGGAAGTAGAGCGCCCCGGCGACACTCCGCATGTTCTCCGGGAACTGACGGTAGTAGAACTCGGTCTGCCCGATGCTAGCGAATGCCTCAGCAAAGCCCGCCACCACCTGCTGTGGCACCGGCCGAAGCACGACATCGGTGCCGATCTCCGTCGCCGTTCGTGCTCCACCGCCGCCGCCACCGCCATCGTGACGATGGAGAGCACGAGCCCGACACCGATGCGGTGGAGCAAGCTGATCCCGCCCTCGCGCCCGGTAACACGCCGTAGCGCCGGCACCAGCACCCGGTCGTACAGCGGGATCCGGAGCGTGAGGGTGAGCATGTTGAACACAATGAAGGAGCCCTGCGGGATCCGGAAGCCGGAGTTGCCGAGGCGGCGGTCGGTCTGCGCTGCTCGGAGCACGGTGTAGGTGCCCAGCTGGGTGAGCACCAAGAAGTAGATGATCCCCGACGACCATACGGGGATGATACGCGCCGAGGCACTTCACCTCCTCCACCTGTTGCACCGTGCACAACCGCCACGGGTCCACCGATGTCTTCCCGTCGGCGCAGAGCGCGTCCTTGGGGGCCAGCACAGCCGCTTTGTCGAGGCATGTGAACTGGTCCGTGTAGGCTAGCTTGGAGACGAGCTTGCTCCGGCGAGGAGGGTCGAACAACTGCGTGGTCCTATCGGGTAACGGGAGGCGCCGCTTGCGGGCAGCGGCGACGAGGACCTGGGCGAAGCTGGTGAAGGGGCTGCCCTCGGGGCGAACGCGGACATAGAGGCGCGTGCCCATGAAGAAGACGGCGCATGAAGCGCCCATGAGCGCGGCGGGCACGGCGAGGCCGAGAGCCCAGTTGACGTTGCTCTGGAGGTAGATGATGACGGTGGCGGAGAGCATCATGGCCACGGTGAAGGTAAAGTAATACCAGTTGAAGAAGCTGGCGATGCCGCGACGACCATCGGCTGTGCGCGGGTCAAACTGGTCGGCGCCAAAGGCCAAGTTACATGGCCGGATGCCGCCGGCGCCAACGATGAGGAAGAAGAAGGAGGCAAGGAGCGCTGCCAGCTGGCCGCCCGAGGGCCCCTGGCATTGCTCACCTCCTTTTGGGTTGCAGCTGGGAGGGTGAAGGGAGTGGAGGGCGGCGGTGAGGGTGAGGATGACCATGCCGATGAAGGAGGAGATGGTGGCGGCGGCGAGGGTGGTGTAGCGGCCGAGGTAGGTATCGCTGACGAAGGCGCCGGCGACGGTGGCCAGGTTGCTTGTGCCAGAGAACACGTTGAGGAGAGTGGCGGCGCTCACGCTCGCATGTGGTACACCGTCGTTAGGTACACCAACATGTTGGAGATCGTCCCGATCGTCCCAAGCTTCTCGAACGTCTCGTTCCCTACACCAAGAAATTGATTTCTTGTTACTAGTTGCTCAGTCATTTCAGTTCAATTTATTGTAACACTAGCTAGCTAGAGTGCTAAAATTAAACCCTGAAATTTACAGTATTTTGTTAAATTCAATAACCATTTGCCAAGATTGGGCACACGTTATTCTTCAACACATAAAAAAAGAACAGAATCTAAGATAACTAAAATAATGACCCAAATGAAGGAGATATGCCCTAGAGGCAATAATAAAGTGGTTATTATTTATATCTTTATGTTTATGATAAATGTTTATATATCATGCTAGAATTGTATTAACCGAAACATTAGTACATGTGTGATATGTAGACAAACAAGAAGTCCCTAGTATGCCTCTTAAACTAGCTTGTTGATTAATGGATGATTAGTTTCATAATCATGAACATTGGATGTTATTAATAACAAGGTTATGTCATTGTATGAATGATATAATGGACACACCCAATTAAGCGTAGCATAAGATCTCGTCATTAAGTTATTTGCTATAAGCTTTCGATACATAGTTACCTAGTCCTTATGACCATGAGATCATGTAAATCACTTATACCGGAAAGGTACTTTGATTACACCAAACACCACCGCGTAAATGGGTGGCTATAAAGGTGGGATTAAGTATCCGGAAAGTATGAGTTGAGGCATATGGATCAACAAGTGGGATTTGTCCATCCCGATGACGGATAGATATACTCGGGCCCTCTCGGTGGAATGTCGTCTAATGTCTTGCAAGCATATGAATGAGTTCATAAGAGACCACATACCACGGTACGAGTAAAGAGTACTTGTCAGGAGACGAGGTTGAACAAGGTATAGAGTGATACCGAAGATCAAACCTCGGACAAGTAAAATATCGCGAGACAAAGGGAATTGGTAATATATGTGAATGGTTCATTCGATCACTAAAGTCATCGTTGAATATGTGGGAGCCATTATGGATCTCCAGATCCCGCTATTGGTTATTGGTCGGAGTGAGTACTCAACCATGTCCGCATAGTTCACGAACCGTAGGGTGACACACTTAAAGTTGGATGTTGAAATGGTAGTTCTTGAATATGGAATGGAGTTGGAATATTTGTTCGAAGTCCCGGATGTGATCCCGGACATCACGAGGAGTTCCGGAATGGTCCGGAGAATAAGATTCATATATAGGATGTCATTTTATGTGAATAAAATGTCGCGGAAGGTTCTATGGAAGGTTCTAGAAGGTTCTAGAAAAGTCCGGAAGAAACCACCAAGGAAGGTGGAGTCCACATGGGACTCCACCTCCATGGCCGGCCAACCCTAGTGGGGGAGGAGTCCCAAGTGGACTCCCCCCTAGGGGGCCGGCCACCCCCCACATGGGAGGTGGAACTCCCACCTTGGTGGGGGTCCTAGCTTGGCTAGGTCTCCCCTCCTATGGAAGGTTTTTGGTTCGGGTCTTATTCGAAGACTTGGACACCACCTCTTGGGGTTCCACCTATATAATGAGGGCCAAGGGGAGGGGGCCGGCCACCTCAAACACCACCAAGGTGGCCGCACCCCTATAGTGGCCGGCGCCCCCTCTCCCCAAACCCTAGCCGCCCCGCTCCTCCACTTCCCGCACGCTTAGCGAAGCTCCGCCGGACTTCTCCACCACCACCGACACCACGCCGTCGTGCTGTCGGATTCAAGAGGAGCTACTACTTCCGCTGCCCGCCGGAACGGGGAGGTGGACGTCGTCTTCATCAACAACCGAACGTGTGACCGAGTACGGAGGTGCTGCCCGTTCGTGGCGCCGGAACCGATCGTGATCAAGATCTTCTACGCGCTTTTGCAAGCGGCAAGTGAACGTCTACCGCAGCAACAAGAGCCTCATCTTGTAGGCTTTGGAATCTCTTCAAGGGTGAGACTCGATACCCCCTCGTTGCTACCGTCTTCTAGATTGCATCTTGGCTTGGATTGCGTGTTCGCGGTAGGAAAATTTTTGTTTTCTATGCAACGTTATCCTACAAGTGGTATCGGAGCCGTGTCTATGCATAGATGGTTGCACGAGTAGAACACAATGGTTTTGTGGGCGTTGATGCTCTTGTTATCTTTAGTTGAGTACTTTGCATCTTTATGGCATAGTGGGATGAAGCGGCTCGGACTAACTTTACATGACCGCGTTCATGAGACTTGTTCCTCGTTCGACATGCAACTTGTATTGCATAAGAGGCTTTGCGGGTGTCTCGTCTCTCCTACTATAGTAAAGATTCAATTTACTCTTCTATTGACAACATTAGTATCAACGTTGTGGTTCATGTTCGTAGGTAGATTAGATCTATATCGAAAACCCTAAACCACGTAAAATATGCAAACCAAATTAGAGAGCGTCTAACTTGTTTTTGCAGGGTTTGGTGATGTGATATGGCCATAATGTGATGATGAATATGTATGAGATGATCATTATTGTATTGTGGCAACCGGCAGGAGCCTTATGGTTGTCTTTAAATTTCATGTTGAGTAGTATTTCAAAGTAGTTGTAATAGTTGCTACATGGAGGACAATCATGAAGACGGCGCCATTGACCTTGGTGCTTCGCCGACGATGATGGAGATCATGCCCGAAGATGATGGAGATCATGTCCGTGCTTTGGAGATGAAGATCAAAGACGCAAAGACAAAAGGGCCATATCATATCACATATGAACTGCATGTGATGTTAATCCTTTTATGCATCTTATTTTGCTTAGATCGCGACGGTAGCATTATAAGATGATCCCTCACTAAAATCTCAAGATAATAAAGTGTTCATCCTTAGTAGCACCGTTATCAAGTCTTATCGTTTCGAAGCATCTCGTGATGATCGGGTGTGATAGATTCGATAAGTACATACAACGGGTGCAAGATCAGCTTTGCACATGCGGATACTAAGGTGGCCTTGACGAGCCTAGCATGTACGTGACATGGTCTCGGAACACGTGATACCGAAAGGTAGAGCATGAATCATATGATTGATATGATGAACACTTTGAGTGTTCGCCATTGAAATTACACCTTTTCTCGTGATGATCGATTTGAGGTGCGGTGGATTTGGTTCGTGTGATCACTAAGACAATGCGAGGGATATTGTTTTGAGTGGGAGTTCACCTAGATTTTTAATTATGTTGAATTAAAATTTGAACTCAATTTGTCATAAACTTAGTCTAAAACTATTGCAAATATATGTTGTAGAGATGGCGTCCTCAATCAATTTTAACCAGTTCCTAGAGAAAGAAAAGCTTAAGAGCAACGGTAGCAACTTCACCGACTGGTTCCGTCATGTGAGGATCTTCCTCTCTGGCGGAAATCTGCAATATGTGCTTGATGCACCGCTAGGTGACCCTCCCGCGTAAACCGAAACCGATGAAGTAAAAGCTGTTTACGAGACTCGGAAAACTCGGTACTCTCAAGTTCAGTGTGCCATCCTGTGCAGTTTGGAATCCGATCTTCAAAAACGTTTTGAGCACCACGATCCTCATGAGTTGATGAATGAGCTGAAAGCTATTTTTGAGACTCATGCGGCCGTGGAATGCTATGAAGCATCGAAACATTTCTTCACTCGTATGATGGAAGAAGGCAGCTCCATTAGTGAGCACATGCTCGCCATGACCGGGCATGCGAAGAAACTCGATGACTTGGGAATAGTGATTCCTAACAGATCGGGGATTAATCGTGTCCTTCAATCACCGCCACCAAGTTACAAGAACTTTGTGATGAACTACAATATGCAGAACATGAACAAGGAGTTACCCGAACTCTTTGGCATGCTAAAAGCTGCTGAGATTGAGATCAAGAAAGAGCACCAAGTGTTGATGGTCAACAAGACCACCAGCTTCAAGAAACAGGGCAAGTCTAAGGGAAAATTCAAGAAGGGTGGCAAGAAAGCTGCCACGCCTCCTATGAAACCTAAGAACGGCCCTAAGCCCGATGTCTGAGTGCTATTACCGCAAGGAGAAGGGACACCGGAAGCGTAATTGCTCCAAGTATTTGGCGGATCCGAAGAGCGGCCTTGTCAAGAAGAAGAAAGAAGGTATATCCGATATACATGTTATAGATGTTTATCTCACTAGTTCTCGTTCTAGTACCTGGGTATTTGATACTCGGTTCGGTTGCTCATATTTGTAACTCGAAACAGGAACTAAAGAATAAACGACAACCGCCGAAAGATGAAGTGACGATGCGCGTTGGAAACGGATCCAAGGTCAATGTGATCGCAATCGGCACACTTCCTCTACATCTACCTTCGGGATTAGTTTTAAGCCTAAATAATTGTTATTATGTACCTGCGTTGAGCATGAACATTATATCCGGATCTTGTTTAATGCAAGACGGTTATTCATTCAAGTCTCGAGAATAATGGTTGTTCTATTTTTATGAATAATATCTTTTATGGTCGAGCACCACAAAAGAATGGCTTATTTCTATTAGATCTCGATAGTAGTGATACGCATATACATAACATTGATGCTAAGCGAATTAAATTGAATGATAATTCTACTTATATGTGGCAATCGTCGTCTTGGTCATATTGGAGTGAAACGCATGAAGAAACTCCATACCGATGGATTACTTGAATCACTTGACTTTGAGTCACTTGATAGATGCGAAGCATGTCTAATGGGAAAAATGACTAAGACTCCATTTTCCGGTATGATGGAGCGAGCTACCGACTTATTGGAAATCATACATACCGATGTGTGCGGACCAATGAGTGTAGCATCGCGCGGTGGTTATCGTTATGTTCTAACCTTCACAGATGATCCGAGTAGATATGGGTATATCTATTTCATGAAACATAAATCCGAAACTTTTGAGAAGTTTAAGGAATTCCAAAGTGAAGTAGAAAATCAACGTAACAAGAAGATTAAATTTCTACGATCCGATCGTGGAGGTGAATATCTGAGTTATGAGTTTGGCATGCATTTAAAGAAATGCGGAATACTTTCACAATTGACACCGCCGGGAACACCACAACGAAACGGTGTGTCCGAACGTCGTAATCGAACTCTCTTAGATATGGTTCGTTCTATGATGTCTCTTACCGATTTGCCGTTATCATTTTGGAGTTATGCATTAGAGACAGACTCGCATTCACTTTAAATAGAGCACCATCAAAATCCGTAGAAACGACACCGTATGAATTATGGTTTAATAAGAAACCTAAGCCGTCGTTCCTTAAAGTTTGGGGTTGCGAAGCCTATGTAAAAAAGTTACAACCGGACAAGCTAGAACCCAAAGCGGAGAAATGCGTCTTCATAGGATACCCTAAGGAAACTATAGGGTACACTTTCTATCACAGATCCGAAGGCAAAATCTTTGTTGCTAAGAACGGAACCTTTCTTGAGAAAGAATTTCTCACTAAAGAAGTGACTGGAAGAAAAGTAGAACTCGATGAGATTAATGAATCTATACTCGTTGATCGTAGTAGCGCAAGCACCGAAGTTGTACTCGTACCGCCTACACCGGCAACAAAGGAAGCTAATGATAATGATCATGAAACTTCGAACGAGGAAACTATCGAACCTCGCAGATCGACAAGGGAACGTGCCACTCCTGATTGGTATGATCCTTGTCTAAATGTCATGATTGTGGATAACAATGATGAGGACCCCGCGACGTATGAAGAAGCGATGATGAGCCCAGTATTCCAACAAATGGCAAGAAGCCATGAAATCCGAAATGGGATCCATGTATGATAACAAAGTATGGACTTTGGTAGACTTACCCGATAGCCGAAAGGCCGTCGAGAATAAATGGATCTTCAAAAGAAAAACAGATGCCGATGGTAATATTACCGTCTATAAAGCTCGACTTGTCGCAAAGGGTTTCCGACAAATTCAAGGAGTTGACTACGATGAGACATTCTCACCCGTAGCGAAGCTAAAATCATGGAGGATTTTGTTAGCAATAGCTGCATTTTTCGATTATGAGATTTGGCGTATGGATGTCAAAACGGCGTTCCTTAATGGAGACATTGAGGAAGAGTTGTATATGGTACAACCCAAAGGTTTTGTCGATCCTAAAAATGCCGACAAAGTATGCAAACTTCAGCGTTCAATCTATGGACCGAAGCAAGCATCAAGAAGTTGGAACCGACGCTTTGATAAGGTGATCAAAGACTTCGGGTTTATACGATGTCATGGAGAGGCCTCGTATTTACAAGAAAGTGAGTGGGAGCTCCGTAGCATTCCCGATATTATATGTAGATGACATATTATTGATTGGGAATGATATAGAACTTTTAAGCAAGGTAAAAGGTTATTTGAATAACAGTTTTTCAATGAAAGACCTTGGTGAAGCATCATATATATTAGGCATCAAGATTTATAGAGATAGATCAAGACGCCTAATAGGGCTATCACAGAGTACATACTTGGACAAGATTCTAAAGAAGTTTAGAATGGACGAAAGTAAGAAAGGGTTTTTACCTATGTTACTGTGCAAGGTCTTGAGTAAGACTCAAGGACCGGCTACGTGCAGTAAGAAAGAGAAAGGATGAATCAGATCCCCTATGCTTCGGCAAGTAGGCTCTATTATGTATGCCATGCTATGTACAAGACCTGGATATAGCGCATGCCGTTAGTTTGACTAGCAGATATCAAAGTGATCCAGGAATGGAACACTGGACAGCGGTCAAGAATATCCCGAAGTACTTGAAAAGAACTAAGGATATGTTTCTTTGTTATGGAGGTGACCAAGAGCTCGTTGTAACAAGTTACACCGATGCAAGTTGGAACACCGATCCCGATGACTCTAAGTCACGATCCGGGTACGTGTTTATATTGAATGGTGCTGCAGAGAAGCCGGGCAAGCTCGAAGCAAGTGCACGGTGGCGAAGTCTTCAACAGAATCGGAGTACATAGCGGCTTCGTGAGGCTTCATCGAAGCGGTATGGATGAAGAGGTTCATTGTAGAGCTCCGTGTGGTTCCTAGTGCATTGGACCCACTAGTCATATACCGTGACAACATGGGTGCCATCGCCAATGCACAAGAACCAAGGTCACACAAGAGGTCGAAGCATATCAAGCTGCGTTACCACTCGATTCGCGAGTACATCGAAGATGGAGAAGTAAAGATTTGCAAAGTACACACCGATCCGAATGTAGCAGTATCCGTTGACTAAAGCTCTCCCTAGGGCAAAGCATGACCAACACCGTAATGCCATGGGTGTTAGGTATATTACAATGTAATCTAGATTATTGACTCTAGTGCAAGTGGGAGACTCGAAGGAGATATGCCCTAGAGGCAATAATAAAGTGGTTATTATTTATATCTTTATGTTTATGATAAATGTTTATATGTCATGCTATAATTGTATTAACCGAAACATTAGTACATGTGTGATATGTAGACAAACAAGAAGTCCCTAGTATGCCTCTTAAACTAGCTTGTTGATTAATGGATGATTAGTTTCATAATCATGAACATTGGATGTTATTAATAACAAGGTTATGTCATTGTATGAATGATATAATGGACACACCCAATTAAGCGTAGCATAAGATCTCGTCATTAAGTTATTTGCTATAAGCTTTCGATACATAGTTACCTAGTCCTTATGACCATGAGATCATGTAAATCACTTATACCGGAAAGGTACTTTGATTACACCAAACACCACCGCGTAAATGGGTGGCTATAAAGGTGGGATTAAGTATCCGGAAAGTATGAGTTGAGGCATATGGATCAACAAGGGGATTTGTCCATCCCGATGACTGGATAGATATACTCCGGGCCCTCTCGGTGGAATGTCGTCTAATGTCTTGCAAGCATATGAATGAGTTCATAAGAGACCACATACCACGGTACGAGTAAAGAGTACTTGTCAGAGACGAGGTTGAACAAGGTATAGAGTGATACCGAAGATCAAACCTCTGGACAAGTAAAATATCGCGAGACAAAGGGAATTGGTATTGTATGTGAATGGTTCATTCGATCACTAAAGTCATCGTTGAATATGTGGGAGCCATTATGGATCTCCGGATCCCGCTATTGGTTATTGGTCGGAGTGAGTACTCAACCATGTCCGCATAGTTCACGAACCGTAGGGTGACACACTTAAAGTTGGATGTTGAAATGGTAGTTCTTGAATATGGAATGGAGTTGGAATATTTGTTCGAAGTCCCGGATGTGATCCCGGACATCACGAGGAGTTCCGGAATGGTCCGAGAATAAGATTCATATATAGGATGTCATTTTATGTGAATAAAATGTCGCTGAAGGTTCTATGGAAGGTTCTAGAAGGTTCTAGAAAAGTCCGGAAGAAACCACCAAGGAAGGTGGAGTCCACATGGGACTCCACCTCCATGGCCGGCCAACCCTAGTGGGGGAGGAGTCCCAAGTGGACTCCCCCTTAGGGGGCCGGCCACCCCCCCACATGGGAGGTGGAACTCCCACCTTGGTGGGAGTCCTAGCTTGGCTAGGTTTCCCCCCTCCTATGGAAGGTTTTTGGTTCGGGTCTTATTCGAAGACTTGGACACCACCTCTTGGGGTTCCACCTATATAATGAGGGCCAAGGGGAGGGGGCCGGCCACCTCAAACACCACCAAGGTGGCCGCACCCCTATAGTGGCCGGCGCCCCTCTCCCCAAACCCTAGCCGCCCCGCTCCTCCACTTCCCGCACGCTTAGCGAAGCTCCGCCGGACTTCTCCACCACCACCGACACCACGCCGTCGTGCCGTCGGATTCAAGAGGAGCTACTACTTCCGCTGCCCGCCGGAACGGGAGGTGGACGTCGTCTTCATCAACAACCGAACGTGTGACCGAGTACGGAGGTGCTGCCCGTTCGTGGCGCCGGAACCGATCGTGATCAAGATCTTCTACGCGCTTTTGCAAGCGGCAAGTGAACGTCTACCGCAGCAACAAGAGCCTCATCTTGTAGGCTTTGGAATCTCTTCAAGGGTGAGACTCGATACCCCCTCGTTGCTACCGTCTTCTAGATTGCATCTTGGCTTGGATTGCGTGTTCGCGGTAGGAAAATTTTTGTTTTCTATGCAACGTTATCCTACA
>NC_061510.1:23984173-24053904 GCF_022539505.1 Lolium rigidum | reverse complement strand
CCCACGAAACCTTCCCGAGCCGCCGCCATCGCGAAGCCGAGATCCGGGGACAGGAGTCTCCGTTCCGGCACGCCGCCGGAACGGGGAAGTGCCCCGGAAGGCTTCTCCATCGACACCACCCGCCATCTTCATCAACGCTGCTTGTCTCCCATGAGGAGGGAGTAGTTCTCCATCGAGGCTCGGGGTCTGTCGCAGTAGCTATGTGGTTCATCTCTCTCCTATGTACTTCAATACAATAATCTCATGAGCTGCCTTACATGATTGAGATTCATATGATGATGCTTGTAATCTAGATGTCGTTATGCTAGTCAAGTGAATTTTACTTATGTGATCTCAGGAGACTCCTTGTCCCACGTGTGTAAAGGTGACAGTGTGTGCACCGTGTGGGTCTCTTAGGCTATATTTCACAGAATACTTATTCACTGTTATGAATGGCATAGTGAAGTGCTTATTTATATCCCTTTATGATTGCAATGTATTTTGTATCACAATTTATCTATGTGCTACTCTAGCAATGTTATTAAAGTAGTTTTATTCCTCCACACGGTGTAATGGTGACGAGTGTGTGCATCCGTGTTAGTACTTGGTTTATGCTATGATTATGATCTCTTGTAGATTATGAAGTTAACTATTGCTATGATGGTATTGATGTGATCTATTCCTCCTACATAGTGTGAAGGTGACGAGTGTGCATACTATGTTAGTACTTGGTTTAGTCGAATTGATCTTTCATGCACTCTAAGGTTATTTAAATATGAACATTGAATTGTGGAGCTTGTTAACTCCGGCATTGAGGGTTCGTGTAATCCTACGCAATGTGTTCATCATCCAACAAGAGTGTAGAGTATGCATTTATCTATTCTGTTATGTGATCAATGTTGAGAGTGTCCACTAGTGAAAGTCTAATCCCTAGGCCTTGTTCCTAAATACTTCTATCGCTGCTTGTTTACTTGTTTTCTTTGCGTTACTCACTGCTGCAATACTACCACCATCAACTACACGCCGGCAAGCTATTTTACGGCACCGTTGCTACTTGCTCATACTTATTCATACCACCTGTATTTCACTATCTCTTCGCCGAACTAGTACACCTATTAGGTGTGTTGGGGACACAAGAGACTTCTTGCTTTGTGGTTGCGGGGTTGCATGAGAGGGATATCTTTGACCTCTTCCTCCCTGAGTTCGATAAACCTTGGGTGATCCACTTAAGGGAAACTTGCTGCTGTTCTACAAACCTCTGCTCTTGGAGGCCCAACACTGTCTACAAGAATAGAAGCTCCCGTAGACATCAATGCCCAAGGCATCCCTTCTTCATCGACAACTTATCAGGTTCCTCTAGTGAAACTATATTTTTATTCCGTCACATCTTATGTGCTTTACTTGGAGCGTCTGTTTGTTTTTGTTTTTGTTTTTGTTTGAATAAAATCGGATCCTATCATTCTTTGTTTGGGAGAGAGACACGCTCCGCTGTTTCGTATGAACAAATATGTTCTTAGCTTCATCTTTAATGTTCATTGCGAAATTTGAACTACTTCATTCATTGTTATATGGTTGGAAACGGAAAATGCCGCATGTGGTAAATGGTTTAATGTCTTGAATAATGTGATACTTGGCAATTGTTGTGCTCATATAGATCTTGTTTAAGCTCTTGCATCATGTACCTTGTACCCATTAATGAATAACTACATAGAGCTTGTTAAAATTTGGTTTGCATGATTGATCTCTAGAGTCTAGATATTTTCTGGTTGAGGTGTTTGAACAACAAGGAGACAATATAAAGTCTTATAATAGTTACAATATGTTCATATGTGAGCTTTGCTGCATCTTTTATATACTTGAGTTTTCTTCAAACAACCTTGCTAGCCTAGCCTTGTATTGAGAGGAATTCTTCTCATGCATCCAAATCCTTGAGCCAATAACCATGCCATTTGTGTCCACCATACCTACCTACTACATGGTATTTCTCCGCCATTCCAAAGTACATTACTTGAGTGCTACCTTTAAAATTTCTATTCTTTACCTTTGCAATATATAGCTCATGGGACAAATAGCTTAAAAACTATCGTGGTGAAGAATATGTACTTATGTGTTTTATTTCTTAATAAGTTGCTTGTTGAGCGGTAACCATGTTTCTGGGGACGCCATCAACTTTTACCTTTGTTGAATATCATGTGAGTTGCTATGCATGTTCGTCTTGTCTAAAGTAAGAGCGATTTTCATGATCAAATGGTTTGAGTATGCATACTTGTTAGAGAAGAACATTGGGCCGCTAACTAAAGCCATGATTCATGGTGGAAGTTTCGGTGTGGACAACTAATCCTCAATCTCTTATGAGAATATTAACGTTGTTGAATGCTTATGCA
The DNA here is from genome assembly GCF_022539505.1 of Lolium rigidum. Taxonomy (NCBI): domain Eukaryota; kingdom Viridiplantae; phylum Streptophyta; class Magnoliopsida; order Poales; family Poaceae; genus Lolium; species Lolium rigidum. Next base: position 24,051,541 of record NC_061510.1, on the reverse strand, counting down.
TTAAAGAGGAGTCCATTATCATGTTGTCTATGTTGTCCCGGTATGGATGTCTAAGTTGAGAATAATCAAAAGCGAGAAATCCAATGCGAGCTTTCTCCTTAGACCTTTGTACAGGGCGGCATAGAGGTACCCCTTTGTGACACTTGGTTGAAACATATGCTATGCAATGATAATCTGTGTTAATCCAAGCTAATTAGGACAAGGTGCGAGCACTATTAGTATACTATGCATGAGGCTTGCAACTTATAGGACATCTTATACATAACACATATGCTTTATTACTACCGTTGACAAAATTGTTTCTTGTTTTCAAAATGAAAAGCTCTAGCACAAATATAGTAATCAATGCTTCCCTCTGCGAAGGGCCTATCTTCTACTTTATTGTTGAGTCAGTTTGCCTATTCTTTCTATCCCAGAAGCAAACACTTGTATCAACTGTGTGCATTGATTCTTTTATGTTTACTTATTGCACTTGTTATATTACTTTGTGTTGACAATTATCCATGAGATATATATGTTGAAGTTGAAAGCAACCGCTGAAACTTAATCTTCCTTTGTGTTGCTTCGACGCCTTTACTTTGAATTTATTGCTTTATGAGTAACTCTTATGCAAGTCTTATTGATGCTTTTCTTGAAAGTATTATTCATGAAAAGTCTTTGCTATATGATTCATTTGTTTACTCATTATCTTCATCATTGCTTCGAATCGCTGCATTCATCTCATATGTTTTACAATAGTATGATCAAGATTATAATAGCATGTCACTTCAGAAATTATCTTTGTTATCGTTTACCTACTCGAGGGCGAGTAGGAACTAAGCTTGGGGATGCTTGATACGTCCCAAACGTATCTATAATTTCTTATGTTCCATGCTACTTTTATGATGATACCCACATGTTTTATACACATTATATGTCATATTTATGCATTTTCCGGCACTAACCTATTGACGAGATGCCGAAGAGCCGGTTCTTTGTTTTCTGCTGTTTTTGGTTTCAGAAATCCTAGTAAGGAAATATTCTCGGAATTGGACGAAATCAACGCCCAGGGGCCTATTTTTCCACGAAGCTTCCAGAAGACCGGAGGAGAGACGAAGTGGGGCCACGAGGTGGTGACACACCAGGGCGGCGCGGCCTGGCCCTTGGCCGCGCGGCCCTGTTGTGTGGGCCCCTCGTGACGCTCCTTGACCTGCCCTTCCGCCTACTTAAAGCCTCCGCCGCGAAACCCCCAGTACCGAGAGCCACGATACGGAAAACCTTCCAGAGACGCCGCCGCCGCCAATCCCATCTCGGGGGATTCAGGAGATCGCCTCCGGCACCCTGCCGGAGAGGGGAATCATCTCCCGGAGGTCTCTTCATCGCCATGATCGCCTCCGGATCGATGTGTGAGTAGTTCACCCCTGGACTATGGGTCCATAGCAGTAGCTAGATGGTTGTCTTCTCCTCATTGTGCTATCATATTAGATCTTGTGAGCTGCCTATCATGATCAAGATCATCTATTTGTAATCCTACATGTTGTGTTTGTTGGGATCCGATGAATATTGAATACTATGTCAAGTTGATTATCAATCTATCATATATGTTATTTATGTTCTTGCATGCTCTTCGTTGCTAGTAGAGGCTCCGGCCAAGTTGATACTTGTGACTCCAAGAGGGAGTATTTATGCTCGATAGTGGGTTCATGCCTCCATTAAATGCTGGGACAGATGACGGAAAGTTCTAAGGTTGTGGATGTGCTTGTTGCCACTAGGGATAAAACATCGATGCTTTGTCTAAGGATATTTGTGTTGATTACATTACGCACCATACTTAATGCAATTGTCTGTTGTTTACAACTTAATACTGGAAGGGGTTCGGATGATAACCTGAAGGTGGACTTTTTAGGCATAGATGCATGCTGGATAGCGGTCTATGTAGTTTGTCGTAATGCCCTGATTAAATCTCATAGTACTCATCATGATATATGTATGTGCATTGTTATGCCTTCTTTATTTGTCAATTGCCCAACTGTAATTTGTTCACCCAACATCTGCTTATCTTATGGGAGAGACACCACTAGTGAACTGTGGACCCCGGTCCTATTCTTTACATCTGAAATACAATATGCTGCAATTGTTCTTTACTGTTCTTCGCAAACATCATCATCCACACTATACATCTAATCCTTTGTTTACAGCAAGCCGGTGAGATTGACAACCTCACTGTTACGTTGGGGCAAAGTCCTGTGATTGTGTTGTGCAGGTTCCACGTTGGCGCCGGAATCCCTGGTATTGCGCCGCACTACACTCCTCCGCCATCAACCTTCAACGTGCTGCTTGGCTCCTCCTGGTTCGATAAACCTTGGTTTCTTTCTGAGGGAAAACTTGCTACTGTACGCATCACACCTTCCTCTTGGGGTTCCCAACGGACGTGTTGACTGCACGCATCACCCTTCCCTCCTTTTCCCATCCTTTCCCTCCTCTACCCAAAGATGACCACCACCTCCAGCGACCACCTTCCTCTCTGGCAACGAACGATGATGACCTTCTCTCCGACAACGGCAACCACCTCCTCTTCGATGTCTACCTCCTCTCCGACGACCACCTTCGACGCCCACCTCCGACACCTTGCTCCGCAGCCGCTCCACCACCGTCACCGACCTCCTCCTCTCAGACAACGGCGAACACCTCTGCACCCTACTCCACCCCCAGCGCCAGCGACGGGATCCACTCCTAGATCTCGTCAACACCACAAAGAGGCGACATGCACTCAATTGTTTTGTTTTCGGTTTTAGGGTGTTTTGTGTAAAATCACGTGGACAACTGGGCACTGGTCCCAACTTTTTTTTAAAGTGCAAAACGAAAATACTAGTAGCGCACTGGACAAGAGCACACGACTAATAACTTATTGGCAGTGTGTCGGGTGCGTGTCGGGTGCGTGTGCGACTAGTATCTGACATACTAGTCATGTGGCTGGTACGCACACGACTAGTGGACCTTACCACCGCCGAGGTACCAGTGGTGGGCCAGTGCCCGCGACTGGTAGCCGAAAATGACACGCGACTGGTAGGCTTTTCCCTACTAGTGACCCTATTAGTATTATTATAATATAAAATAAAGATGATCCATTCTTTAATTTATGATTTTATGTATTAGTTGTGTCTCTTGATCTTGTGTGAAGTCGACCATGAAAGATTTGCCTTTAAGACGAGAGAGGTGATTACTGTTAGGTAGAGGGTGATGTTGAAGGTGCTAAGTGACATGTCACATCTGATCTTCATTTTACCTATTTAAAGGGGTATGAGGAAACTCACTAAGCCTAGCAATAACCACGGGGAAACCTGTTGACACGCAAAATTATTGCCTCGCAACACCAGAATAGTTGTCGTACTTTCGTGATGATATACTTTCGTGATGATGAACGATTGCTTTCCGAATAAAGCAACAAAGATCCCTCGTTTTTATGGAGGAGTACCGATCGTTTTTCAGCACAAAACGGGGTTGCTAGAGCATGGCGGAGGAAAAACAATAAAGAGAATAAACGTAAAAAATGTAGATGTATTTTCTGTATAGATGGATTGATTGGGGCGCTACAATCAGCCATGGTTTTTATATAGGCGCTGGACTTCGCGTTTTTAGAGCATCTCCAATAGACGCTCTATCCCACGTTGTATCCAAAAAAGTGACTGGTTTAGCGTGCGGGTGCAAAATAATGCTCCAACAGGTGCTGTAACCGGCGCTGTAAAATTCAGCTTGGGGCAAATACGCTATATCGTGCACTATATCTACCGCGCCGGAAAGAGCGCGCTGTATAAATCGCGTGCAGAAACAACTACGGATTTTTACAACTTTGAGCTTCTGCTGAAGGTGAATATGTCCTCGCGCGCAAAACATGAATAGAGCGTGCTGCAAAACGGTTTTACAGCGCCAAGATTTAACGCACCTGTTAGAGATGCTCTTAGCTTGGCTTACACGAGCAGAAGCTCAATTGATTGGGTCACGATGCAAACCATGCCTACCAAACTAATTTGTGCAACACGTAGTATTCCTAGCCTGGTCCATAAGAAAATATTAAATTATCCAGCAACGTTGCTAATGATTACCGCTAATTAGCACATCCTGGATGCAATTGTCACTGTGCACCTTAGTTGCAAAAACCCTTCGTGTATGCATGGATGCCTTCTACGGGTTGTCCTAGGCAGCTGACTTCTGGCTCAATCGTATATCAGAATCAGCTCGCCGTGTGTCCTCGATCGGTATCCTTATCCAGGCAAAACTTCACACTCCAAGCCAGTATCGTATGATCCAGTAAATCTCTTACTTCACCTGATCGTCATGGTTGTAGCTCTACTGGACTATAATCAAGCCTGCAGATCTATCTATTATATACTAAAAGCACCCACATCATGCGAATTATTTAGATAATTAAATCTAAAATTTATGGTTAAGATTAAAAGCTGTTACGTAATATCTGCGTCTCAAAAAAAGATCACGACTGATACGTACAAGGAAGCCAATACGTTGAGTCCAATAACCCAGGTGGCCCCAAAACCTTAGCATATCTAGCCACAGATTGCTTAAAAAAAGTGAAGCATGTATGCAACATTGGATCAAGACATCAAGTACTAGACATGGACTGCTCGATGCATGCTATCGTGTCATTTTTTTGCCTCCCATATATTACACATGCACGTACATATATTTGGATTACTCTCATATGTACGGTTAATACATGTGTAGCTTCCCCATGAAAAGATTAAATGGGTAGCCTACATATGTATATGGAGCGCGTTCGTCTATATATGTATGCAGTATGCGTAGCCCATTATATTATTTGCTAAAAATTTGTCTAAATCCGAATGTATGTATACACTTAGTAGTACCTAAATATATCTAAATATATCTAAATATAGATAAATTTGTGATATCCTTTTATGGAGAGAGGTAGTTTTAAAAGCAATATGTGAGGGTTTGGTAATTCAAATTTAAGCATGTGGAAATAAATACATAAGCTCCCAGAAAACAAACTATAACTTTTTATTCAAATGTTTCTAATTACTTTGCAAAAATATGTACACAAATTTGAAAAAAACGGTTTTACGAGATATTTATTGCAAGAGAAAGTTGTAACACAATGTTAAGTTAATCATAATAAAGTCTGTGTTAAACACTACTTTAAAATGGGGCGTGTAAAAAATGTTCTATTCAAATTTAACTAGCTCTGAAGGGTAATGTACGTAGCAAAACTATAAGAACTTAAACCAATGATTAACCTGTCAATAAATAGAAAAATTACTACCTTCTCGAAGTAGTACGTGGTAGGGATTAAAAATAGCACACCGTATGCGAGTACGTCAGACTGTAACTGTTGTATAAGAGTGCATGACCGAGTCGATAAAACATTACCCAAATAAAAATTATTTCTAATATAAATGAAAATTATGGAAGAAATGAAAAGTTAAAAATTACTTTCAAATATTTCTAATTACACTACAAAATATGAAAAGATACACACAATTTTAGAGAAAAATAAATTATAACTTTCCATTGAAGTCGGTACATCTTAATATTCAAAACTTTTAAACTAATAACAGTAATGTACAATTCATTTCTTTACCAATTTCGGTGTTAATAGCATTCAAGAATCATCAGCATTAATTTTCTTACGAGTAATAACTTTACAAATGATTGAAATACCGATGAAAATATAAATATAAATTTATATTACAAAATCTCGCAACACTAGAAAACATCCTTCGGCCGATCTAATGGGACACCTTTATAGCTGACTAATACGTAGGTACTCCTAAATAAGTATCACATCCATAGGTAAGCATCATGTTAAATGTTAGCCTATATTAAATCATAATGCATGCAAAGGAAAATAATATACATGCACTAAAATTCTCACAAAAATTAAACGAAACATTGGAACACTAATTACGTAGACTATCTTATAAGTAGACGGCGACCGTTAAATCATCATACCATATAAAAATAATCATACTGATTTCTTCCCACGCAAGATATGGTGAAACACGGATGATTTATCCCTTCCGAGGTTTATTATTAGAAGGTAACCTATAGATGGGATTTGCAATTGAGTTGATGTCCTTGTAAGAATCATTTTCAAATGAAAGAGAGAGAGAGAGAGAGAGAGAGAGAGAGAGATGCTTCATAGTTATGCATGTGCGTGCACAGAAAAGAACGCACGTATTCCGTAACATGTTTGTTAAGAAAAGACATTCACTGAAAGGCTTGACTGAATTATTAATACGATTTCAATCAAATAAAGAATATAGAATACACCCAGTTAAAAATTAAAAGCTACTTTGTACCATATATAGCTCATTTAATAAGGAGCATAATTTTTTAGTAGAGCGAGCATACGCACCCGGGAGCCGAATTGAATTTCTGATATAGTACTCCATTTGTGTTCTATTATTGAAATGGCACTGCAATGATTAAATACAGAGTAAAGAAGATTAACGATTATAGATGTTGCATGCATATGTGATATTTTATTTGAATAGTATCTTTGGTAGCCACGAAGCCATAAAATACCATACCATACTATTACTAATACTAATATACATGACTATAAATAATTTCAGAGCATATACTTGCTAATTTACGAGTAAGGATGGTGCCCTTGCATTTCCAAGGGTGACCGTGCTAGTTGAGCTAAAAAGCATGTCCAAATTCATGTGTCAATTAAATATTTATCTTCAAATATTTCAGCTATTTTGGCTTATAAATAACTAGTAGCCAAATTATGTATTCAACACATGCGCCCCCTATTTTTAATACAATTATATTTATCAAAAACACTAAATAGCACAGTACCCTAGGACGATATTGATCACTTCACTATTCGTATAATTGCTTCGAGCGATGTCCAAAGAACACATCAGCTAAAATTTTCTTAGGACGATATATCAAGTTACATATGATCTATAATCTCTCCAAGCCTCTTGCCACATGCTTGGATAATACTTTTTCAAGCATCTTCTATTTAGGGCTATTGGCAATTTCTCCACTGCAATGATTGTACAAAATATAAATTTCAAAAAACAATCCCTACAATTCTGTACAGACCTTCCCAACTCACCAACCATTTGGCGAATTTTCTATCGTTTAGTTGGAATAAGTAAAATCGTTTTCCACACTCAGTCTCCTATTTGAAACGATTTTTTTCCTTCACCTTTTTATTATAAGCCTTAGCTACTCTTCATTTCTCCTTTTCAAATTCTCCTAAGGCTCTTAACCTTGCTCTGAAACTTCATCTATTATATCCATCATAAATTTTATAATCTATAACCGACAAATCATTTTGTCAGGCCACTCTAAGAGCTTGTAAATTATTTGCTAATAAGTCCGCAGCTGAATCAGGCAGCGCCAAAACAAAACTAAACCGGCGCCAAATTCGCAGAAGACTTCTCGTGGAGATCAATGTCTCCGGCGCCCACGGCGTCGTCATCTGACTTCTTGAACCTGTACCACCTCGCGCACGCCACGAAGTACACCAGGTTTACCGCTGCCATGGCACCAGTCACGAGGTAGAACAGGTCCACCCTCCCCTCGTCCAGGTCCTGCGCCAGCCAGCTCGTGGTCCGGTGCACCACCGTCACCATTAACCCGCTCGCGTAGCTGGCGACCGCGAACCCCAGGAAGTAGAGCGCCCCGGCGACACTCCGCATGTTCTCCGGGAACTGACGGTAGTAGAACTCGGTCTGCCCGATGCTAGCGAATGCCTCAGCAAAGCCTGCCACCACCTGCTGTGGCACCAGCCAGAAGCACGACATCGGTGCCGATCTCCGTCGCCGTTCGTGCTCCACCGCCGCCGCCACCGCCATCGTGACGATGGAGAGCACGAGCCCGACACCGATGCGGTGGAGCAAGCTGATCCCGCCCTCGCGCCCGGTAACACGCCGTAGCGCCGGCACCAGCACCCGGTCGTACAGCGGGATCCAGAGCGTGAGGGTGAGCATGTTGAACACAATGAAGGAGCCCTGCGGGATCTGGAAGCCGGAGTTGCCGAGGCGGCGGTCGGTCTGCGCTGCCTGGAGCACGGTGTAGGTGCCCAGCTGGGTGAGCACCAAGAAGTAGATAATCCCCGACGACCATACAGGGATGATACGCGCCAGGCACTTCACCTCCTCCACCTGTTGCACCGTGCACAACCGCCACGGGTCCACCGATGTCTTCCCGTCGGCGCAGAGCGCGTCCTTGGGGGCCAGCACAGCCGCTTTGTCGAGGCATGTGAACTGGTCCGTGTAGGCTAGCTTGGAGACGAGCTTGCTCCGGTGAGGAGGGTCGAACAACTGCGTGGTCCTATCGTGTAACGGGAGGCGCCGCTTGCGGGCAGCGGCGACGAGGACCTGGGCGAAGCTGGTGAAGGGGCTGCCCTCGGGGCGAACGCGGACATAGAGGCGCGTGCCCATGAAGAAGACGGCGCATGAGGCGCCCATGAGCGCGGCGGGCACGGCGAGGCCGAGAGCCCAGTTGACGTTGCTCTGGAGGTAGATGATGACGGTGGCGGAGAGCATCATGGCCACGGTGAAGGTAAAGTAGTACCAGTTGAAGAAGCTGGCGATGCCGCGACGGCCATCGGCTGTGCGCGGGTCAAACTGATCGGCGCCGAAGGCCAAGTTACATGGCCGGATACCGCCGGCGCCAACGATGAGGAAGAAGAAGGAGGCAAGGAGCGCTGCCAGCTGGCCGCCCGACGGCCCCTGGCATTGCTCGCCTCCTTTTGGGTTGCAGCTGGGAGGGTGGAGGGAGTGGAGGGCGGCGGTGAGGGTGAGGATGACCATGCCAATGAAGGAGGAGATGGTGGCGGCGGCGAGGGTGGTGTAGCGGCCGAGGTAGGTATCGCTGACGAAGGCGCCGGCGACGGTGGCCAGGTTGCTTGTGCCAGAGAACACGTTGAGGAGAGTGGCGGCGCTCACGCTCTGCATGTGGTACACCGTCGTTAGGTACACCAACATGTTGGAGATCGTCCCGATCGTCCCAAGCTTCTCGAACGTCTCGTTCCCTACACCAAGAAATTGATTTCTTGTTACTAGTTGCTCAGTCATTTCAGTTCAATTTATTGTAACACTAGCTAGCTAGAGTGCTAAAATTAAACCCTGAAATTTACAGTATTTTGTTAAATTCAATAACCATTTGCCAAGATCGGGCACACGTTATTCTTCAACACATAAAAAAAGAACAGAATCTAAGATAACTAAAATAATGATCCAAACTACATATCATAGTAACGTTGACTATGAAGGGTTGGATGCTGTATTGTTTGAAGACTTGCTTATAAACCCTTGTACCATAATATGGTCTTGGGCCCTAAGAATGTCATTTTGATTATTTCTGTAAAAATTACAACCTTAAAACATTTTTCAAAATGGGATCTCTGCCCTGGCCTTAATTTAATTGCAGTATATAGTATCATAGTTTACATCTCAAGTGCTACTGAAAGTGGCAACATGACTCCACCATCTGAAAATAACATAAAAAGCCTCAGTCGCTAAAACAGCTTCTCCAAAAAAAATCAAATTTTTAACAAGGCATATGAAGTAATTTTATATTTTAAACTATTACCGTTAAACCACTAGCATATGGTGGACATATATAATTCCAGTTGAGTGTACAATATTACTACTTCTGATCCAGAATATATATGAATTCCTAGAAATAGTAAGATCAAACTTCCATATACTTGTCCACGAACTACTTAATTTTGTTAGATAAAATTATACCATTATAGATTTTTTGTGAGATGCATTACATGAGTCTATGTTTTACTGCATGCCGTTTCATATGAAGTTTAACGGTCAAACTTGCTTGCTAGAAACATGCAGAATCTAAGATGCCATCTATTTTGGGACCGAAGGAGTAACATAGAAAAAATAAAACGGCATGGCCGCCGCAAAAGAAAAATAAGAAGTGTAAGTTGCAACCACTTAAAGCTTTTTTTTTTTGTAAAGGAGGTTAGACGACGACGTAAGAAAACAAAGAGGTTCGCAAGGAAACCAAAGTTGTTGGTGATAGTGAGCTGTCCTAGGCGCGGAGTTCTCCTTATAGATATTTTTTGAATAATGGAAGAACAACGCTCTCCCGGTCTCTACCCTTGTAGATAAATTAATTAAGCACGGTTCATTCGGCTAAATGTGAAATACTTACATTTACTTTAGTATCTCGTATTGTATTTGTATGCATAACAAAAGGGTGCTCCCTTATTTGGGAAAAAGAAGAAAATAAGAAGGATAACGGAAGCAGATTTGGTGCACATTAGCACCAGTTTACAAAATATTTTAAAAATGTACATCTGCATTTCAAAAAAAATATGTTACATTTATTCCATGAATACATACACATAGCCTGGATACTCCTGCGAAGTTTTGGTAGAAATTGCATTGTATTTTAAGCTACAGAAAAAAAGAAATTTATGACTACGTATAGGGGCATATATTTGTCAGAAATTTGTATTTTTTGTATAGCTCAAAGTACAATAATTTTCCTCCAAAATTAATACCATATCTTCGAAATATTTATATGTATTTAAAAAAATCAGAGAACCGGTGCTCATGTGCCAAAAGCACTTTTCGAAGGATAACTGCACTAGCAGAGTTGTGGTCAAAAACGATAAGGAGGTAAGGTGTGGCATGGCTACGTAGCTGCTTTTCTGGACTTGGATGCAAGCCACACACACATGGTCTGCTTTCGTTTTATGTTTTGATGAATGGCCACGCACACACATGTCCTGCGGATTTTGATAGTGTGGGCTACTACTCATCGTCATCGTGAAGCAAGTCGTTAGAGGACATGTCATGTCACGGCATGGCATGGCATGGCATGGCATGCATGCATGCATATGCAGGCAAGTAACTGAATAATTGTCATCATCCGTTCTACTTTGCTTTAACTGCTTCTTTTCCGGTTCTTCAGATCGGCCACATGTATATACTTTGCTGGCTTGAGATTCAGTTGAAGAAAAACGATAGAAATTCGCAGCAGAATTGAACATAATGGATATTGCTATGCAGATTATTACTTCTAAATGCATGGTAGATGATTTGGGTCGTGTGCATTGGTTTTCACTCGACATGCAGCTGAGGCCGGTCGCAAAAGAATAATTAACATGATAATTCCAAGATAGAGCAGAGAGAGGCAAGTCAGGCAGGAGGTAGGGATGGTGTAACTATACTCACCTATGACGTATGGCATGGCCTTCCATCCACGGTGGTTCTGGACGGGCTCGCCGGCGTCCTCCTCAGTCGAGTCGGCCTCTTCCTCGGAGGAGAAGACCTTCACCGCCTTCGTCTCCATACTGGCCTTGCGCTCCTGCTCCTGGTCCTGAGGCTTTGCGGCGTCCATCTTCACTCCACTCCACTAGCTAAGCAGCAACTTGAACAATACTGAAACTGTAGTGTGGGAAGCAGAGGAGAAGAGACAGGGCGTATAAATAAGCCTGGACGCCGGAGTTACGGGATCTTGCTTCCAAGTCCCAAAAGATACTAGCAGCTCGAGTGAGAGAGACGGCACGGAAGAAGCTAGCCAAGTTCAATGGTTTCTCTCACTCACTCTCAATGAAACCTGCCGCCTGCTGGCTGCTGTACTGAGGTATTGCAACATCTAACATGTTTGAGAGACACGGAAAGACACTAGCCCTCCGTCGACCATGTTTTGGGGTAAAGCATGTGCAGCTGGGTAGCTGGAGGCTGGAAAATAATTGAGGAGAGATTTCGGTGTTTTCTTTTCTTTTGGAAGATTCAGCTAGCAGCTAAGCTATACATACACGTACTTGTGAATGAAAGAGAAGCATCCCACGAACGTGCAGTATAGATTATTAATCGACACAAACGGTATCATGCCTAGAGGAGTTGCGGCCGGGCAGTTGCCTGTTCATATTGGTGAAGCTTCCATCTACCGTACGTGTGCAGGACTCACCATACTGTTGTGCGCTCAGTGTCCTACTCTCCTAGCTCCTAGCAAGATATAGTTAGGAAACGTTGTCGGAGCTCGGCGTTTTAAAGGCCGAGCTACATGTAGCTCTTTATTTTTAAACTCTTAGAATTTGTACATTCAAAGTTTTAAAAATAACCGAAACAAAATTCTAGCCACTAAACCCAGTGAAAAAGTAGTGATGGAATGAGTAGACACGCGGCCTTGCAAGGCGACAAGCTAGCCATGTGTAGTGCGAAAGCAGGAAACGGCCGTTTCAGTGACTGCAGCTATACATTGGAGCCTTGCGTACGTGGACGCATACGCGCGGGAAGGGAACCGGCAACTAGCAATGCTCTACATCCAGCATTGGGATCTCCACGCGTAAAGGATCGCAATCGCTACTCATTTTGCTTTATTACGACTAATTTCAAGTCGGCCCTGTCCAGGTTTTACATCCACGCATGTAAGTTTTAGGTGCCCAACTAAAATGGCATACACGTGCAGATAAATCAGAATTTTCATTGTACTCTTTTAATTGCTAATCTCTAGCACCTAGCCTTGTAAATAACCTTAATTAAAATCTACAAAGATATGCGGTGGGGAAACCATTGTTCAGCTCTAGAAAACAAAATTCCGAATTTGGTATGGAAAACACGTGCATGTTCATCTAGGTTCTGGGCTCGGGGTGCGTGTTATATTTGGTATGAAAAAGCTCCATAAATAGCGCATACATAGAGATACAATACTCGGGTATAGACTCTCTATACCGGTATTATACGAAGGTGATTACATAGTTTAACATCACATAGCCTTGTTGTATATAGCCTTAATTAAAATCTATAAAAATATGCAGTGGGAAACCCATTGTTTAGCTTTAAAAAATCGGAATTCTCTTGTGTAGATTTTCATGTATTGTCGACTCATTTTGTCATTGTATCCGTAGGACCAACTGGAGAAGAACATGTGCATGTTCATGCAGGTTGTGAGCTCATCATCACCTAAACCATGTCGACATTGTTCATATATCGGGGTTCGTAAATTAGGTTTCGGTTCTGCAACCAGCAACCATTACTAGCGACATTATAGGAAACAGAATCTTTGCCGTGTAGGAAAGAGATCGGGGAAAGCGTAAAAGAGCTAGCAAAGGTACCTTTTCCGGTAAATGTGAATTGTCTAGCGATGTCCATTGTATTGGTATTCATGTAGGAAAGTTGGCTCTAGGAAACTTGTTTCATTGGTATGACAACATATGTTGTCTCAAATATACAAATAATATTTGGGAGCCCTAGAGATCAGTCGCCTGAGACTTAATAAGTCTTAGTCGCTGATATCAGTAGCTTATTAAGCCGTGCACTACTTTAGTTTTGACGTTAAGTTGTGTGCCCTTGCATTTGTCACTAGAAAAAAAAATCTGTGCAACCATTTAAGACATAAGAAAAATCTTAGTAGCAATTTACGTGTAACTAGAAAAGACTCAGTTGCAACCCACATGTAAATAGAAATTCTTAGTTGCGACGCACGTGTAACTGGAAAAAACCTTAGTTGCAACGTATGTGCAACTAGAAAAATCTTAATTGCAACGCTCATGCAATTGGGGAAAAAGTATCAATTGCAACCCACATGTAAGTGGAAATTCTTAGTTACGACGCATACGTAACTGGAAAAAATCTCAGTTGCAACCCACATGTATGTTAAAATTCTTAGTTGCAATATATGCGTAACTGGAAAAATCTCGGTTGCAACGGTCATGCAATCGAAAAGAAAAATATCACTTGAACCCACATGTAACCTAAAATATCTCAGTTACAACTGGAACTGGAAATCTGTTCTTTGCAACACATGCACAACTAAAATGTGGGGCATAAGCGGTTCCATGAGAGATAGAAATACGCCTTGTAGATAGGAACCGTCACCACGTGCCCACTCCACGAGCCCACTCCACAAGCCCACTCTGCGAGGCCCGCAAAAAATAAGTCAGCCCGCTTACGCGTCGGGCCAACAACAACACAAACACACACAAACAACCCAAAAGTCAGAGCACGAATCTACAAGCACAAAACACGAATCTCACAACCGCTCGACTTAAACTTATTAAGTATCAGGCGCCTGATTTCCAGCAAATCCGGTAATGTTTTTATTTTATTTATCCAGAAATAAACTTGATGTAGGATGGCAAATATTATATTTAGATTAAACACATCTACTATACTAGCAAACTAGATAATATGCAAACTAACACAGGATGTCATATTTATACTCCTACTAGGCATAAAAAGACAAACAGACAACCTTCGATGCGGTTAGTTTGGGTCGGTCAGAGAAGCCATATGGAGTCGCACATGGTGAGTTGTGCAATTCGTCACTCAAGTGCATTCCCCAAAACCCCTTATTATATTTTGATTAAACACATCTACTATACTAGCAAACTAGATAATATGCAAACTAACACAGGATGTCATATTTATACTCCTACTAGGCATAAAAAGACAAGCACACAACCTTCGATGTGGTTAGTTTGGGCCGGTCAGAGAAGCCATATGGAGTCGCACATGGTGAGTTGTGCAAGTCGTCACTCAAGTGCATTCCCCAAAACCCCTTATCACATCTATCTTATACATGATTTCAAGAGACATGTTTCTGGAGGCCTGCTCTCCCGATTCGTGCATGTTTAGAAGAGAGATCGATAAAATCCAGAGCTGGTGAAAAAACAACCTCTCGTAGGCATGTAACAGAGCGATGATGGAAGATAGGGAAAACATAATTATTGTTTTGCAGTTGCCACAGACAAGCACACGTATCCCTCAACCTTCCATTGTAAGCAAAAATTCAAACCTCATCAAACATTGTAAAAAAAAAAATAGAAAAGAAGAAAAACACATTACCCTCAGCTTGAACCGATTTTGTTGGACTGGTTGTTATGAGGCCAGCGGGGTAGAAGTAGTGCAGGTGTATCAGTCCTCTTCATAAGCTCTCAATGCAAGCAACAGAGCAAACATTTTATGTTGGTTTATTTCCCTCTCTACTGGCAATCTGGAACTGAACTTGTTTCACCACTTCCTATATATGCATGAGTGGATTTATCCAGGAATTATTGATGGGCCTAACTCAATAATTCCAACACATTCCACCAACATACCTACTAAGCAAGACCTATATACAAGACATTACCTAAGAAAATACGTTATTTCTGAAAACCCAAAACGATCAAAGGAAAGTCGAACTCCTCGGAATTCAGTCTTCAACATCATCGGCCGGGAGTCAACGTCACGCGTAGGGTGTTAGCTAGGAAAAGATAGATTTCTGTCCTAGGTAGACTTTTCACTGAAATATTTCTCAAGTAGAACTAGTTTTGATACATTGTTGTAAAAAATACAAGGAGGCAATTATTACCGCTAGGAAGACTATTTAAAATAAAACCAACATAAACAGACAAACAAACAACGGAAACCGCAAACCACGCGTAAATCTCAACACTTTTGATGGTAACATACAGTAGCTCCTAGTGATGCCACGGGCCAGAGTTGTCCAGGGTTGTGCTACATGGGATTTTTCAAACATACAGTGACACAGTAGCTTCTAGTGAAGCAACATATGCTAGTTGCTAGAGTGGACTTTTGGAACGTGAGACGGTCACTTGAGCGAAGACTCTTTTAATGTACATCTCATCAGAGGGCATCTCTAAAAATTAACTAAGTACTTAGAAAATGGGCATGAACCTTAAAACTTAAACTGTAGAAATCTCATTTTTCTCATTGTTATAATCGTTGCATGAATAAATTCAACTATTTAAGTGATAGTCGTATGAGTATACTCCCTCAGTCCTCAAATACATGGCGTGTAAGTTTAATAATGAAGCCAATGTTTTCTAAGTTTGAACACATATATAAAACAAAACATCATCAACTAAAATATTGATTATATACACAATATGAAAATATATCTTATCGTGGATCTTTTTTTCTCGAAATGGAGATTAAAACCCTGGCTTCTGCATCATGATGATGCACACAGCCTTTTTATTAAGAAGTTACGTGTACAGTATTTATAACAAATCACGCATCACCTAGAATTGATACAAGAATCACCCAGCGAAAGAAATAAAACATAGTATGACTACACATCAACGTAGCCAACTATTATGTTGCCAGCCAGTCTAGCACAAAATATTCTGAGCGACCATCTGGAGCCGTGTGCATCCAGAAGTCATAGCATTCCGCTGCCCCTCCGGTGAACGCAGATCCTACAGATGAACCCAATGTGACACCATATGGATAACTTGTAAAAAATGAAAAGCTTTTTTTGTTAAAGATAATATCATTTCTCACCCTCCATATAGACCAACATAAAGTAGAAACTCCAATTCGGATGAATGCCTTAGATTGTCTATCAACTCCATTTAACCAATTACCAAACATATTTGTAATATTGGTTGGAGGTGGGAGATCATATGTGAAATTAACTGTGCTCCAAAGAAGTTTAGCTAAAGGGCAATGGATGAAGAGGTGTTCAATAGTCTCCTGCTCCCCACAGAAAACACATTTCATACACTCATTCCACCGATGTTTAGCTAAATTATCTTTGGTAAGCAAAACCTTGTTGCTCAGAAACCGCATAAATATTTTTACCTAAGAGGAATTTTAACTTTTCATAGGTATTTTCTCAAAAAAGGTGTGTGGTCATTCATAAGATCCTCGTACATAGATTTCACCGTAAACAAGCCATTGGTTGTCAAACTCCAAACAAAACCATCAGTCTCTTCATTTAAATTAACCATCATAATAAGTTTCTGGCATAACTATAACCATAAAGTCCATTGATACCCACCAACAGCCGTCTGAAACTGATATTCAGAGGTGTTTGAGCTAACACATGAGCTACCGTTACATTCTTGTGATGCACAATATTATAGAAAGATTGATATTGTTGGGCTAGCGGTATTTTTCCTAACCAAGTATCTTCCCAAAAATGAGTAGTTGCTCCATTACCAACTTTTAAAAAACCTCTAGTAAAGAATTTGTCCTTAACCCCCATCAATCCCTTCCAGAAGGGATAATTCGTAGGCTTAGCTTTCACCTCACATAAGGTATTTTGTCTTAGGTATTTATTATGTAGCAATTCTTACCACACCCTATCCTCATTAAGAAGTTTATAAAGCCACTTACTCAATAAACATCTATTTTTGAGTTCGAGAACCTCAATTCCAAAACCCCCTTGATCTTTGGGTCAGCAGACAATATTCCATTTTGTAAGTCTATATTTTCTCTTATTTTCATCGAACTGCCAGAAAAATCTAGACCTATAGAAGTCCAACCGTTTCCATACCCAAACAGGTATCTCTAGAAGGGACAACATAAACATAGATAAACTTGTTTAAACTGAATTAATAAGGACAATTCTATCCCCATAGGATAGTAATTTGCCTTTCTAGCATCCCAATTTACTTTCAAACCGGGTCTCCACTAGATACCAATCAGAATTTCTGAGTTTTCTGTAATGGATAGGAATACCTAAGTACCTAAAGGGGAGGGAACCAGCGCCGCATCCAAATATCTGCTTGTACTGATCAACCTCATCTTCTGCCTTACCAAAATAAAAAATCTCACTTTTGTGGAAGTTAATTTTAAGTCATGAGAGCTCTTCAAACAGACATAGAATTATTTTCATATTAACAACCTTCAAGAGGTCATGCTCCACACAAAAAAAAGGATTGTATCATCGGCATATTGTAGTATAGAGATGTCACCCTCAATAAGATGAGGAATAAGCCCCCCAACTTGATCATCATCTTTTGCTCATTCAATTATGATGGCTAGCATATCAACTACAATATTAAAAAGCATTGGAGACAACGGATCTCCTTGCCTCAAACCTTTTTTTGTCTAAAAGTGAAAATAATGACCAATGTCATCATTCACCTTTACTCCGACACTACCCCCTTGAACAAATTGTTGAACTACTCGACACCATTCTGGGGCAAAGCCCTTCATTCTCAAAGTCTATTGTAAAATGGGCCATTTCACTTTATCGTATGCCTTATCAAAATCGATCTTAAACAAAATCTCATCCATTTTCTTACTATGTAACTCATGAATGGTTTCATGAAGAATGACCACCCCTTCTAAAATATTTCTACCCGACATAAAAGCTGATTGTGTTGTTTTTATAACCTTTGGGGCAATCCCCGTTATACGATTTGTACCCACTTTAGTAAAAAATTGAAACACACATTAAGTAAACAAATTGGTCTATATTTTTGAATTTGAACCGCATCCTCTTTCTTGGGTAATAATGTGAATACACAAAATTCAGTTTATAAAGAAGCAAATCTCCTTTCCTAAACTGATGAAAAAGCGCCATCAATCGTCCTTTATTACCTCCCAATTTTTTTGATAAAACTCCACCGAGAATCCATTAGGCCTGGGAGCTTTATTATGTTCCATTTGTTAGATTGCCTCATATACATCCTCTTCAGAAAAAGGAGTTGTCAAAATATCATTTTCATCAGCTGAGATATGTGGAATGTCCTGCACCACCTCCTCTACTAAAGAAATATTATTTAGCGTCGGTGCCCCAAACAATTTCTTATAGAATTCCGTAATATAGACCTTCAGATTATCTTCACCCACAATGGTTCCTTCTTGTTGCTCTAACTAGAAAATTTTCTTTTTTCGATGCTTCTCATTTGCAATCAAGTGGAAGTATCTCGTATTGTCCCCCCTTCTTGAATATGTTTAACTTTCGCTCTTTGAGCTCATTTAGACTCCTCTTCTCTTATTAATTTATTTAGATTGTCATTTGCATTTTTTAGAACTTCCCTTTCCGACAAACTCAAGTGATTTGTTTCTGCTTTCACATCCAATTGATCAATAATATCTAACAGTCTCTCTTTCTCTTTTTTATACCTCTCACTTTGATTTTTTCCCCATCCTTTAAGGAATTTTCTTATGTGCCTTAGCTTATTCAACCAAACATCCATCGGATTCAAACCCATCATAACCGATTTCCACTCTTTATCAATCATATCAAAAAGCCTTATTATCGCAACCAATGCAATTCAAAAGAAAATTTTGGCTTATTACCCAAGTGAGCTTTTACCCCATAATCAATAAGAATCGGTGTATGATCGAAATGCGCCCTTGTCAATGTACGAACAGTGACTAAGGGAATTTTTTGTTCCCAAGAGATGGAAGCTATAACTCTATCTAGCTTCTCATAAATTGGTTCCTCTCGACGACTCGCCCACGTAAACTGTCTCCAAGATAGAGTAATCTCACGCAAATTCAAGTGTTCAATGATTGCATTAATGATAAAAGGCCAACGAGCCTTGAATATCATTATATTTTTCTTCTCTCTTCCATATAATATTGAAATCACCACCCACCAACAAAGGTAATGTTTCAGCCTCACATGTTCGCACTAATTCTGCCAACTATTCAGCTTTATGCGCATCTTGGGCAGTCCCATAGACCGGCAGCAAAATCCATTCGAAACCATCTCTTTTACACTTAATATGGAGCTTTACACAAAAATCTCCAGTACTCACCTTTATCACCTCGAGACTATCTGAATTTATTCCAACTAAAATACCTCTAGATCGATCATGAGGTGGTAAACAAAATCAAGAGTAGTTATACCCCGCCGCAAGTTGATTCAAAAAAGGAATAGAGAAATTAGATCTTCCGGTCTCCAACAAGGCTACAAAATCTAATTTATACTCCCTAATTACCTCTTTGACAAACAAATGCTTAGCAATATCACTATAACCACCAGGATTCCAATTTATTTGTTTTAGATTCTACATTATGAAAACTGTTTTTTAATTCTTTTCCTAGTACTTATCGTGGATCTGTTGATAGTGATTTGTATATATACTCAGTGAAACTTAGATATAGCTAACTTTTCCGCTAAACTTATATGCCATATAGTTGGGGACATAGGGGGTATATTTATCCCACTTCACTTCTATAACGCAGTAAACAAAGGTATTTTTCGGTTTATGCACTTTAGGGCATCCACCATGTTGGC
This sequence comes from Lolium rigidum, assembly GCF_022539505.1. Classification (NCBI taxonomy): domain Eukaryota; kingdom Viridiplantae; phylum Streptophyta; class Magnoliopsida; order Poales; family Poaceae; genus Lolium; species Lolium rigidum. The sequence continues at coordinate 24,031,594 of NC_061510.1, read as the reverse complement.
TACTAGCTATCCTTAAAGGGAAAAGTGAACATTAAATAATTTCACATACATAATAGAGCCTATCTTTAAGTTTTTCACAATCTTAAAATTACCATCCAAAAGAAATATACTAATAGGGAATCTTACTTTTACAACTACGGTATGCAAAGTGATTAAATGACAAAATTCATTACAAAACCATTGGACACAAAGTTTCGTTTTGACGATTTTTTTCTAACACGTGGGGCTTATCTTACGGTGTAGTTTTTCAGCTTACATTGTGATGAAGTTTATTTGCAGAAGCCTGCTCGGTGGGTCTGATCTTATGGGTATTTCGACCAAATACAATTGCATTGGCATGTATGGGAAGGAAACAAGTGCATTAGTTTAATGTTTCAAACAAGCATGCATGCAGTCATGCATGACAACGTGGGAGGTCGAGTAACAGTGACAAACGGGCAGCCCGCAACATTTGACCAGTATGCAGATTGCAAATTTGCAATATCTGTTTGTCATGGGAGCTATCTAGCTAATTAATTGAGTTTACTCCATGCATGAAGGGGCACATGCCTACGTGTGAGAGAAAGGGTCTATTTGGTTACCTGAGTCAAATTTTTGCACCCACTGAATCAGGGAGAAAGAATGCCTGCGTGTTCCATCCTGGCCACAGAAAAACCAAGTTATTTCTTAGCTCGTGAAGCCATTTTTTGTACACATGTTTTTCCTAACCTCACCTATATGCTAGCATAGTGACCTTACCTCACCCATCCCAAGTATCGGGACGTCGTTGACCATGAAGCCAGCCACTATCGTGGCTCCATCGTTCACGCCGGTCACAATCATCACCACGTTATTACCGACCACGAAGATGAACAACAACATGCCACCACCACCATGGATTATCACCTCTCACTTGTCACCTATCATCACCATATCGTTGTCCATGAAGATGGCAAATGAGAAATTGAGCAAGAGTATTTTAAAATATACTCACACATACGTACAGTATACTAGCGAGTCATTTATCCATCCGTCTATGTCCACCGAAACAAAATTCATTCAACACGAAAGTCATGCAAAATGGTGAGGTGAACCTACTACCCAAAGGAAATTTCAAACCGTTGAGCGTGTGCGACGAATTTGGCAAAATTCGCTAAAAACTTTATACACAAAATTGATGATTTACAACTAACTAAACTCGAAACCGATTGTTGAAACTGATTCATATCATCGAAACGCATCTTTTTCATATACAACTTATTTTGATTCGAAGTATATTTATGTTAATTTGAAAAAAGGTTGTGTGGAGTAGTTTAAGGAAGAGTGAGCGGAAGCTATTTAACATTAATCCTACATCTATGGATGGGTTCATACAGAATCAAGGTTACGGAAAGACATGGAGAGCAGCGGTGAAATTGAGGCCCTACAATCACGGAGGATAACATGATTTGAACCAACTAAAAATCACCGCGTATGTCCGCAGGCTCTTTCCTTAAGAGCGAGTCCGTAAGTCCAACATTTCCAGCTCTTTAATGTATAAGGTTGCATCATCGAACAAACTAGTGAAGAGAATGCACATGCACCTGTAGAAACGGCTCATATGGATCTTTTATAAGGACCTCGTCTCAGGATATTTTGAGAAACAGTTCATGCAAGAACACGGATGAGCTTAGGCAACCAAAGGAAATGAAAATCACTGGCCGATACGAGTTAAGGGATCTCTAGACTACCAAACGGACCCTAAACACACACGCCTAGTTTGTGTAGAATCAGATGAGAAATCATGCACACATCGCACGCACATGCATGATGCATCAACACCTGCCCGAAACCTTTTTATCTTGTCGTTTCTTAGCATGCATGCGCGCTGGTACAGGATCAGTGGATCCATCGGTGAGTGGATGTGCTGTATATATAGTGCAGTGCCATTTTCAGCTGTCAGACATTCGATCCAGGACCAGATCGAACGTGCCCAATATATACTTGGCAGCGTCTCATCGGTGGCAGCAGTTGCCGATTGTTCCATCTGTTACATGTGGAAAGAAATAGATACGGCATCGGCATGCAAGTCAAATTTTGTTTTGCCTACAATTTCTCTTCCATCACACTAGATAGCTGAATGCGTTAGTGATGTAGCTGTAGCGGCCAGCCACCAAGTCACGTCGATGCAGCTTCTGCGTTGAAAGCAACATGCAGTACGTACTCCATGGTTGCAGATCCCATCTCGACTTCTTCTCAGAATCCAGATGCTATATCCATTGCGTTTCTAGATTATCGCCGATCAGTTGAAGCTAAGAGCATCTCCAGCCGTTCGAGCCCCGGGTGAAAATCCGGATATAAGAAACGCCGGATTGGATGTAAAAAGGGCTTGGGGGCAACTATTTTCCAGTCGCACCCCCGGCATTCGCCCATCAGCGGCGATAGATTCAAAATATCGTTCCCGCTACATAAAAGAATCGCCAAAGTCCAGCTATCGGATTAGCCACATTCCAGCGATCGAAACTAGACGCTTACAGGCTCATCGGCTGTCCCGTCCTAAGAATCGGCGTCTGGTGCGGCATTGGGCGGCGAAGCATCGGCGTCTGCAGTTATCGCAGTGGCGGGAGTTGACGTCGAAGCGGAGGACGAAAGAGCCGACGGTGGCCGGAGGATGTCTTGGCAATGGGCGTCGTACCAAGCCCTCGTCTCGTCGTCCATGTTGGCGTTGTTGCCGCCGATCAGGAATGCCAGGTCGGTGTTCCTCTTCTTCGCCGCGGAGGTTTCCTTGAGCAAGGCAATCCGGACGCCCTGGTTGCCGAGCATCGCCTTCCACCGCACATCGTGCTTGTCGTCCCTCCCGGCGGCGTGCGCCCTCGCGTCGGCCCAACACTTGTCGAAGGACGCCTGCAACCTGTCGGCTGGATGTCCGGCCTTCTTCTGCTCTTTGAGCTTCTTCTGGCCGAGTTCGGGGCGGCCCGCCGACGCGGCAGGTGCTAGATCGTCGGGGTTGTACTGCTCGCCCTTGTTATTGGTTGTACTCATCGTGGTGACCGTGGTCGAGGTAGACGCCGATGCGCGACGCGACGGCTTCCGTCGCCCTTGTCTCCTCTTGGGTGAAGAAACTCGGGCTCGACGCCGCGGCCATGGAGCCCTCCGTGATCATCTCATGCATCACAGGCTCATTGGGCGGCGGCATCCCGGAGTTGGAGAAGGAGAGCGGCCCACGTTGCAGGGCAGGCGAGATGCCCTCGTACATCGCGCCGTCGTACGCCGGCGGTGACGGCGTAAACCCGACCATGCCGGCAGCGTAGGTGTCGTGGAACATGGCCGTGGCCGGCGATGCCGGAGAGAAGGAAGGAGAGCCGATCATACCTTGGGTCGGCCATGGCCCGGGGAATTGGCCGACGCGCGGCTGGCCGAAGTTGATGGAGATCAGCCTCGCCTGTTCCTCCGCCGCCGCCACCCTCTTCGCATTGCACTTCTTCTCCCTCTCTGCCCTGCCGCGAGTTTCGTTCCGCCGCCGCTCCTGATCCGCCGCCCACTCCGCGTTTGACATGCCCGGTGGCCTCTGTTTTGGTGCCCGCGGCTTCCTCGCCTTCGGCGGGCAATCGGCGGCGAGCTTCTTCGGTGGCATGGTGGTGGAAGGGGAGGAGCTGCAACTGTGGGGGGAGAATGGCGATAGCTTCTCCGAAATTCGGCGGGGAAAATGGTTCTATGCGGGGAAAATGGAGGGAAAACGAAATTAATGGAGGGAACTACTTGTCGCCGACAACGCGGGCCCACTCGACGTTTCGCGCGCTTTTGTTTCGTCCGGAGTCCCCGATCGGGCCTCGAGAACCCGGGGATGGTCTGGGCTCTCCGGACGGATGAAAGGCCTAATCCGGACGAAAACGAGGAACCGGGGGCGCGACTGGACGTTTTCGTCCGTCCGGATAAAAGAAAAGACGTCCTGGAGGCATCATTGGGAAGACGGCTGGGATCAGAGAATGATTTTGCTTTCCGCACCGGCCCATAACTTTATTGCCTATTTGCCTGTATCCATACAACATTGATCTGCGGTGACAGTTTGAGCAGGAAAAGTCTCTTTGGCTCCGAAGTGTTTTTTCATTTTCAAAATTTTGAGAATCATATTAATTCAGAAAATCCAAAGTAATTCTTGATGTAGTCAATGAACGGGCACACTTGTTTGTGTCTACGACTTCCACAGGTCAGAGCACACATTTGGGAGGTGAGCTGGTTTGGCAACGGTGAAAGAACGTACCACATTCTTTATGTACACGCAAGTTTAGACATAGTCTACAAGACACAAGGTACTCCCCAAAAATAACATCATCAGATCATAACGCAGGAAAGCTTGCACGCACGATTGCATGTACCCATTCAACATTGATATGCGTTAACACTGGAGCACAAAAACTCTTTTTTGGCTCCCAAGAGTTTTTTTATATAAATTTTGAAAATCATATTTAGAGGATTCACAAAATCTAGTGTAATCCTTGGGGTATTCTACCAGCATGAAAAAACACAACACTATTTTAAAATTGTGGTCTAACAAAAATATGAAAATCCGATAAATTTTAGGAGTTTTGAAAGTATATACTTCTCAGAATACTTTGATTCATCTTTTTTGTTCATTCTAATTCTTCTTCACTTCCTAATCTATAAATATGATATTATTTTACAAATAAATGGATAACTGCAGCTCAGGGCTAGAAATCCCTACCCCATTGAGTAATGCTACTAAATAATATATTCCCAAAAAAATTATATAGTGTATTGTTTCCCAAAAAAATTATGTTAGAAGCTATAAACTATAATTTTATATAGTGTATTGTTTCCCAAAAAAAAATTATGTTAGAAGCTATAAACTATAATTTTATATAGTGTATTGTTTCCCAAAAAAATTCCGCTATAGGTAGTTGTGCATCAGGGTGATTGGAGTTCCAGCTCCGCCCCTGCTAACACCGCCACGCCGCCAGCGACCTCTGCCTCGCACACGACACCGGCGAACTCTGCCTCACGCTGTCATGCACGACGCCGCCACCATCTTTCTGTAGCGTCTCCGAAGATCTCTCTTTCTCTCGGGTCACAGCCGCCCTCATCCTCTCGTGCCCACCGAGTTCGAAGCTAAAAATCGGTATTTTCCTTCGGATCTCACGGTGGTAGTGGTGGTGGCACGGCGGAGATCCAGTCACGATGGTGGATGGCGGAGCTCCAATCGCGGTGGTGGTGTTGGTGGCGGTACGGCGGAGCTCCAATCGCGTAGTGGTGCTGGATCCATGCGAGCTCGAGCTAAAATCGGGTATTTTGCTCCGGATCTGTCGCGGTGGTGGTCGAGCTGGTGGTGCTGCCGGAGCTCCAATCACGTCGTGGTCGTGCTGGTGGTGCTGGTGGCAACGAGCGATGCAAGGTTCGGTTTCCTTTAGGGCATCTCCAGCGGCGCGACGCATTTCGGACGCCCAAAAGTGGTCGCGAGCATCCGTTTGCGTCGCCCCGCGGACATATTTTGTCCGCTCATTCGTTTGCGTCTGGGTGTGCTCCCACCGGGGCGGCCCATTTTTTTGAATTGAAACATAGTACAAACATTGAAAGTAGTACATAAAAATGCATAAAAACTATACAAAGTAGATCTATAGGCCTAGACTACTTGCTTCCTGACGGGCCAACATCGTCGTTGCGTCGCTCCGTCGCCCGCTTCTCCGCCGCCTCCCGCGCGGCCGCTATGGCTCGGTGCGCCGCCGCGTCCTCTTGCAGGCACTGCTCCAGCCTCGCGTTGGCGGCATCGTCCTTGAGCGTCTCGAAAGACTCGACGAGGGCCCGCTGCTCCGCCGCCTTCTCCTCCGGCGTCGGCGCATCAGGGTCATCGGAGGACCAAGATATCTCCGAGTCGGAGTCCTCGGCTGCAGCGGCAGCCGGCAGCCTGCGCTGTTCCAGCTCGGCGTCCAACGCCGCGTGGCCCGCCAGCTCCTCCTCTGCTTCCTGCGCTGGGAGTGCCAGGGCCGCGGCGTCCCTGACCGGGTGGAGGAGATCGGTGCTATCTTCGGAGTCAAACTCCTCGGAGGAGCTCGATGCCGGAGGAGGTGGAGTGGGAGGTGAAGGTGGAGGTGGAGGCGCGACAGCCTGGCCGCATCCGGCGCTGCTCATGGTGGATCTGCTTGAGAGGAAGCGGCGCTACGGTAGCGGCGGCTAGGGTTTGTGGGGAGGAGATGAGATGCTCGCGCCCCTGTATATATAGCGCGGAGGCAGGGCGACGGCCGCGCCACGCGTGGCATCGTCATTACTACGTGCGCGAGAGGTAGGCGACGGCCGCGCGCCACGCGAGGCATCGCCATTAACGCGGCCGCGACCGCCGAAGCGACGCCTCGGTGCCGATCTCGGTGGAGAAGACGCATCGCGCACGCTCGCAGAAGCCGAGGCACGCCATTAACGCGGCCCTGCAAAGGCTGCAGCGCGCCGCCCGGAAGTAATGCCGCGGAAGACGAAGCAGTTGTGCCGCTGTCAGGCGGGCCCGTGCGAGGACCGAGCGGACATTTTTCGCTACCGCCGAGCGTCCGCGGAGACGCAAACCTGGCGCATATTTGGGCCATGTTTGCGTCTCCGCGGACGGTCCGATCACTTTGCGTCGCTCCGCTGGAGGTGGTGCCAGACGCATTTCCGGTCACGGCGGACACAAACGGTCGACGTCCGTTTGCGTTGCGCCGCTGGAGATGCCCTTACGCGGTCTGCCTCTTGTCTCGTTTCTTCCATGGATTGGCTTGTTGATCTCAGCGCAGTCGGCGAACTGGATCTGGTACACCGCGCCATGATGTCCATCAAGGACATCGACTGCATATTCAACTCACTGTATCCCGAGTACTCCCATCTTCATGAAGTGAGACCCATTCCCTCCTTCCGGTCTACTCCAACTGTCCATACCGTGTATAGCTAGTTTTACTTCTCCAGAGATAATACTGCTGCGATTTTGATTTCCTTGGTTATACCTAAGCCTTTTCAACCAAAAGGTTTGAATCGTAACACCACAATAAAGAAATTGAATCAACCATCTATTATATATACTAAAAGTAAAATACGGATGCGTAAAATAGAGACACGAGGTTAATCCACATCATCAGAATTATTTTAGCTCTTAGATCTGTAATTTAATGGTCAAGATTTAAAGATTTTATGTAACATGTACCAACACATATTTTTTGACCGTACATGACATGTCATGTTTGACATGACATGATATGTCACATATTTTGGAAATCAGTGCAAAATAAGGATGTATACATGGCATAAATGGAGACCAAACTTATTTTGATGCATCTCTTGAGTCGTACGTGCCAAATACATATAGGAAAGGAGAGTGCAATTGGATTCACGGATTGACACGGAGGCCTATTCAAAGTAAGTCCATACGGATTAATTCATAGCCCAAAATAAAAAAATAAATAGATGAAGTAGGTGCGCTTGATTTGGATTGTGACTACAACCAAATTAAAAAAACATAATTCCTCTGTATGTTAAAGATTTGTATATATTCGGATATATCTATACACCAAAACGTGCCTAGATATATATAAATTTGGACAAATTTGAGACATCAATAAAGCTTGGTCGTGTAGAATCGGGCTAGATACGGAGATCTACGTAGACACGTGCTGAAAAAAGATTTGACGGTCCGCTGTTCAGATTTCTAAACAGTTTAGATTCGTTTTTCCAGAAAAATATTTTTGAGGCACCAGATTAATTTACGTGTGCTTAAAAAATATAAACCGATAATATTAATCTGAATGTATGAGATTAAAAAATAAATGAAATTACGTTCAATATTATACATGTACAAAAGTAAATTGATAGTACGTAAACCTAGATGGATACACACGTTTTTTAGGAATAAGAGTACATGACATACCCGGTAGATCGGTTTCTTGCCAAATTTTGATTCCTAAAACAATTGAACTGGTTCCCCGGTCATGTACGAGGAATGGACCTACCCGGCTACATGTAGTTAAAAAAATCCCATGTAAAGAGATATCGATGTTTAAAAATTATATTTCCTAAGATATTTTGCATTATCCAAGAGTTAGAGACTTCTTGCCACTATACCCAAATAATTTTAACGGATCAATTTTCGTAGGTGAGTCTCGAACTCGGACCGAAACATTCTAATTTCCCGATGAAGAGTTCTGCCTTGAAGAGGTTTCTAAATTTTCTAAAAATGTAACCATGGATACCCGGCTACATGTAGTTAAAAAATCCCATGTAAAGAGATATCGATGTTTAAAAAAAATATTTCCTAAGATATTTTGCATTATCCAAGAGTTAGAGACTTCTTGCCACTATACCCAAATGATTTTAACGGATCAATTTCTGTAGGTGAGTCTCCAACTCGGACCGAAACATTATAATTTCCCGATGAAGAGTTCTGTCTTGAAGAGATTTCTAAATTTTCTAAAAATGTAACCATGAATATATAATTTGGCTATCAATATAGATAAATATATAAGTTAAGCTCATGTTCTTTCCTACTTCTATTTGTGTTTATTACTTTCAATTTAAGATAATATTCGTATACAAAACAATTCACCAAATGGGACTTTGAGTACGCGTTCATATTTAGATTAGACCATATTTTTTTTTAAAAAAAGTGTCATGTATTGGAAATGGGTATAGAAAATGAGTCGAATAAAATTCCACAGAGCAATAAAAGATCTCATTAATTAGTTATCCTACCTATGAAAAAGGACAAGTTAGTTTATATTAGTTACATCATGAACACAAATTTTATTTAGAAAATCATTACATGTTAAAGATGATACATATAACATACTTATTTTTCACCCAAACATTACAATGATGCCCTCGCATTTGCGAGGGCCACCTTGCTAGTTAACTTAAAAGTTATCACTTGGTCACTGAACTACCTGATAATGTTCCAGACCAATGCACAGTTTCCCTAGCCTATCATACTACTCCAGATTGTTTTCAGTAGGAAATCAATCGAATGTGCTGATTTTTGAGACCAAAATAGCTAGTAGTAGTTACTCCACAATTGGTGTCTTTTAGTGCACAAAACTATTTGGTAGAGATGCTTGTGGTGATTTTTAGTGCACTGGTGTTTACTGAGCACTAGTTTCTACAGCTCAACTGAATCTTCAGTTGTGATTTTTTTTTATATTTGGAGCTGAAATTTTCAGTTGTGAACTCTGAACTTTGTGGTGGACAGTGCCCATTTAGCATTGGACAAAGTTTATTTATATAAACATCGGTCAATGTAATGTTATAACTAATTGAAGAGATAATTAACAAGGTACTAGTCAAGGAAAATACAGACACTCCCAAACGGAGATATATATAACAAGTTGTACATATAATTTTGCCAAACTTAAATTTTATAAAGTTTGAAAAAAAATATAGAAATATACGAGCAGCTACAATATCAAATCTAAGAACCATCACGCATAACCAAAAAAATGAGCATACATATTTACCATTTATGTTTTGAACTGGATTTGTTTTTACCTTTTAATAGGAGTGAAAATAATTCAGTGCTATTCATGGATATACATTTTTTTGATAATGGACGTTTTACTACTCATAAAAAGCAATTACACCCGACCTCTGCATAGCTAAGATGCACACAACTGTTCAAAAAGTCTCAAAAGTCTGGAGTGCTAAAAAAGACGAATTACAAATCAGACATGAGCAAATGTAAAACGCCTAAGCTGAAGACGAAGGCCCAATTCGTAGATTATGCTGCCACCCATGTAGGGAAAAAGTATCCCTCGCTGTATCCTCTAACCGTGTACAGACCTCCGTAAACAGGTCGCGGTTCTCCACCTTCTGCAGCGTAGATCACGAACGAAGAGTAGCGGTACATCTATAGATAACCTGCAAGAGAAAATAATTCTTGTCATTAAAAACTTTGTCATTTCTATACAGCCATAGCGACCATATAATGGAAAACGCCCCCACCCTAATAAACGTTCTAAATCTGTGATCGATCTCATGAAGCCAATTACCGAAGATGTTGGCCACACTAGTCGGGGGATACAGATCAGAAGCTACTTGGATGCATGACCATATAGATCTATTAAAGCGACATTGGAAAAACAAATGTTTAATTATCTCATTGTGTTGACAAACAACACACTGCGTACTCCCATACCAATTGCGTTTCACAAGATTATCTTTGGTTAGGATTACTCCTCGATGCAAATACCAGCCAAAAATCTTAATTTTGAGCGGTATCTTCATCTGCCAAATCTTCTTGTTTTTATCAACTGGTATTTCCGGTTGGATAAAGGCATTGTACAATGAACTTGTAGAGAATTTTCCATTGTATTGTAAGTTCCAACAAAATTCATCTTGCCCTTCAGACAACTGAATGGATTCCAAACGCAACAGTAAGGCATTCCATGCAAGAAGTCTCGGACCGATGAAATCTCGTCCAAACGTCACTGTCGGAGGTGAGGTTGCCATTACTAATGCAATGGTATCACTTTTGCAACGAACAATGTTGTATAACGCTGGATATTATTTAGAGAGAGTCCTATTCCCCAGCCATGTATCCTCCCAGAATTGTATCTGCGATCCATCCTTAATAATAAAAGTACCATATCTGAAGAAAAATTTGTTCGTTTCCATTAGGCCAGCCCAAAAATGCGAGTATCCCGGTTTCCAAAGGATCTGGGATAACGTGTTGTCACCGATGTACTTTCTTCTAACCATGGTCTATCATACGCCTTCTTCGGTTAGTAGCTTAAAAATCCACTTACCTAATAAGGCTGAGATCTTGACCTCAAGGTCGTGAACTCCTAGCCCACCCATATCTTTAGGTCGGCATATGACAGACCACTTGACCAGTCGATATTTCTTTTTTTCACTATCCCCTTGCCAAAAAATATCGATCTATAATAATCGAGCTTGTGTAATACACCTTTTGGCAAAATGAAGAAGGATATCATATAAAGCACCATATTGGTGAGTACTGAATTAATCAGAACCAATCTTCCTCCAAGGGATAACATTTTACCTTTCCAGCTACTAAGTCTCTTCTGAAGTCTTTCCTCGACTAGTTTCCACTCAACCATCGTTAATCTCTGATAATGAATCGGGATGCCCAGATAGTTGATAGGAAACTGGCCTTGTCCACAGCCAAACATTTCCGAATATTCGGCGACTGAGCCCTGAGCATCGCCAAAACAGAACAATTCACTTTTATGGAAGTTTATTTTAAGTCTTGATAAATGCTCAAAAGCAGCCAAAATCAGCTTTAAATTTCGAGCTTTATCGAGATCATGTTCCATAAATAAAATTGTATCGTCGGCATATTGAAGGATTGATAAACCACCATCTACAAGATGTGGGATCACTCCTTCAATTTGACCATCAAATTTAGCTCGATCGGTCATTATAGCGAGCATATCCGCCACAATGTTAAATAAAAGTGGTGATAGAGGTCGCCTTGGTGTAAACATTTTCGTGTCTGGAAGAAGCGTCCCGTATCATCATTCACACGAATCGCTACACTTCCTCCATACACAAAATTATCGATCAATGCTCTCCACTCCGGTGAAAAACCTTTCATCCCGAGTGTCTGATGGAGAAAAAACTAGTTAACTTGATCATAAGCTTTCTCGAAATCAAATTTTAAGATCACCTTATTCATCTTTTTGGTATGCAGTTCATGAACCGCCTCATGTAGAACCACAACCCCATCTAGGATATTGCGTCCTTGCATGAAAGAGGTTTGCGACGGTCTTACCACATGATCAGCCACTGTATTCAGTATAATGGTGGCCACTTTCGTGAATATCTTGAAGCTTACATTTAGGAGGCAGATGGGTCTATACTGTTGGATCATTTCTGCCTCTTTAACTTTGGGTAACAAGATAACCTCACCGAAATTTAGACGGAATAATTCTAATTGTCCAACGTGTAAAACACTGAACATTTCTAGAAGGTCGCCTTTGATTGTATCCCAAAAATTCTGATAAAATTCAGCGGGGAAACCATCTGGACCTGGGGCTTTGTTATGTTCCATTTGGAAAATAGACTTATTAACTTCCTCCTCCGATTAAGGAGCCGTTAAAACAGCATTCTCCTCCTGAGATACTTGGGGTATATCTGCTATTTGGGACTCATCCAGAGAGAAGGAACTCTCATCTGGTGGACCAAATAGACCCTTATAATAATTAGTAATATAGGATTTGAGTTGCTCATGGTATTCAATTAGACCTCATCTTGTACTAGAGATTGTATACGTTTTTTCCTGTGACGGCCATTGGCAATCCCATGAAAATATCTCTTATTTGAATCTCCTTCCAGAATGAATTGGGCTTTTGAACGTTGGTATCATTTCAACTCTTCTTCCCGAAGAAGACCCGCTCATTGTAGATTGATTTTTCAATTCAATGCTCGTTAGCGGTCTCACTTCAACAAGCGTTTCTATCTCATCTATGATAGATGATAAGCGAAGATTCTCCTTTTTTAATAATACATGTTGTATGTATCGCCCATCCAGAAAGGTGTTTGCGAACAGCTCGCATCTTTTTATTCCACCTTATAACCGGTTTGTTGGCATACACTGGTCTTTCCCATACATTTTTAACCATCTCGTGAAAACCTTTCCGCTGTAACCATCCAAGTTCAAACTTAAATGGTTTCTTAGACAACGGTCTTGTTAACCCGGTAGTTAAAAGTATGGGAACATGATCCGACAGTTTTTCAATACGTTCTAGTGCGCGGACTGATACCATCGGATATTTATCCTCCCACCTGGTGTCCATCAACACGCGGTCTAATTTTTCGTATGTTGGGTCAGGTAAACTGTTAGCCCATGTAAACTGTCGCCTGCCATCTCAACCTCTCTCAAGTCTAAGCTATTTATGACAGTGTTAAACAAGAAAGGTCAGTGGCCATAAAAAGGGCCTTTACTTTTCTCATGGTAGAACCTCAGCAAGTTGAAATCTCCCCCTATGAGAATAGGGTAGGACTCGTCCTTTGCAACATTCACAAGCTCACGTAAAAAGTCAGCCTTAAAGTTGTCCTGGGCTGCACCATAAACGGAGATCAGACTCCAAATGAAATCATCAGCTCTGTTTCAAATAGTGAGTTTGATATGATACTCACCATCAGAATTAGCCAAAACTTCTATAGAATATATCCGGACTCCAATGAGCAAGCCACCAAACCTACCTCTAGGTGGGCGATAAAACCATTCAAAGTCTATTCCACCGGATAACCGGTTTAAAAAACTTTGAGAGTAATCACGCTTACCCGTCTCAGAAATAGAAATAAAATCTAAATTGTAGTCCTTACAACAATCGGCAATATGAGAATGCTTAGCCAAGTCACAAAGACCTCTGCTGTTCCTAAACATGCCATTTATTTAGAAACTAACTTAGATTTTGTAGCTAAATCTGACCTATGCTTCTTCTTCTTTTCCGCAGAAGGCTTAGAAGACCGTCTAGAGGCTTTTAGGTCATAAAATGACTATAACCCTGACTGCTCCAAGTCCACCTCCGAAATACCACCTACTAGAGTAGAAAGAAGACGACCATCTGAGATGACATCATCTTCCTCCTCCTCTAGAGAAGATAGTTCAGCCCCCACCGAAGCCTTCGGAATTACCGTGATACGGTCATGTTCCAAATGCCTCAAGACGTTGGCCGAAACCGAAATCTCCTCCGAAGTGCGACCCAAAGAAACGCCTACACTACCCAACGTAGAAGAAATTTTGGAATTTTAAAATCTAGTAAAAGACGTGGATGAACTTTTCGTACATGACGCATCTAGGTTCTTTGCCGCCTTATGGTGCATCGCCCTCTGCATCATATCATCTTCTGTAGCCCCAACCCCATCCTTAGCCGTCGCATATCGCCCGCTCCTCCTTAGCTCAGGATGATGAGTAGGAGGAGGGTGTGTAGGTTGAGGACAAGGGGAGGCAACTCCACCGAAGAAGCCGAAAGCGTCGACGACCGAGGCGAGGAGGGAGTAGAACGCAACGTAGACCCCCTTGACTCGGTCTAAAAACGCAAGCGGTTGGGCCCCCATTGATGACAGATGTGATGACGTAGGTGTTGTAAAAGGCCTCACCATCACGGAGTTTCCCGCCGCCCCCGCCTGAGCCCGCGTCCCAGTAACCACGTCTAGGAATGAGCGGCGGGGCGGGACGAACGACGACGAACTTGCTTGTCCGGACGGAGAACTTGCGGGTGGAGGCGACGAGGTTGAAGGCGATGTGGCGGCGTGCATGGGCGTAGGCGAGGTCGAGAAAGAACTCGGTGTTGACGAGGGAGACATAAAGGTAACCAAATTATCATGGCCAGTAAGTTTTTTTTGGTATCTTTATCTAGGTTGAGATCGTTACAAACAGAGTATACGTCAACTTTACAACTTGAACTATCAAGTCAAATTGACCTCACCCATATGACAGTACGATCTGGGCCAGGTTTACTACTCCCTCCCTTAACTGTCATATGCTGCTTTAGTTTTTTTTTCCTAAAATGCCTTATCCAGACACACGGTTTTCAGTGTGTAGGTTCAATTATGTTAGTCTGTATTTAGTTTTCTTATTTAAAATGGAGGTTGTACCGTGGCCTCTGCATCAAAATAAGGCACATAACCCATTTTATTAATTGACACTAATACAACGATCAACCCCAAGCCACCTACTTGACGATAATAGGTGCAACACGCCAACACTACAAGCTTGATGAAGGGGTGGCCATGATTAAGTCGGTATGTTTTGACCTCACACCTATGCACATCAGCTAAAACCGGCGCATCGGGTCTATCAGACCCTCCGCATGCACCCCATGCACGCTACAGAAGTCGTTGTTGCCTTCTTCTACGAAACCATTGATGGCGTGTATTTCACACGTTCGTTGGGGAACCCCAAGAGGAAGGTATGATGCGCACAGCAGCAAGTTTTCCCTCAGAAAGAAACCAAGGTTTATCGAACCAGGAGGAGCCCAGAAGCACGTTGAAGGTTGATGGCGGCGGGATGTAGTGCGGCGCAACACCAGAGATTCCGGCGCCAACGTGGAACCTGCACAACACAACCAAAGTACTTTGCCCCAACGAAACAGTGAGGTTGTCAATCTCACCGAGCTTGTCGTAACAAAGGATTAACCGTATTGTGTGGAAGATGATTGTTTGCGAGAGAAAACGGTAAAATAAGTATTGCAGCAGATTTGTATTTCGGTATTAAAGAATGGACCGGGGTCCACGAGTTCACTAGAGGTGTCTCTCCCATAAGATAAAAGCATGTTGGGTGAACAAATTACAGTCGGGCAATTGACAAATAGAGAGGGCATAACAATGCACATACATGTCATGATAAGTATAGTGAGATTTAATTGGGCATTACGACAAAGTACATAGACCGCCATCCAACCGCATCTATGCCTAAAAAGTCCACCTTCGGGTTATCGTCCGAACCCCCTCCGGTATTAAGTTGCTAACAACAGACAATTGCATTAAGTATGGTGCGTAATGTAATCAATAACTACATCCTCGGACATAGCATCAATGTTTTATCCCTAGTGGCAACGAGCACAACACAACCTTAGAACTTTCGTCACTCGTCCTGGTGTCAATGCGGGCATGAACCCACTATCGAGCATAAATACTCCCTCTTGGAGTTACTAGCATCAACTTGGCCGAGCCTCTACTAATAACGGAGAGCATGCAAGATCATAAACAACACATATGCAATAACTTGATAATTAACATAACATGGTATTCTCTATCCATCGGATCCCGACAAACACAACATAGAGTATTACGGATAGATGATCTTGATCATGTTAGGCAGCTCACAAGATCCAACAATGAAGCACAATGAGGAGAAGACAACCATCTAGCTACCGCTATGGACCCATAGTCCGGGGGTGAACTACTCACTCATCACTCCGGAGGCGACCATGGCGGTGTAGAGTCCTCCGGGAGATGAATCCCCTCTCCGGCGAGGGTACCGGAGGAGATCTACGGAATCCCCCGAGATGGGATTGGCGGCGGCGGCGTCTCTGGAAGGTTTTCCGTATCGTGGTTTTTCGCATCAGGGGTTTCGCGACAGAGGCTTTAAGTAGGCGGAAGGGCAGAGTCGGAGGGCCGACGAGGGGCCCACACCACAGGGCGGCGCGGGCCCCCTCGGCCGCGCCGCCTTGTGGTGTCGCCACCTCGTGGCCCCACTTCGTATGCTCTTCGGTCTTCTGGAAGGTTCGTGGCAAAATAGGCCCCTGGGTCTTGATTTCGTCCAATTCCGAGAATATTTCGTTACTAGGATTTCTGAAACCAAAAACAACAGAAAACGACAGAATCGGCACTTCGGCATCTTGTTAATAGGTTAGTTCCGAGAAAATGCACGAATATGACATAAAGTGTGCATAAAACATGTAGGTATCATCAATAATATGGCATGGAACATAAGAAATTATCGATACGTCGGAGACATATCAAGCATCCCCAAGCTTAGTTACGCTCGTCCCGAGCAGAGTAAAACGATAACAAAGATAATTTACGAAGTGACATGCCATCATAACCTTGATCATACTATTTGTAAACATATGTAGTGAATGCAGCGATCATAACAATGGTAATGACATGAGTAAACAAGTGAATCATAAAGCAAAGACTTTTCATGAATAGTACTTCAAGACAAGCATCAATAAGTCTTGCATAAGAGTTAACTCATAAAGCAATAAATCAAAGTAAAGGTATTGAAGCAACACAAAGGAAGATTAAGTTTCAGCGGTTGCTTTCAACTTGTAACATGTATATCTCATGGATAATTGTCAACATAGAGTAATATAACAAGTGCAATATGCAAGTATGTAAGAATCAATGCACAGTTCACACAAGTGTTTGCTTCTTGAGGTGGAGAGAGATAGGTGAACTGACTCAACATAAAGGTAAAAAGAATGGTCCTTCAAAGAGGAAAGCATCGATTGCTATATTTGTGCTAGAGCTTTTATTTTGAAAACATGAAACAATTTTGTCAACGGTAGTAATAGAGCATATGAGTTATGAAAGTTATATCTTACAAGTTGCAAGTCTCATGCATAGTATACTAATAGTGCCCGCACCTTGTCCTAATTAGCTTGGACTACCGGATCTTTGCAATGCACATGTTTTAACCAAGTGTCACAATGGGGTACCTCCATGCCGCCTGTACAAAGGTCTAAGGAGAAAGCTCGCATTTTGGATTTCTCGCTTTTGATTATTCTCAACTTAGACATCCATACCGGGACAACATGGACAACGAGATAATGGACTCCTCTTTAATGCATAAGCATGTGGCAACAATTATTATTCTCATATGAGATTGAGGATATATGTCCAAAACTGAAACTTCCACCATGAATCATGGCTTTAGTTAGCGGCCCAATGTTCTTCTCTAACAATATGCATGCTCCAACCATTAAGGTGGTAGATCTCTCTTACTTCGGATAAGACGGACATGCATAGCAACTCACATGATATTCAACAAAGAATAGTTGATGGCGTCCCCGAAACATGGTTATCGCACAACAAGCAACTTAATAAGAGATAAAGTGCATAAGTACATATTCAATACCACAATAGTTTTTAAGCTATTTGTCCCATGAGCTATGTATTGCAAAGGTGGATGATGGAATTTTAAAGGTAGCACTCAAGCAATTTACTTTGGAATGGCGGATAAATACCATGTAGTAGGTAGGTATGGTGGACACAAATGGCATAGTGGTTGGCTCAAGTATTTTGGATGCATGAGAAGTATTCCCTCTCGATACAAGGTTTAGGCTAGCAAGGTTATTTGAAACAAACACAAGGATGAACGGTGCAGCAAAACTCACATAAAAGACATATTGTAAACATCATAAGACTCTACACCGTCTTCCTTGTTGTTCAAAACTCAATACTAGATATTATCTAGACTCTAGAGAAACCAAATATGCAAACCAAATTAGCAAGCTCTAAGTGTTTCTTCATTAATGGGTGCAAAGTATATGATGCAAGAGCTTAAACATGAGCACAACAATTGCCAAGTATCAAATTATCCAAGACATTTTAGAATTACTACATGTAGCATTTTCCAATTCCAACCATATAACAATTTAACGAAGAAGAAACTTCGCCATGAATACTATGAGTAGAGCCTAAGGACATACTTGTCCATATGCTACAGCGGAGCGTGTCTCTCTCCCATAAAGTGAATGCTAGGATCCATTTTATTCAAACAAAACAAAAAAACAAAAACAAACCGACGCTCCAAGCAAAGTGCATAAGATGTGACGGAATAAAAATATAGTTTCAGGGGAGGAACCTGATAATGTTGTCGATGAAGAAGGGGATGCCCAAGGCATCCCCAAGCTTAGACGCTTGAGTCTTCTTAGAATATGCAGGGGTGAACCACCGGGGCAACCCCAAGCTTAGAGCTTTCACTCTCCTTGATCATATTGCATCATACTCCTCTCTTGATCCTTGAAAACTTCCTCCACACCAAACTCGAAACAACTCATTAGAGGGTTAGTGCACAATAAAAATTCACATGTTCAGAGGTGACACAATCATTCTTAACACTTCTGGACATTGCATAAAGCTACTGGACATTAATGGATCAAAGAAATTCATCCAACCTAGCAAAAGAGACAATGCAAAATAAAAGGCAGAATCTGTCAAAACAGAACAGTCCGTAAAGATGAATTTTATTAGGCCACCAGACTTGCTCAAATGAAAATGCTCAAATTGAATGAAAGTTGCGTACATATCTGAGGATCATGCACGTAAATTTTCTTAATTTTCTGAGCTACCTACAGGGAGGTAGACCCAGATTCGTGACAGCAAAGAAATCTGGAACTGCGCGAGTAATCCAAATCTAGTACTTACTTTACTATCAAAGACTTTACTTGGCACAACAAAACATAAAACTAAGATAAGGAGAGGTTGCTACAGTAGTAAACAACTTCCAAGACTCAAATATAAAACAAAAATACTGTAGTAAAAACATGGGTTGTCTCCCATAAGCGCTTTTCTTTAACGCCTTTCAGCTAGGCGCAGAAAGTGTATATCAAGTAACATCAAGAGACGAAGCATCAACATCATAATTTGTTCTAATAATAGAATCATAAGGTAACTTCATTCTCTTTCTAGGGGTAGTCCTCGATAGCACATATATATGGTATACTATTCTGTTAGTACTTCCAAAGAAAACTAGGTTAATTTCCAACTATCCCAAGCCATTTTGTTTCAAGATTGTCTCATTGCAAATGTGCAATTAAGACAAATGTTGAGACAAATAGTAGAAATTCACGTATTTGTGCTAAGTATCACAACCTAAACCTATCTTATGTGGTGTTATACACTACACATCTGAACCTGATGTTTAGGGATGTCTTACCCAATTATTTTATTCAGGCATATCAGGATGTGTATTATGAACACAAAGCTGAATTTTCTTGGATTTTATTGGATTTTCATTGATTGACTAGATCCATACATGAAGTTTGACTTTGATATGCAAATGCATGTTGCAATATCAAGCTCTTACTTGATGTTATAGGTCTAAAGGGTAAAGGTATTCGTGTAAGGAAGTGACGAATCCTGAAGATTTTGAAGATAAGATGAAGGTTCACTTGAAGAAGGAAGTAAAATTGTGGGAAGCAACCACAATACTCTAAAGGTAGGACCAATCCAAAACTCACTTCTATCCTTAATCAAGGAGTACTTCAACATGGAAGTATCATGGAAGTGAGAAAAATAGTGAATATAGAGCAGAAGAAGTAGAAGCTGTATTCATTATAGAAGAAGGGAATGCAAGTGAAGTCACTTACAATACTATTTTCATAGTATCAACAAGTGGTTATCTCACAAAACAAACCCTAGAAGAAGGAAAATAGACAAGTGAAGTCGCAAATCGGTATAATAAGACCGCAAGTGATATAGGATAATCATGAAGAGAAAGTATGTGAAGTGAGGTATATCTTAACAAAAACTAGGTAAGTAGCCACAGTGGTAAGAAGCCGGTGACTAGAACTATAACATAGCCACAAGCTGGTATCCAATAAGCCACATCTGGTACTAGGTAGTTTGCAGCTGGTACCAGATAGCCCACAACCTGAACAATTCTTTACCCTAAAAGAAAGGGGGATTCCGCAGCTAGTATTTCATAGCTGGTATTCCATAGCTGGTAAATATTTAGTCGGAGGATTCATAATGGATACCCACAACTGTGTGGATACACCACAAAGAATTCTTGATGAGACTTTCGAAAGGTACAAAATATAAACCAGACCTAAACCAACTACATAACCTTGGAGTTAATGATTAGAAGAAACGAAGTTGGAAGATCATTAGTAAACTCCAAGGGGGAGAGGAAGGCTGAAGGAGAAGTATTTAAATATGATTTGGAGTATGATAGACGAAGAAAAAGGTCCGAAGCGAGAGGAAGTCCGATCTTATTTTTATAAGGTTGTTGGGAACTACCCATATAAAAGTACTCTCGGGAGGTTGTCGGACCGAAGCCGAGATTCATATCTCGAAGAAGTAAGGGTTAGACCTTAACTTGAGTGGGTAATTGTAATTACTCGAGACCAAGAGAACTTAAGTAAGTCTTCGATAATGAAGTTGGAGGAAGAAGATATCGGAGAACAATTAAAGCCTAAGAAGAAACTATACGAAGGGTTTGACTATACCAAAACATAAGCCTATTCGAAAGATTCCTTTCATGGAACCTAAAGAAACCAAAAGGAAAGTAACTAGCATAAAATTAGAAGCCATGATTGGATGGACTAAATGAGTCTAATCCATTCGTAGGACTAGAGAACCGTAACCATGCCTATTGTAAATACCTTACGAAGTACCATTACTTTCGTTATGGTAGTAAGGGAAAACAATACCTTACTTTAAACCAATCCTTTAGAATCAAGGTTTGAACATCGCAGCTGGTACACCATAGTGCCATATTACACCGCAGCTGGATTACCACAGCTGGTAGAACCAAGCTTTGAGTACCTAAATAGGAAGATGTCACCACAGCCATTAGTAAAGTACATTAACACAATAGGATGTCTTAACCCAAGAATCTTTGGAGAGTAAGCCTATAAGCTTAGAGTGTTGGAAGAAATCATAGAACTAAAGTAAGTATCAGTGCCAGACATCAGAAGACTTCAGGAAGGATCTGGACGAGGGATATATCCAACTATATCTAGTGTGATCACCATGGAGTTGAAGGATGGTGATCGGTTCAAGACATTTCAACATTCCGAAACATAAGAGCGTTCGAACTTCGGGACGAAGTTCAGTTTAAGGGGGAGAGGTTGTAATATCCCAGGTTTAGAGACAATAAAATGAGAGAACACCGAAGTGTGCATTGCATTCATGCATAGAAAATCCGGGGAATTTTCGCGCTTCACATAAAACTTACCACAGTAACTGAAGTTTCACTTGACTTGCTGGAATTGAAGTAGATCATCAAGTCAAGCGCTATAAACTTCACTGTGATCTTTGCTAAAACCTTGTTTTGGGTAAAGATGAATTGATCTATGGGCTAGATCAAATAGAAGTAGATTTACAACAAACAACACCTTAAGTAAGGATTAACTACAAGATCTTATAAAGGATCTTAACATGCCATTCCTTACAACAACACATGAATAATTATTCAACCATAAATCAAAGAACACAATTAATTAAGAAACTATTCTTTACTTATCTTACCCATGTCTTCTACTAAATAAATGTTCCTACCATGAGTCACATGGTATAGCTTTTCCATTACAATACTTGAATCCATGTCAAGAGAATTGATATTCATTCTTCATTAAACCTTGACCATTCCAACCTTGCTTCCCAACTCATATCTTTAAACCTTAGAGAAAGGAGAGAATCATCAATATGCTTATATCCTCCATTAAATAGAACCTAGCTAAATATTTAAACCTTGTCCAAGGGAGGTAATTGTTGATACTAACCAATGTTATAATAAGTATAAGTAAAGTATTAAACCCTATTTGACCTAGCTAAAACTTGATAGTAAGTAAGAACCTATTCTTCTAGTAATTATAGAGAGGCAAGTGTTGTGATCATTACACCTTGGTAATGATCATAAACTCTAGAGAACCCTACCTATTCAGAAGAGCTCAACCTAAAGAGGTATACTCAAGTATATGGACTTATACTTGATCTTGGAGAGAGAACCATGATTTACTAATGAATTATTATGAGGCCAATACTTTGATCATTACAAATTGGGTGATGATCATAAACCCTAAGAAATCTAAGTGAGTGTGTTGAGAGAAGTATTAAAGAAGAGAGACTAGTGAGGAATAAGTGGATCATGTCTAATGCATGATTTTACTTTATAAATTAAGATGATAAGTTAAACATATATATGTGATCCATAGATCTAATCTATCACATGAAATGATAAATATATCAATAGTAGTTAATCCAGACCAATACTCATGCCTTGTATAGAGTAGTATTGATATGGTATCCAAACCTTGCCTATCCAAACACTTGCTACAAATCTAGCATTGCCTTGATACACTAATTCTATCTAAGTGAGGAGGAGGAACCCTAGCCAATTAAACATAACCAAGCTTATGCTCATACCTAATCCTAGTTGTATATCACTTGGGTGATCACTACTTAAAACCCTAGACCATATTTGAATTCCAATCCAAGTATTACTTTGGATTATAATTATAACCATTGCCATACCTCATGCCTATTTCATACTTCAAATAGTGAAATATTCCAAAACCATAAACCTTGTCATATGGAATCAATTCCACATGAAATATTGTCCTAACTTGTGTATCATGTATCACAAGTATAATTTAAGCCATATATGCCTAAGCTTAAATGTTATTGAAGTAAGTAAAGTAAACAATGATAAGCTTGGGAATTATATTAACAAGTGCAAGCCAGAATTTGCTAAGCAAGATTAGTGAATATAGTGTTTATTCAACCATATTCTTAAACCTTTGGAAACAATTCTCCACATAAAATCATGATCACATTTCCATCCTCAATTTCACCACTACATAAAATACTAGCCATAATTAATTTATATGTGAACCTCACTATTGTTAAGTAATAACAAAACTTAATGACATGTTTACTATGCACTGGTTATAAACTTCAAATCATTCAAAATAGGTTTGGTTCCCAAATTTAAAAGAATTGAAATAAACCATTAAACCATATCTACCTTATTTATACTTCACCAAAGCATCAATATAATCAAATATTAAATATTTGTTTGAACAAAACAAATATGCAGCAAGTAGTACTATCAAGTTCTATTATGGTTCAAATAATTTAGGACCTGCAAAATAAGATAGAGTTCAAATTTGAAATCAAATAGTAAATTCAAACCGGAAAATAAAACGAGAAAAATTTAAAAAGGAAAAAGAGAGGGAAAACTTTACTCGTCCACCGAAGCGAGCCGCAGCAGCCCAAGCCAGCACCAGAGCAGCCCAACATCGGAGCCAACGACCAAGCCCACCAGCAGCCTAGCCCAAGATAGATACCGATTCGGTCGCTTTAAAAATCGTGCAAAGGAGAGGCGTCGTCTTCGTCTACCTCTCCGAGCTCGACACCGCGGCAGCGCCAGTAGACGCCGTTCTCGTCGGCGATAGGGATGGCCGGACGCGGCAGAACGTTCCAGAACTCCTCCCTAGGACTCTCGCGTCCGAGCCTATCCGAAAACAAAAGATCGGCGCTCGGACAAACTCCCCAGACGCCGCCACCTCTTCACCGTCGCCGTCGTCGTGTCGCAGCCTCCGTGCTCCCCTCGGTCTATAAATAGGGGTGAACGCACCGCCGAGCCCTTCTTGATCTCATCCACTCCTCCAGATCTTCTCTATCCCTCTCAATCTGCCGCTATCGTCCACCGTACCTCGCCGGAGTCGAGCATGAATTCGAAGTTGTAGGCCACCCCAGGATCCAGGAGGTAGCTGAGAAGCACCGCCGTGTTCCAGAGAGTCTCCTGGCAGAAGGAATCGAAGGGGGAAGCTTCCTATCAACGAAATCGACTCGATCCCTTCCGCTCAGGTTCGTCGTAATCCATGGATTTGCCGTCGTCTCCGACCATCAACGCCTCCGTCGAGCACACCATCATCCTCAGGGTGAGTCAGCGCATCTTTAGGGTCCACTTGAGCATCCTAGATCCCTATGTATCTCGGTTTCGAGATCTCGCCGGAGCTCACCGCCGCGGCACACTGGTTACCGGTGATGCTCCGATGCTCCCCTTAGAAAAGCGAGACCACCATTAGCTTTGTCTTGCGGTGCTCGTTCGAATGATCCTAACCACGCATCTCGGGGTGCCCTAAATCGGCGGCGCCACCGTGCTCTGGCCGCCGGCGTTTAAACGTCGGCAAGGTCAAAGCTCATGGTCAATCTTGACCAGTCCTTACTCACGTGGCATCCAACATGGCAGTAGCCCCACCTGTCTGTCTCTCTGTGTGTAGAGTGAATCGGTATGTTTAGCCTTTTTATTTAATTTCAAATTCCAGAAAATAGCTGAAACTTTACAGAAATAGATTAAATTCATTTCAACTCAGAAAAATATGAATAATATATCAAAATGCTCACAAAAATAAACTCTATTCAAATAAAATATAAAACAAAAATGTGTGTCAAAATAAAAATTCATTTATTTTTAACCTTATTAATTATGCCATTTCAATTATTTAAAATACAATTTGAATTTAATAATTAGTGAAGTTTAAAATTAAATTTTAACTATTCAGTAACTAAGTAAAATGTGAATATTAATTTTATTTACCATAATTGCATTAACTTAATTATTAGTGGTAATTCGAAACCTAATTTGCAAATTACCATTTACCATTTTCTTTAAATAGTAATAGCTCAAGAAAATATCAAAAACCAATATCATTTTGGTAGCTCAAAAATTATTTACTTAAACATTATTTAGTTAACAAGTTAAATATTTTAAACCCTAATAACAATTACTAAACCACTGAATTTTAATTAAACCAAAATAGGAGTTACTCTAATTATTAAATCTTGTAAAAATTAATAAAATGTTAAACCATTACTAATTTTAATTCAAAGTAATTAGTAACCACAACTCTATTTATCAATTATTATTTTAGGGTTATACCATAACTTAGAAACCCTAGTTTTAATTTAAGTAAGACATTGATCTCATTATTTCATGTGTTCATCCATAGTAGTTGCAAACCTAAAACCCTAAGAATTTAATCCATGTGATCATCACACTTTAGTAGTAACTCTAAAACCCTAGTTGCTTATCACATGTGATCATGTGAATATCACCTTACCTAGAGAACCTTATTATATGACCAACAAATACAAGTCATGATCCACCATAACAGAACCAATTCCCATGAGATTATCATTTCATGTTCCTATTCTTAATTAAAACCTATATGACTCACTAGTATCACCTAGGTATAAACCCTAGCTTGTTACCACATGTTAGCACCATTGATCATCAATCCTATATACCATACCATTAGGATTAACCTCAACCATCAAACCCTAGTTAAACCATGATGAAAAACCCTAATACCAACCTTGTGTAGTAATGCACATCACATGCTCCTATTACACTCAACCCTACTCAGGAAATGAGAAACCACTTAGCTTGGCAATCATTAGTGACTACTTAATGAAGCAAATGTGAAGCCATAGTAAACCTAATAGCAAACTTATGGGACCATCTTAATAACCATCCTTATATATAATGCTTAGAAGAAACCATAGCAATAAACCTACCAATACTTGTTATATAGAAACCCATTCCAAGCTAAGAACCAACTAGTTCCTATTATTGAAACGAAATGAATTCAATAGTAAACCCTAGAAAGCCATAGCTCCTATGTATAGTAGTTCATATTCTTATTTTAACCTATTCTTCAAAAGGTATTCTTTTGAAGTACAAGTGTCAATCAAACCTTAGAAGCCCAATACTTCTTTGAAATACTTATTATTTCATAATCAACATGTTCTTCAAAAGTTATTCTTTTAAAATATAGTATAAGTAATCATCAACCATGTTACTGAGAACTTAAAATTGACAACTGTTCTTTACCTATTATTCCACTACTATTCTTTATGTGGGTACTTGTTATGATGTCTTATATCACTTGATTATGATGCTAATATAACCAAACCCTAATAGGAACCTTGTTTGAGAACCATTCTAAAAAAGTGCAACCAACCTAAAGAAATCTTTACAACTCACATATCTTAAATCATCAAGGTTAGCTTACGCTCGGGACGATTGCATCTCATACTATGCATTATAGCATCTTTGCCAGTTCTTTAAACATTGTCCTTACCGGACGATGATGGTATTTCAGCATTTGGAGTTATCACGTATCGAAGCTTTTGCCTGCATAATCTTGCAGTCAAGAAAGGCAAGTTCATCGCTTGCTCATGTCATTTGATTATTTTTATCAAATTATATGCAAAGTACTATACTTATCACTCATGCATTGAAAAGCAAAGTATTATTTTACAATTATGAATATGACTATGTGGTGGGCAATGGAACCATGGTATGTGTTGATATGGTGGAGGTTCCATTGCATGGGTTATATCACCCTAGGATTAATTACCAATGCCGTCCGGTGATTCTAGCGCCGTACATATCGCGTTGACCATAAGATCTATAATGGCTGCGGGGAAGTCAGTTTGTATCTTTTCCCTTACGCACGCCAACGGATTGGTAGAGCCGGCGGGGTGTTGGAGGCACCTGCCGTAGGTTGGGATGGCCTTTTAAATCCCCATCCATTAGTGATGATGGCTCTACGATCTATGAAGGATTGTCCAAAGTGCACCATGAGTAAAGCCGTATTATCGGGGGAAGTCTACTGGAGGTGTACGGGTGGACAAAAGGGTGGGTTTGCAGTCGCGGAGAAGGCAGTGATTGGCTTGGACCTTACACCTGGCCCCACACCAAGGAAGTGTGGACGGGAACGATCACCCGGTTGGTATCAAGGATAAGTTCTCTTATGGGAAAAGTAACGCACCTCTGCGAGAGGATACTAAATTGTGGTTGTCACTCCCTGTTCGGGAAGGGAAGCTAGCGAACGCGGCGAGAAAGGAACTCCACGAAGTTCTAGTCAACCTGTGAAGACTGACGAGCATAGTTTTCAGAATAAAATAAACCTTTTGAAGAAATGATTACAAAAACTTGCATTGGCCTATGACTTTCTGGTCTATGGCTGTAGCTAGTGCATGATACACATATTTCCTAATATGAACTTGCTGAGTACGCTCGTACTCATTCTATCTCGTTTGAACCCCCTTCTTAGATCAATGCACCGAAGGAGAAACTACCGTGGAACTCGAAGACAAAGGAGTCAAGCTGCAACAAGATGAAGAATCCAATCAAAGAAGTCAATGGAGTCAACTCCTGCATCGGTTATTATGGAAACCTAGACTAGTAATAGAGGGGAACCTTTCCCAAATCATAGCACCTAAGTAGCTAGATTTCTATAGCAAGCCAAGTAGCTCTTAAACTTGAGTTAGCAATAAGATAGACTACGAGTCGTTCTTACGGAGTTTTATTTGAAGTTTTACCTCACTCTGTAAAGTAGGAGGTCTGTGTGGATCTTATGTAAACGGTTCGTGTGTACTTGCTATAGACATACCTTGGACTCGCATATGTTTCGTTGTACCACTGCGAGAGATGTAATATGAGTGGAACGGTGTTTCACTTGTGTTATGTCAACGACTTGTGTACTACACCATGCAGTGGTACGCTGGGTCACCACGGCTGGTATCAGAGCAAATGCTTTGACCCTAGGATTAAAACCCTTTAAAGGAGACCTATAGGTTTGGTAGTGTCTATAGGAAGTTGTCTTAGCCAAACCAACTATTCTTTTGACTTGAGATGGGTATTCACTTGAGAATAATCCTGACACACTTGAGTCAATCTTTCTTATCTATACTTCTTAAGTGAAGTTAGTTAGTTATCTTTCTTCATTCCAAATAATTAGAACACCATTGGAGTTTAAGATAAATGGTGGTAGTAGACCACAGTTGGTATACAATACATGGTAGTCCAAAGAGAGGATACAACCATAAGGAAGATATCCTATTGGAAGAAGTATACCAATGCAAGTTATAGTTAAGTAAGAGTCATTAAAAAATGTCAAATGACTGATGTTAAGTAAGGGAGATAAGTTATATAAGGTAGTATATGTCTATGATGAGTCAATCATAGGAGGTAAGGAAGAGTGATAAGAGTTATACAACTCTACTTTTCATGGTAAAGTTGGTAATCCTATATGATTCACTTGAGAATCATGGTATGATGGAGTAGAACATCATAAGTACGATAATAAAAGAATGATAAGGAGTAAGGATTTAGGGAATAGTTCGAAAGCTTAGGCCTTAAAATCCCGGAAGCTGTATCAAGTATGTTAGAACCATAGTCCTTAATTTAAAGAAGGCTTATTTAGAGCATATCACATAGAGAAATCCTAGAGTTATAGGTGGTATATTCTAAACAATCATGTGTTTAGAGTAAACATGTTAGAACTAATTGTATTATAGGAAGTAGTCCTCGATAGCACATATATATGGTATACTATTACGTTAGTACTTCCAAAGAAAACTAGGTTAATTTCCAACTATCCCAAGCCATTTTGTTTCAAGATTGTCTCATTGCAAATGTGCAATTAAGACAAATGTTGAGACAAATAGTAGAAATTCACGTATTTGTGCTAAGTATCACAACCTAAACCTATCTTATGTGGTGTTATACACTACACATCTGAACACTGATGTTTAGGGATGTCTTACCCAATTATTTTATTCGGGCATATCGGGATGTGTATTATGAACACAAAGCTGAATTTTCTTGGATTTTATTGGATTTTCATTGATTGACTAGATCCATACATGAAGTTTGACTTTGATATGCAAATGCATGTTGCAATATCAAGCTCTTACTTGATGTTATAGGTCTAAAGGGTAAAGGTATTCGTGTAAGGAAGTGACGAATCCTGAAGATTTTGAAGATAAGATGAAGGTTCACTTGAAGAAGGAAGTAAAATTGTGGGAAGCAACCACAATACTCTAAAGGTAGGACCAATCCAAAACTCACTTCTATCCTTAATCAAGGAGTACTTCAACATGGAAGTATCATGGAAGTGAGAAAAATAGTGAATATAGAGCAGAAGAAGTAGAGCTGTATTCATTATAGAAGAAGGGAATGCAAGTGAAGTCACTTACAATACTATTTTCATAGTATCCACAGGTGGTTATCTTGCAAGACAAACCCTAGAAGAAGGAAAATAGACAAGTGAAGTCGCAGCTGGTATCATAAGACCGCAGCTGATATAGGATAACCATGAAGAGAAAGAATGTGAAGTGAGGTATATCTTAACAAAAACTAGGTAAGTAGCCACAGTGGTAAGAAGATGGTGACTAGAACTATAACATAGCCACAGCTGGTATCCAATAAGCCACATACGGTACTAGGTAGTTTGCGAGTTGGTACCGGATAGCCCAACACTGAACAATTCTTTACCCTAAAAGAAAGGGGGATTCCGCGACTAGTATTTCATAGGCTGGTATTCCATAGTTGGTAAATATTTAGTCGGAGGATTCATAATGGATACCCACAAGCTGTGTGGATACACCACAAAGAATTCTTGATGAGACTTTCGAAAGGTACAAAATATAAACCAGACCTAACACCAATCTACATAACCTTGGAGTTAATGATTAGAAGAAACGAAGTTGGAAGATCATTAGTAAACTCCAAGGGGGAGAGGAAGAGTCTGAAGGAGAAGTATTTAAATATGATTTGGAGTATGATAGACGAAGAAAAAGGTCTGAGGCGAGAGGAAGTCCGATCTTATTTTTATAAGGTTGTTGGGAACTACCCATATAAAAGTACTCTCAGGAGGTTGTCAGACCAGAAGCCGAGATTCATATCTCGAAGAAGTAAGGGTTAGACCTTAACTTGAGTGGGTAATTGTAATTACTCGAGACCAAGAGAACTTAAGTAAGTCTTCGATAATGAAGTTGGAGGAAGAAGATATCGGAGAACAATTAAAGCCTAAGAAGAAACTATACGAAGGGTTTGACTATACCAAAACATAAGCCTATTAGAAAGATTCCTTTCATGGAACCTAAAGAAACCAAAAGGAAAGTAACTAGCATAAAATTAGAAGCCATGATTGGATGGACTAAATGAGTCTAATCCATTCGTAGGACTAGAGAACCAGAACCATGCCTATTGTAAATACCTTACGAAGTACCATTACTTTCGTTATGGTAGTAAGGGAAAACAATACCTTACTTTAAACCAATCCTTTAGAATCAAGGTTTGAACATCGCAGCTGGTACACCATAGTGCCATATTACACCGCAGCTGGATTACCGCAGCTGGTAGAACCAAGCTTTGAGTACCTAAATAGGAAGATGTCACCACAGCCATTAGTAAAGTACATTAACACAATAGGATGTCTTAACCCAAGAATCTTTGGAGAGTAAGCCTATAAGCTTAGAGTGTTGGAAGAAATCATAGAACTAAAGTAAGTATCAGTGCCAGACATCAGAAGACTTAAGGAAGGATCTGGACGAGGGATATATCCAACTATATCTAGTGTGATCACCATGGAGTTGAAGGATGGTGATCGGTTCAAGACATTTCAACATTCGAAACATAAGAGCGTTCGAACTTCGGGACGAAGTTCGGTTTAAGGGAGAGAGGCTGTAATATCCCGGGTTTAGAGACAATAAAATGAGAGAACACCGAAGTGTGCATTGCATTCATGCATAGAAAATCCGGGGAATTTTCGCGCTTCACATAAAACTTACCACGATGACTGAAGTTTCACTTGACTTGCTTGGAATTGAAGTAGATCATCAAGTCAAGCGCTATAAACTTCCTTGTGATCTTTGCTAAAACCTTGTTTTGGGTAAAGATGAATTGATCTATGGGCTAGATCAAATAGAAGTAGATTTACAACAAACAACACCTTAAGTAAGGATTAACTACAAGATCTTATAAAGGATCTTAACATGCCATTCCTTACAACAACACATGAATAATTATTCAACCATAAATCAAAGAACACAATTAATTAAGAAACTATTCTTTACTTATCTTACCCATGTCTTCTACTAAATAAATGTTCCTACCATGAGTCACATGGTATAGCTTTTCCATTACAATACTTGAATCCATGTCAAGAGAATTCATATTCATTCTTCATTAAACCTTGACCATTCCAACCTTGCTTCCCAACTCATATCTTTAAACCTTAGAGAAAGGAGAGAATCATCAATATGCTTATATCCTCCATTAAATAGAACCTAGCTAAATATTTAAACCTTGTCCAAGGGAGGTAATTGTTGATACTAACCAATGTTATAATAAGTATAAGTAAAGTATTAAACCCTATTTGACCTAGCTAAAACTTGATAGTAAGTAAGAACCTATTCTTCTAGTAATTATAGAGAGGCAAGTGTTGTGATCATTACACCTTGGTAATGATCATAAACTCTAGAGAACCCTACCTATTCAGAAGAGCTCAACCTAAAGAGGTATACTCAAGTATATGGACTTATACTTGATCTTGGAGAGAGAACCATGATTTACTAATGAATTATTATGAGGCCAATACTTTGATCATTACAAATTGGGTGATGATCATAAACCCTAAGAAATCTAAGTGAGTGTGTTGAGAGAAGTATTAAAGAAGAGAGACTAGTGAGGAATAAGTGGATCATGTCTAATGCATGATTTTACTTTATAAATTAAGATGATAAGTTAAACATATATATGTGATCCATAGATCTAATCTATCACATGAAATGATAAATATATCAATAGTAGTTAATCCAGGACCAATACTCATGCCTTGTATAGAGTAGTATTGATATGGTATCCAAACCTTGCCTATCCAAACACTTGCTACAAATCTAGCATTGCCTTGATACACTAATTCTATCTAAGTGAGGAGGAGGAACCCTAGCCAATTAAACATAACCAAGCTTATGCTCATACCTAATCCTAGTTGTATATCACTTGGGTGATCACTACTTAAAACCCTAGACCATATTTGAATTCCAATCCAAGTATTACTTTGGATTATAATTATAACCCTGCCATACCTCATGCCTATTTCATACTTCAAATAGTGAAATATTCCAAAACCATAAACCTTGTCATATGGAATCAATTCCACATGAAATATTGTCCTAACTTGTGTATCATGTATCACAAGTATAATTTAAGCCATATATGCCTAAGCTTAAATGTTATTGAAGTAAGTAAAGTAAACAATGATAAGCTTGGGAATTATATTAACAAGTGCAAGCCAGAATTTGCTAAGCAAGATTAGTGAATATAGTGTTTATTCAACCATATTCTTAAACCTTTGGAAACAATTCTCCACATAAAATCATGATCACATTTCCATCCTCAATTTCACCACTACATAAAATACTAGCCATAATTAATTTATATGTGAACCTCACTATTGTTAAGTAATAACAAAACTTAATGACATGTTTACTATGCACTTGGTTATAAACTTCAAATCATTCAAAATAGGTTTGGTTCCCAAATTTAAAAGAATTGAAATAAACCATTAAACCATATCTACCTTATTTATACTTCACCAAAGCATCAATATAATCAAATATTAAATATTTGTTTGAACAAAACAAATATGCAACAAGTAGTACTATCAGGTTCTATTATGGTTCAAATAATTTAGGACCTGCAAAATAAGATAGAGTTCAAATTTGAAATCAAATAGTAAATTCAAACCAGAAAATAAAACAGAAAAATTTAAAAAGGAAAAAGAGAGGGAAAACTTTACTGTCCACCGAAGCGAGCCGCAGCAGCCCAAGCCAGCACCAGAGCAGCCCGACATCGGAGCCAACGACCAAGCCCACCAGCAGCCTAGCCCAAGACAGATGATTCGGTCGCTTTAAAAATCGTGCAAAGGAGAGGCGTCGTCTTCGTCTACCTCTCCGAGCTCGACACCGCGGCAGCGCCAGTAGACGCCGTTCTCGTCGGCGATAGGGATGCCCGGACGCGGCGGAACGTTCCCAGAACTCCTCCCTAGGACTCTCGCGTCCGAGCCTATCCGAAAACAAAAGATCGGCGCTCGGACAAACTCCCCAGACGCCGCCACCTCTTCACCGTCGCCGTCGTCGTGTCGCAGCCTCCGTGCTCCCCTCAGTCTATAAATAGGGGTGAACGCACCGCCGAGCCCTTCTTGATCTCATCCACTCCTCCAGATCTTCTCTATCCCTCTCAATCTGCCGCTATCGTCCACCGTACCTCGCCGGAGTCGAGCATGAATTCGAAGTTGTAGGCCACCCCAGGATCCAGGAGGTAGCTGAGAAGCACCGCCGTGTTCCAGAGAGTCTCCTGGCAGAAGGAATCGAAGGGGGAAGCTTCCTATCAACGAAATCGACTCGATCCCTTCCGCTCGGGTTCGTCGGAATCCATGGATTTGCCATCGTCTCCGACCATCAACGCCTCCGTCGAGCACACCATCATCCTCAGGGTGAGTCAGCGCATCTTTAGGGTCCACTTGAGCATCCTAGATCCCTATGTATCTCGGTTTCGAGATCTCGCCGGAGCTCACCGCCGCGGCACACTGGTTACGGTGATGCTCCGATGCTCCCCTTAGAAAAGCGAGACCACCATTAGCTTTGTCTTGCAGTGCTCGTTCGAATGATCCTAACCACGCATCTCGGGGTGCCCTAAATCGGCGGCGCCACCGTGCTCTGGCCGCCGGCGTTTAAACGTCGGCAAGGTCAAAGCTCATGGTCAATCTTGACCAGTCCTTACTCACGTGGCATCCAACGTGGCAGTAGCCCCACCTGTCTGTCTCTCTGTGTGTAGAGTGAATCGGTATGTTTAGCCTTTTTAGTTAATTTCAAATTCCAGAAAATAGCTGAAACTTTACAGAAATAGATTAAATTCATTTCAACTCAGAAAAATATGAATAATATATCAAAATGCTCACAAAAATAAACTCTATTCAAATAAAATATAAAACAAAAATGTGTGTCAAAATAAAAATTCATTTATTTTTAACCTTATTAATTATGCCATTTCAATTATTTAAAATACAATTTGAATTTAATAATTAGTGAAGTTTAAAAATTAAATTTTAACTATTCAGTAACTAAGTAAAATGTGAATATTAATTTTATTTACCATAATTGCATTAACTTAATTATTAGTGGTAATTCAGAAACCTAATTTGCAAATTACCATTTACCATTTTCTTTAAATAGTAATAGCTCAAGAAAATATCAAAAACCAATATCATTTTGGTAGCTCAAAAATTATTTACTTAAACATTATTTAGTTAACAAGTTAAATATTTTAAACCCTAATAACAATTACTAAACCCTGAATTTTAATTAAACCAAAATAGGAGTTACTCTAATTATTAAATCTTGTAAAAATTAATAAAATGTTAAACCATTACTAATTTTAATTCAAAGTAATTAGTAACCACAACTCTATTTATCAATTATTATTTTAGGGTTATACCATAACTTAGAAACCCTAGTTTTAATTTAAGTAAGACATTGATCTCATTATTTCATGTGTTCATCCATAGTAGTTGCAAACCTAAAACCCTAAGAATTTAATCCATGTGATCATCACACTTTAGTAGTAACTCTAAAACCCTAGTTGCTTATCACATGTGATCATGTGAATATCACCTTACCTAGAGAACCTTATTATATGACCAACAAATACAAGTCATGATCCACCAAAACAGAACCAATTCCCATGAGATTATCATTTCATGTTCCTATTCTTAATTAAAACCTATATGACTCACTAGTATCACCTAGGTATAAACCCTAGCTTGTTACCACATGTTAGCACCATTAATCATCAATCCTATATACCATACCATTAGGATTAACCTCAACCATCAAACCCTAGTTAAACCATGATGAAAAACCCTAATACCAACCTTGTGTAGTAATGCACATCACATGCTCCTATTACACTCAACCCTACTCAGGAAATGAGAAACCACTTAGCTTGGCAATCATTAGTGACTACTTAATGAAGCAAATGTGAAGCCATAGTAAACCTAATAGCAAACTTATGGGACCATCTTAATAACCATCCTTATATATAATGCTTAGAAGAAACCATAGCAATAAACCTACCAATACTTGTTATATAGAAACCCATTCCAAGCTAAGAACCAACTAGTTCCTATTATTGAAACTAAATGAATTCAATAGTAAACCCTAGAAAGCCATAGCTCCTATGTATAGTAGTTCATATTCTTATTTTAACCTATTCTTCAAAAGGTATTCTTTTGAAGTACAAGTGTCAATCAAACCTTAGAAGCCCAATACTTCTTTGAAATACTTATTATTTCATAATCAACATGTTCTTCAAAAGTTATTCTTTTAAAATATAGTATAAGTAATCATCAACCATGTTACTGAGAACTTAAAATTGACAGCTGTTCTTTACCTATTATTCCACTACTATTCTTTATGTGGGTACTTGTTATGATGTCTTATATCACTTGATTATGATGCTAATATAACCAAACCCTAATAGGAACCTTGTTTGAGAACCATTCTAAAAAAGTGCAACCAACCTAAAGAAATCTTTACAACTCACATATCTTAAATCATCAAGGTTAGCTTACGCTCGGGGCGATTGCATCTCATACTATGCATTATAGCATCTTTGCCGAGTTCTTTAAACATTGTCCTTACCGGACGATGATGGTATTTCAGCATTTGGAGTTATCACGTATCGAAGCTTTTGCCTGCATAATCTTGCAGATCAAGAAAGGCAAGTTCATCGCTTGCTCATGTCATTTGATTATTTTTATCAAATTATATGCAAAGTACTATACTTATCACTCATGCATTGAAAAGCAAAGTATTATTTTACAATTATGAATATGACTATGTGGTGGGCAATGGAACCATGGTATGTGTTGATATGGTGGAGGTTCCATTGCATGGGTTATATCACCCTAGGATTAATTACCAATGCCGTCCGGTGATTCTAGCGCCGTACATATCGCGTTGACCATAAGATCTATAATGGCTGCGGGGAAGTCAGTCTGTATCTTTTCCCTTCGCACGCCAACGGATTGGTAGAGCCGGCGGGGTGTTGGAGGCACTTGCCGTAGGTTGGGATGGCCTTTTAAATCCCCATCCATTAGTGATGATGGCTCTACGATCTATGAAGGATTGTCCAAAGTGCACCATGAGTAAAGCCGTATTATCGGGGGAAGTCTACTGGAGGTGCACGGGTGGACAAAAGGGTGGGTTTGCAGTCGCGGAGAAGGCAGTGATTGGCTTGGACCTTACACCTGGCCCCACACCAAGGAAGTGTGGACGGGAACGATCACCCGGTTGGTATCAAGGATAAGTTCTCTTATGGGAAAAGTAACGCACCTCTGCGAGAGGATACTAAATTGTGGTCGTCACTCCCTGTTCCGGGAAGGAAGCTGCGAACGCGGCGAGGAAAGGAACTCCACGAAGTTCTAGTCAACTCTGTGAAGACTGACGGGCATAGTTTTCAGAATAAAATAAACCTTTTGAAGAAATGATTACAAAAACTTGCATTGGCCTATGACTTTCTGGTCTATGGCTGTAGCTAGTGCATGATACACATATTTCCTAATATGAACTTGCTGAGTACGCTCGTACTCATTCTATCTCGTTTGAACCCCCTTCTTAGATCAATGCACCGAAGGAGAAACTACCGTGGAACTCAAAGACAAAGGAGTCAACTGCAACAAGATGAAGAATCCAATCAAAGAAGTCAATGGAGTCAACTCCTGCATCAGTTATTATGGAAACCTAGACTAGTAATAGAGGGGAACCTTTCCCAAATCATAGCACCTAAGTAGCTAGATTTCTATAGCAAGCCAAGTAGCTCTTAAACTTGAGTTAGCAATAAGATAGACTACGAGTCGTTCTTCTGGAGTTTTATTTGAAGTTTTACCTCACTGTAAAGTAGGAGGCTGTGTGGATCTTATGTAAACAGTTCGTGTGTACCGCTATAGACATACCTTGGACTCGCATATGTTTCTGTTGTACCACTCTGAGAGATGTAATATGAGTGGAACGGTGTTTCACTTGTGTTATGTCAACGACTTGTGTACTACACCATGCAGTGGTACGCTGGGTCACCACATTCACTACCTTTCTCGCCTTGACTAAGGCTCGGGGGGCAACTAACTTGGTAGGTGCTCTATTTTTGAGAGCCGATTGGAGTTGCATCGGCTGACCCTGCATCATGACCTTCTCCGAAAGCGGTGAGCTGTTTGCAGAAGAAGATTGTTAAAGCTACGGAGAGGAGCCGGAAAGGGAAGCCGTCGTCTTGTACGGGGTTTGGACCGTCCTGTTGCTTCGCAAGAAAAGGAAGGAGACTCGGATTCTCAAAATAGCCGATGAACAATCATCGGCTATAGGATTGCGAAATATCGCGATCGGGGAAAAAATTCGATACGTTGCTATCGGTATTGGTGTGGCAAGCGGAAGGATTGAAATTGAATTAATTGAAAGATAAACTGGAAGAACAATTCTCATTAATTCAAAGGAGCGGCTTTACAGGAAAGAGCCGATGGCTCTCAGAAGGGGGATCTGGTGCCTAGTGCGCTGCTACTACTAGGCCTACTCTACTAGTCGTCGCTGTCCTCATCGTCGCCGTTGTCGATGTCATCGGCGCTGCTCCCGGGAAGTTCCTCGTCGCTGCTACCCCAGCCCTCGGCCGGAGCTTTTTCTTCCTCGTCATCATCATCATCCTCGCTGTCCGCCCAAGAGCGGAAGCGCTTTGTCGGCGGGTATCCGATGGAGGAGGAGGATTCATCCTCTTCTTCTTCCTCCTCATCGTTATCATCGTCTTCGCTGTCCGCCCAAGCGCGGAATCGCTTTGCCGACGGATGCTTATTGGGGGAGGAGGGATCATCCTCCTCCTTTTCCTCTTCTTCCTCTACTTCTTCTTCTTCCTCTTTCCTGTCGGAGGAGGTGGGTTTCACCCAGGGATGGAGGTCGTCTTCGCTTTCGCTTATCAGCTCCCCTTCGATGAGGAACTTGAGGTCGTCTTCCCCATCGGTCAGAGGCAGGTCGCCATCTGACCCGACTAATGCTTCGGGTGGACCGTCTGGCACATGGTCGAAGTTCCACTCCGGCTCGCTTGAGGAGAAAGACTGGAGGGAGAGGCCGGAGGAGACAGAGGAAGAGGAAGACATTGCTACAGGGAGAGAGGGTTTTTTGGTGCCGACAGCTAGAACAGAGGAAGGGGATGAAGAGGACTGATCAATCGGCACGGTTAAATAATGAGGAGCCTAGTGGAGATTTAATGCCATTGCAGTTTCCGAGGAAGTGATGCTAAAGCTATCAAATTTTGCAGAGAAGTTGAGAAGACAAGGTGTCATGATGAAAGATGCTGCAACGGTTCTGCTCTGCCACGACATGACCCGACGAAGGAAAAGCGTAATGATTTTGGAAATATCATTTCCAAAACCAGGGGGGCATGTGTTATCATCAGAATTTGACCGGATCAGAGGTGGGCCGCGATTGGAGATGGGCTTGAAGATTATATACTGAAGAAATACATGAATCGGCCTTATATGCAAAGTTTGGGCTAAATTGCCCATGTATCTGTATTATAGTAGATCGTATCTTAAATTAGAAGTTAGAGTTTTACCCGTGCACGGTTAGGTGCACACCTAAATTAGAAAGTCCCCGGGACTATAAATATGTATCTAGGGTTTATGGAATAAACAACAACCAACGTTCAACACAAACCAATCTCGGCGCATCGCCAACTCCTTCGTCTCGAGGGTTTCTCCGGTAAGCACCATGCTGCCTAGATCGCATCTTGCGATCTAGGCAGCACAAGCTTATTACGTTGTTCATGCGTTGCTCGTACTGAAGCCTTTTTGATGGCGAGCAACGTAGTTATCTTAGATGTGTTAGGGTTAGCATTGTTCTTCGTATCATATGCTCGTCGTAGTGCAACCCTTATGCATCTAGCCGCCCTTACACCTATCTTAGGTATAGGGGCGGCACCCCGCTTGATCATTGTTTAGTAGATCCGATCCGTTACGGTTGCTCCTTGTTCTTCAAGGATTAGTTTAATATCCGCAATAGTTAGGCCTTACAAAGGGTTGGAGAATCCAGCGGCGTGTAGGGTGTAGTTTGCTAGCCCTAGAAAGGATGTTCCGGGGATCAACCTCGTGTTGGTTTTTAGGCCCTGTCTAGGATCGGCTTACGATCACCGTACGCGAGCGCGAGGCCCAATCGTGAGTAGGATGATCCGATTATGCGGTGAAAACCCTAAATCGTCGTAGATCGCATTAGCTTTATCTTGATCAAGCAGGACCACCATATATTCGGACACCTTGTACGAATCATGGGTGGATCGGCTCTTTGAGCCGATTCACGGGATAACCTCGAGAGCCGATCGAGGCTCGTATTTAATGTTTACGTGTATGCCATGCAGGAAACTAAGCGAGGCATCATCCAACACCTTCCCGACCGGGTATAGGTCGGTGGCACGCCCTTGCGACGAGCATCGGACGTGTGACCGAGAAGGCTTTGCGGGCCGTCGCTCCGAGGGATCGGGGCCAGCCGCAGCCCCGAGTTGTTCCCGGCTCTACGGTGTTGCCGGTCGTTGCCCGACGGTGGGTTTCGACCGCAACACATTTCGGCACGCCCGGTGGGACAATCTTCGACATCCACCGCATCGCCATCTACATCCGAGATGGCGGAAAGCACTCCGGTCAAGTACGAGGATCCGACCGACGAGCTCAAGAAGAAGCATGACGAGATCAAGGCGGTCCTCGAAGCCGACCTCATCGGCTCTTTCCACGAACCCGCTCCCATGGCATCGAGTGGAAGGGGTTCTCACCTGAAGGCGCGCTCGATGGAGTGGACCTGTCCTCCCCGTCGGAAGAACGCACCGAGTCGCCGCGACGAGGAGATCAACTTCATGGTGGCTCATTCGCTGCACCGCCACTCGAGAGCCTCGGTGAACACTTTGGAGCGTGTCGCTCCGCGCGTGATCCGGGAGATCATGAGCCACCGGTATTCTCCGTCAGGACCAGCTCTGGGGACTTACCAAGGAGAGATGCCACTCCAGTCCCGGCCACCGCTGCCGTTCGCGTTGGCAGCGCCAGAAGTGCCGAACTCATCGGCATACGTCGTCTACAAGATTGGTGGTGACCCTAGTGACTACCAATTCCTACATGAGGCGCCCAAGGAGATCCCGCACGGATACACGTGCGCATACGTGCTGACCGCGCAGCAGCTGGGCACTCTCGAGCCAGGTTGCAACGGCAGGGACTTCTGGAACAGCAGGAGGAACGTCAGGAGCAGATCTTGAGAAGCAGACGTGGCTAGCTAAATACGCCACTCCGACAAACCTCTAGAGCTCAGCTCCTGCAGTTGGCTCGAAGCCGGAAAAGCAAGCATGGCTGGCTAAGTATGCCACCCCGGCGAATCTTCGGGGTTCGACACCTTCAGCCATCACCGCGGATCAGATTTGTACAATTCTGAAAGATCGGTTCGGCATGATGCCGAAAAGGAAGACGTTCGGCTATACCAAGCCGTACCCCAACGAGTACGAATTGATCCCGCTACCACCCAAATATCGGCTTCCGGACTTCACAAAGTTTAGTGGATCAGATGGCTCCAGCTCCATCGAGCATGTGAGCCGATATTTGGCACAGCTGGGCACGATCTCAGCATCAGACGAGCTGCGTGTGAGGTTCTTTGCACAGTCCCTCACATGATCGGCTTTCGGGTGGTACACATCGCTGCCACCGAACTCAATCCGGACTTGGAAGCGAGTTGGAAGAGCGAGCTCCATGAGCGAGTATCACTCGGAGGCTTCCGAGGCCGGCATTGCCGATCTAGCACAAGTACGACGAAGCGCGGGGAACCGTGTCGAATACATCCAGCGCTTCGGGACCGTGAGGAACCGATGCTATTCGGTTCACGTAAGTGAAAAGAAGCGAGTCGAGTTGGCGGTGGTGGGTCTTTCATCATCGATCAAGGACGTGGCCTCCCAAGCGGTACTACCCTTCATTGGCGCACATGGTGCGTAGGCTGTCAGCATATGAACGAGCGCCACTCGGATGTTTACCGGGACAAATTCAAGCGAGCGGTGGTCCTGGTTGAGGCAGACGAGGATGAAGGTGCTGCGGGAGATCAAGAGGTAGCAGTGGCTGAATGGGCTCGGGTAGCAAACCCCGTGTCCTGTAAGTGGGTTAAGCCACAAGGTCCTCCAAAAGGGTTCGACTTCGACGTGACCAAAGCTGAACAGATTTTCGACCTCTTACTCACGGAGAAGCAGCTAAAGGTACCCGAAGGCCACAAGATCCCCACGGTGCAGGAGTTGAACGGAAAGCCATACTGCAAGTGGCATAACACGTTCACCCACACCACCAACGACTGCAGGGTGTGGCGTCGGCAGATCCAAATGGCGATAGAAAAAGGGCGGCTAATTTTCAACCGAGTACGCCATGAAGGTCGACACACACCCCTTCCCCGCCGTTAATATGGTGGAGTATACTTACCATGGAGGGTGCCAGCCAGATTTCTCGTGCAATATCAACATGGTGGGACCCGGGCACCACTCGGTAAGGACGGAGATGAGGGCAGCTGCTCTCATAGCAAAGACACAGAGGAAGCCGCGCCACGCGATCGGCTCCGCCACGACGGCAAGCGCTACGTCACAGAGGGAGAAGTGAAGAACATAAGATATCAGCGACCCTCTCTCGATCACCTCCTCAACAAGTATGTGAGTCGGCATGACCAACGCCGACGATCCAGCGATGATGATGAAAAAGATCGGGCGGCTAGGGACGACGGAGACGTCGTCGGCATGATCACGACGAGGAGCGATATGAGCGCCACGCCAAGGAAAAGTCGAGGGAGCAAGACGACGTGGATAGGCACCGGGACTGCCCCTTCTTCGACACTCGCTGGGATTCAGGAATGAGCCGATTGCCTACAATCGGCAACGCCCGTAATGCAAACAAAAGAAGAAGGATGCAGCTAACGTGTCCGTGTTCAAACGTCTAGGGCCTCTCCCGCCTCGGAACAAGCATGCTGAGTCCGCTCGGGTGGAAGATCTCGAGGAACTAGAGGACGATGATGAAGAAGAAGACAAGTATCATCGGCCAAGGTGGTGCCCCGATGGGCTCAGCCGTTCCCAGAAGCGAAGGGTTCAGCGTTTGCGTGGGTTGGAAGAAGCTGAAAGGTTATACCTGCACACGTTGAGGAAGGCACGGCCTCGATCCGCCGCCAAAATTCAGCGAACCCTGGACGAAGAAGGTCGGCCACAAAGAAAAGAGTGGCGCCCCAAGCAAAGGAAAGTCGATGATGAAACATCGGCTGGCACAAACGTGGTGTTCGTCCTTCCAACGGAGTTTGGTGCTCCAGGATTACACGAGGCACCTAATTTCGACGACTGCGAGCGCATCAACATGACACAGGATGGCACTAGGTTGGTCTTACCCACGGACCCGACCGTGTAGCGAACGCAGCGTCTATGGACAAACGTGGCGATGCCGATTCAGGAGATCGGCCCCAAGGATTTATGGAGGAGCATTACAAAACCTTCATTGAGCAATTCAACGTGGAGGCCGATTCCAGCAATCGGCCAAAATTATCCTCACCATCCATTCTGCCTGGGTTCAACATTTGATCCAGCAAGGAATACCTAAAGAGCCGATATCATCAAATCCCTTGAAAGAATCGGCTCGGGGGGCACCTAGGTGGATAAAATGCGAGGATATGCAGTAGGAGCGTCTTTCAAATGCCCAGCAGCCCAAGATATCCTTTGATGATGGGTATTGAAGTATGGGGGCCGATACATAAATCGGCCGGTAAAAAATTCAAAAAAATTTAAGCACAGCCGATGCGCAGACATCGACTTAAGGATAGAAAGCCGATGCATGGTCATCGACTCAAGAAGCAGAGGGTCAACGGAATGCCTTCTTGCAAGTACTCGAGTCCGCAATATCAGCTAGGGCAAGTTTGAGGGATTACGACCCTGACCTATGCCAAGAGCAGCCTGGACGTACAGATCAGGTTAAGGATGGGTTGCATCAAATCCGCCAAAGGAAAGGACCCGATCTGACCTGCAAGGCGCGAGAAGTGGACTGAAGAAGCTCGGGGGGCAGCTCACCCTGAAGGTTCTCTGCTCTGGGGAGCCGATTTTGTTGAAATCGGCTGGCTCTGCATTATGACGTGAGGCCAATGGCGGCACATTTGGCTGATTCACTACCTTTCTCGCCTTGACTAAGGCTCGGGGGGCAACTAACTTGGTAGGTGCTCTATTTTTCAGAGCCGATTGGAGTTGCATCGGCTGACCCTGCATCATGACCTTCTCCGAAAGCGGTGAGCTGTTTGCAGAAGAAGATTGTTAAAGCTACGGAGAGGAGCCGGAAAGGGAAGCCGTCGTCTTGTACAGGGTTTGGACCGTCCTGTTGCTGCAAGAAAAGGAAGGAGACTGGATTCTCAAAATAGCCGATGAACAGTCATCGGCTATAGGATTGCGAAATATCGCAGTCGGGGGAAAAAATCCGATACGTTGCTATCGGTCTTGGTGTGGCAAGCGGAAGGATTGAAATTGGATTAATTGAAAGATAAACTGGAAGAACAATTCTCATTAATTCAAAGGAGCGGCTTTACAGGAAAGAGCCGATGGCTCTCAGAAGGGGGATCTGGTGCCTAGTGCGCTGCTACTACTAGGCCTACTCTACTAGTCGTCGCTGTCCTCATCGTCGCCGTTGTCGATGTCATCGGCGCTGCTCCCGGGAAGTTCCTCGTCGCTGCTACCCAGCCCTCGGCCGGAGCTTTTTCTTCCTCGTCATCATCATCATCCTCGCTGTCCGCCCAAGAGCGGAAGCGCTTTGTCAGCGGGTATCCGATGGAGGAGGAGGATTCATCCTCTTCTTCTTCCTCCTCATCGTTATCATCGTCTTCGCTGTCCGCCCAAGCGCGGAATCGCTTTGCCGACGGATGCTTAGCGGGGGAGGAGGGATCATCCTCCTCCTTTTCCTCTTCTTCCTCTACTTCTTCTTCTTCCTCCTTCCTGTCGGAGGAGGTGGGTTTCACCCAGGGATGGAGGTCGTCTTCGCTTTCGCTTATCGGCTCCCTTCGATGAGGAACTTGAGGTCGTCTTCCCCATCGGTCGAGGCAGGTCGCCATCCGACCCGACTAATGCTTCGGGTGGACCGTCCGGCACATGGTCGAAGTTCCACTCCGGCTCGCTTGAGGAGAAAGACTGGAGGGAGAGGCCGGAGGAGACGAGAGGAGGAGGAAGACATTGCTACAGGAGGAGAGGGTTTTTGGTGCCGACTGCTAGAACAGAGGAAGGGGATGAAGAGGACTGATCAATCGGCACGGTTAAATAATGAGGAGCCTAGTGGAGATTTAATGCCATTGCAGTTTCCGAGGAAGTGATGCTAAAGCTATCAAAGTTGAGAAGACAAGGTGTCATGATGAAAGATGCTGCAACGGTTCTGCTCTGCCACAACATGACCCGACGAAGGAAAAGCGTAATGATTTTGGAAATATCATTTCCAAAACCAGGGGGGCATGTGTTATCACCAGAATTTGACCGGATCAGAGGTGGGCCGCGATTGGAGATGGGCTTGAAGATTATATACTGAAGAAATACATGAATCGGCCTTATATGCAAAGTTTGGGCTAAATTGCCCATGTATCTGTATTATAGTAGATCGTATCTTAAATTAGAAGTTAGAGTTTTACCCGTGCACGGTTAGGTGCACACCTAAATTAGAAAGTCCCCGGGAGTATAAATATGTATCTAGGGTTTATGGAATAAACAACAACCAACGTTCAACACAAACCAATCTCGGCGCATCGCCAACTCCTTCGTCTCGAGGGTTTCTCCGGTAAGCACCATGCTGCCTAGATCGCATCTTGTGATCCAGGCAGCA
Source organism: Lolium rigidum (assembly GCF_022539505.1). Classification (NCBI taxonomy): domain Eukaryota; kingdom Viridiplantae; phylum Streptophyta; class Magnoliopsida; order Poales; family Poaceae; genus Lolium; species Lolium rigidum. The sequence goes on along the minus strand of NC_061510.1, from coordinate 23,986,685 downwards.
CAAGCTTATTACGTTGTTCATGCATTGCTCGTACTGAAGCCTTTTTGATGGCGAGCAACGTAGTTATCTTAGATGTGTTAGGGTTAGCATTGTTCTTCGTATCATATGCTGTCGTAGTGCAACCCTTATGCATCTAGCCGCCCTTACACCTATCTTAGGTATAGGGGCGGCATCCCGCTTGATCATTTTTTAGTAGATCCGATCCATTACGGTTGCTCCTTGTTCTTCAAGGATTAGTTTAATATCCGCAATAGTTAGGCCTTACAAAGGGTTGGAGGATCCAGCGGCGTGTAGGGTGTAGTTTGCTAGCCCTAGACAGGATGTTCCGGGGATCAACCTCGTGTTGGTTTTTAGGCCCTGTCTAGGATCGGCTTACGATCACCGTACGCGAGCGCGAGGCCCAATCGTGAGTAGGATGATCCGATTATGCGGTGAAAACCCTAAATCGTCGTAGATCGCATTAGCTTTATCTTGATCAAGCAGGACCACCATATATTCGGACACCTTGTACGAATCATGGGTGGATCGGCTCTTTGAGCCGATTCACGGGATAACTCGAGAGCCGATCGAGGCTCGTATTTAATGTTTACGTGTATGCCATGCAGGAAACTAAGCGAGGCATCATCCAACACCTTCCCGACCAGGTATAGGTCAGGTGGCACGCCCTTGCGACAGACATCGGACGTGTGACCAGAAGGCTTTGCGGGCCGTCGCTCTGAGGGACTGGGGCCAGCCGCAGCCCTGAGTTGTTCCCGGCTCTACGGTGTTGCCAGTCGTTGCCCGACGGTGGGTTTCTGACCGCAACAGACCTGTCGGAGGCCAGTCTGCCGTGATCTAGATGGAGTGATGAGTTCCGGAAGGCGCCACCAGCGAAGGGGATCGTGCATCTTTTGCCTGGATTTTGCTGGATCCGGTGGTATTCGGTCGCGCGCACACATGCTTTTATTCTGACCGTTTGGTTCTGGAGGGAGCGGCACGAAGCTCTATTGTGTGTTGACACCGAGTGACTTTTTGGTCCATGGTGAAGTCAGAAGAAGAAATATCATGATGGTTGGATTGGAGGACTAGCTAAGGGAGGTTCAAGTCTCCGCGATGTTGAGGGACTTGCTTGTAATAACCCAGAACATAGGAACAACGAAGGGTAGATTTAGAAATGGGATGTGCATTTCATCGCAAAACGGGGGAAATTTTCGCGCCTTATTGCAACTAAACCTAAGAGGGATCGAGGTTCTCTCTCATTTTGCACTTAGGGTTAGGCAATGTGAGTTAGGGAAATTTCGACATGATCTCTTTTGTATCTTGTTGATTTGGGAAATTGATTTTATTTGACAAGTGTTAAACATTAAACAATAATCATTACACAACATAAATATGAATTTACAATTCAAACACAATATATTATTCAAATCCTTTTGGATTTCAAAGTGAGTATCAAATACAATATTTAATCAAGATTATACACTTTACATAATGCAAAAGCTCATAAACAAAAACTTGAGCTTTATTGATAACACAACACAAATTACATTGTCTTTACGGAATTCTTGATACAAGAATTGATGAATAATAAACAGAAATAAAAATAAAGATTACAAATAGTTCCTAAACTAAAATTTAGACTATGTGCCTTGAAGTATCTCTTCATGGCCATGTCCATGATTCAAAACCCGCAAAACATAAAAACCAATACTAGACGAGAATGTTAAGTGTAGAAATTCAGTTTGGACAGATTAGTGTGACAGATTCAGTTTGGACGAGTTAACCAAGTGTCATAGACACTTGTGCTTGTCCAAAACCTGGACAGCACCAGGATAAGAAGGAGCAGACCAAAACTGAGCAACCATCAGGGGCTCAAGTTTCAGCATATGAGCACACTGCTCATGTGTGCTGTGCACACAACAGCAAGGCAGTGCACTAGCCTAGTCATCAAGCAAACCAGGCTTGTGTGTCAAGGCCGAGAGAGGAAGTAGAGACCATATAAATAGCACACAAACCCTAGAACCATGACGATCGACCACATATGCAAATCACCGAGGTAAGGGTGAAGCAGAACAAGCTCAGTTCATCCAGTTCTTGAGCAAGAACAGAACCAAACCATACAAAACCACTCAGCCACCAGGAATCATGGTGACTTGAGAAGATCATCCAAGACCTGGAGGTGGAGAGCTGTACACAAAACCCAAGTCTGCATCAACCAAATATTTCTTTCTAGGAGCTGGAACAAGGTATACCTAGTTCCTGGAAAAGATCCCATGGATCTAATCCATCATATGCATGAGCATGGGATGAGCAGATGCTCATATGGGTAGATCATCACTTGGTTTTCACCAAGGATTACTTGCAGTCAAAAGCCACTAAAATATAAAGCATCTAGGTACAGATCCTATGCACAAGAAACTAGCACATATGTACGGATGCACACACTAGCCAGATTTGATGCATAGGTAGCACCAGTAGATGGCAAGGATTAGCAGCCATGACTACACAATAAATCCTAAGCATACAACCATCG
>NC_061510.1:23966681-23984073 GCF_022539505.1 Lolium rigidum | reverse complement strand
TTCCTGGGGACGCCATCAACTCTTTGTTGAATATCATGTGAGTTGCTATGCATGTTCGTCTTGTCCGAAGTAAGGGCGGTTTTCACAAACAAATGGTTTGAGTATGCATACTGTTAGAGAAGAACATTGGGCCGCTAACTCGAAGCCATGAATCATGGTGGAAGTTTCAGTTTGGACATAAAACCTCAATCTCTTATGAGAATATTAATCGTTGTTGAATGCTTAAGCATTAAAAGAGGAGTCCATTATCTCGTTGTCTATGTTGTCCCGGTATGGGTGTCTAAGTTGAAGAATGATCAAAAGCGAGAAATCCAATGCAAATTTTCTCCTTAGACCCTTGTACAGCGGCATAGAGGTACCCTTTGTGACACTTGGTTGAAACATATGTTATGCAATGATAATCCGTGTTAAACCAAGCTAATTAGGACAAGGTGCGGGCACTATTGGTATACTATGCATGAGGCTTGCAACTTGTAAGATATAATGTACATAACTCATATGCTTTATTACTACCGTTGACAAAATTGTTTCATGTTTTCAAAATAAAAGCTCTAGCACAAATATAGCAATCGATGCTTTCCTCTTTGAAGGACCATTCTTTTACCTTTTATGTTGAGTCAGTTCACCTATCTCTCTCCACCTCAAGAAGCAAACACTTGTATGAACTGTGCATTGATTCTTACATACTTGCATATTGCACTTGTTATATTACTCTATGTTGACAATATCCATTAGATATACATGTTATAAGTTGAAAGCAACCGCTGAAACTTAATCTTCTTTTGTGTTGCTTCAATACCTTTACTTTGATTTATTGCTTTATGAGTTAACTCTTATGCAAGACTTATTGATGCTTGTCTTGAAGTGCTATTCATGAAAAGTCTTTGCTTTATGATTCAGTTGTTTACTCATGTCATTACCATTGTTTTGATCGCTGCATTCATTACATATGCTTACAATAGTATGATCAAGATTATGTTGGTAGCATGTCACTTAAGAAATTATCTTTGTTATCGTTTACTCGCTCGGGACGAGCGAGAACTAAGCTTGGGGATGCCGATACGTCTCCGACGTATCGATAATTTCTTATGTTCCATGCCACATTATTGATGATATCTACATGTTTTGTACACATTATATGTCATATTTATGCGTTTTCCGGAACTAACCTATTGACGAGATGCCGAAGGGCCAGTTCTCGTTTTACTGCTGTTTTTGGTTCCAGAAATCCTAGTAAGGAAATATTCTCGGAATCGGACGAAATCAAGACCCAACATCCTATTTTTCCACGAAGCTTCCAGAACACCCGAGAATCGCCAGAGGGGGGCCACTGGGCCCCCAGACGATAGCCCGGCGCGGCCAGAGGGGGGGCCGCGCCCCCCTGTTGTGCCGGCGCCCCGTTGACCTTTCGACTCCGCCTATTCGCCTATAAAAAGGTCCCTGACCTAAAACCTCGAGACGGAAAAAGCCACGGTACGAGAAACCTTCCAGAGCCGCCGCCATCGCGAAGCCAAGATCTGGGGGACAGGAGTCTGTGTTCCGGCACGCCGCCGGGACGGGGAAGTGCCCCCGGAAGGCTTCTCCATCGACACCACCGCCATCTTCATCAACGCTGCTGTCTCCCATGAGGAGGGAGTAGTTCTCCATCGAGGCTCGGGGCTGTACCAGTAGCTATGTGGTTAATCTCTCTCCTATGTACTTCAATACAATGATCTCATGAGCTGCTTTACATGATTGAGATCCATATGATGAGCTTTGTATCGCTACTAGTTGTGTGCTACTCATGTGATGTTATTAAAGTAGTCTATTCCTCCCGCATGGTGTAAAGGTGACTAGTGTGTGCACCGTGTGGTTCTTGTCGTAGGCTATGATCATGATCTATTGTAGATTGTGGAGTTAATTATCATTATGATAGTATTGATGTGATCTATTCCTCCTTCATAGTGTAATGTGGATAGTGTGTGCGCTATGTTAGTTCTTGGTTTATTTTGCAATGATCTATTATGCTCTAAGGTTATTTAAATATGAACATTGAATTGTGGAGCTTGTTAACTCCGGCATTGAGGGTTCGTGTAATCCTACGCAATGTGTTCATCATCCAACAAAAGAGTGTATGTAGCACATATGAGAAAGAGTTATTTATTATACGATCAATGTTGAGAGTGTCCACTAGTGAAAGTCTAATCCCTAGGCCTTGTTCCTAAATATCGCTATCGCTCGCTTGTTTACCTGTTTCTATCGCGTTACTACTGCTGCTAGCGTTACTACGCTTGTTTACTCGTCCCGGGCAAAGCACTTTTCCGGTGCCGTTGCCACTCGCTCATACTTATTCATACCACCTGTATTTCACTATCTCTTCGCCGAACTAGTGCACCTATTAGGTGTGTTGGGGACACAAGAGACTTCTTGCTTTGTGGTTGCAGGGTTGCATGAGAGGGATATCTTTGTCCTCTTCCTCCCTGAGTTCGATAAACCTTGGGTGATCCACTTAAGGGAAATTTGCTGCTGTTCTACAAACCTCTGCTCTTGGAGGCCCAACACTGTCTACAAGAATAGAAGCTCCCGTAGACATCAGGCCACACACTAGGCCGGCGCGGCCAGGGCTTGGGCCGCGCCGCCCTACTGTGTCCCCACCTCGTGGCCCCATTTCGTTTCCCCTTCGGACTTCTGGAAGCTTCGTGGAAAAATAGGACCCTGGGCGTTGATTTCGTCCGATTCCGAGAATATTTCCTTACTAGGATTTCGAAACCAAAAATAGCGTAAAACAGAGAATCGGCCCTTCGGCATCTCGTCAATAGGTTAGTTCCGGAAAACGCATAATAATGACATAAAGTATGCATAAAACATGTAGATATCATCAATAATGTGGCATGGAACATAAGAAATTATCGATACATCGGAGACGTATCAACCCTCTAATGAGTTTGTTTCGAGTTTGGTGTGGAGGAAGTTTTCAAGGGTCAAGAGAGGAGGATGATACAATATGATCAAGAAGAGTGAAAAGTCAAAGCTTGGGGATGCCCCCGTGGTTCATCCTCGCATATTTTAAGAAGACTCAAGCGTCTAAGCTTGGGGATGTCCAAGGCATCCCTTCTTCATCGACAACTTATCGAGTTCCTCTAGTGAAACTATATTTTTATTCCGTCACATCTTATGTGCTTTACTTGGAGCGTCTGTTTGTTTTTGTTTTTGTTTTTGTTTGAATAAATCGGATCCTAGCATTCTTTGTTTGGGAGAGAGACACGCTCCGCTGTTGCGTATGAACACATGTGTTCTTAGCTTTATTCTTAATGTTCATTGCGAAGGTTGAACTACTTCGTTCATCGATATATGGTTGGAAACGGAAAATGCCGCATGTGGTAAATGGGTTAATGTCTTGAATAATGTGATACTTGGCAATTGTTGTGCTCATATAGATATTGTTTAAGCTCTTGCATCATGTACCTTGTACCCATTAATGAATAACTACATAGAGCTTGTTAAAATTTGGTTTGCATGATTGGTCTCTCTAAGTCTAGATATTTTCTGGTTAAGGTGTTTCACAACAAGGAGACAATATAAAGTCTTATAATACCTACAATATGTATGTGAGCTTTGCTGCACCCTTTATACTTGAGTTTGCTTCAAACAACCTTGCTAGCCTAGCCTTGTATCGAGAGGAATTCTTCTCATGCATCCAAATCCTTGAGCCAAATACTATGCCATTTGTGTCCACCATACCTACCTACCACATGGTATTTCCCCGCCATTACAAAGTACATTATTTGAGTGCTACCTTTAAAATTTCCATTCTTTACCTTTACAATATATAGCTCATGGGAAAAAATAGCTTAAAAACTATCGTGGTGAAGAATATGTACTTATGTGTCTTATTTCTTAGTAAGTTGCTTGTTGAGCGGTAACCATGTTTTCTGGGGACACCATCAACTCTTTTACCTTTGTTGAATATCATGTGAGTTGATATGCATGTTCGTCTTGTCTGAAGTAAGGGCGGTTTTCACAATCAAATGGTTTGAGTATGCATACTGTTAGAGAAGAACATTGGGCCGCTAACTAAAGCCATGATTCATGGTGGAAGTTTCAGTGTGGACAGCTAATCCTCAATCTCTTATGAGAATATTAACTGTTGTTAAATGCTTAAGCATTAAAAGAGAAGTCCATTATCTGTTGTCTATGTTGTCCCGGTATGGGTGTCTAAGTTGAGAATGATCAAAAGCGAGAAATCCAATGCGAACATTCTCCTTAGACCCTTGTACAGGCGGCATAGAGGTACCCCTTTGTGACACTTGGTTGAAACATATGTTATGCAATGATAATCCGTGTTAACCCAAGCTAATTAGGACAAGGTGCGAGCACTATTAGTATACTATGCATGAGGCTTGCAACTTATAAGATGTCTTATACATAACACATATGCTTTATTACTACCGTTGACAAAATTGTTTCTTGTTTTCAAAATGAAAAGCTCTAGCACAAATATAGTAATGAATGCTTCCTCTGCGAAGGGCCTATCTTTTACTTTATTGTTGAGTCGGTTTACCTATTCTTTCTATCCTAGAAGCAAACACTTGTATCAATCGTGTGCATTGATTCTTACATGTTTACTTATTGCACTTGTTATATTACTTTGTGTTGACAACTATCCATGAGATATACATGTTACAAGTTGAAAGCAACCGCTGAAACTTATATCTTCCTTTGTGTTGCTTCAATGCCTTTACTAAGAATTTATTGCTTTATGAGTAACTCTTATGCAAGTCTAATTGATGCTTGTCTTGAAAGTATTATTCATGAAAAGTCTTTGTTATATGATTCATTTGTTTACTCATTATCTTCATCATTGCTTCGAATCGCTGCATTCATCTCATGTGCTTTACAATAGTATGATCAATATTATGATAGTATGTCACTTCAGAAATTATCTTTGTTATCGTTTACCTACTCGAGGGCGAGTAGGAACTAAGCTTGGGGATGCTTGATACGTCCCAAACGTATCTATAATTTCTTATGTTCCATGCTACTTTTATGATGATACTCACATGTTTTATACACATTATATGTCATTATTATGCATTTTCCGGCACTAACCTATTGACGAGATGCCGAAGAGCCGATTCTTGTTTTCTGCTGTTTTTGGTTTCAGAAATCCTAGTAAGGAAATATTCTCGGAATTGGACGAAATCAACGCCTAGAGGCCTATTTTCCCACGAAGCTTCCAGAAGACAGGAGGGGAGACGAAGTGGGGCCACGGGGCGCCGCCACACTAGGGCGGCGCGGCCTAGAGGGGGCCCGCGCGGCCCTAGCGTGTGGGGCCCCCGTGACTCTCCCGACTTCGCCCTTCCGCCTACTTAAATCCTCCGTCGCGAAACCCCCGACACCGAGAGCCACGATACGGAAAACCTTCCGCAGACGCCGCCGCCGCCAATCCCATCTCGGGGATTCAGGAGATCGCCTCCAGCACCCTGCCGAGAGGGGAATCATCTCCCGGAGGTCTCTTCATCGCCATGATCGCCTCCGGATCGATGTGTGAGTAGTTCACCCTTGGACTATGGGTCCATAGCGGTAGCTAGATGGTCGTCTTCTCCTAATTGTGCTATCATGTTCGATCTTGTGAGCTGCCTATCATGATCAAGATCGTCTATTTGTAATCCTACATGTTGTGTTTGTTGGGATCCGATGGATATTGAATACTATGTCAAGTTGATTATCAATCTATCATATATGTTATTTATGTTCTTGCATGCTCTCCGTTTCTAGTAGAGGCTCTGGCCAAGTTGATACTTGTGACTCCAAGAGGGAGTATTTATGCTCGATAGTGGGTTCATGCCTCCATTAAATCTGGGACAGTGACAGAAAGTTCTAAGGTTGTGGATGTGCTGTTGCCACTAGGGATAACACATTGATGCTTTGTCTAAGGATATTTGTGTTGATTACATTACGCACCATACTTAATGCAATTGTCGGTTGTTTACAACTTAATACTGGAGGGGGGTCGGATGATAACCTGAAGGTGGACTTTTTAGGCATAGATGCATGCCTGGATGGCGGTCTATGTACTTTGTCGTAATGCCCCGATTAAATCTCATAGTACTCATCATGATATATGTATGTGCATTGTTATGCCTTCTTTATTTGTCAATTGCCCAACCGTAATTTGTTCACCCAACATCCGCTATCTTATGGGAGAGACACCACTAGTGAACCGTGGACCCCGGTCCTATTCTTTACATCTGAAATACAATCTACTGCAATTGTTCTTTACTGTTCTTCGCAAACAAACATCATCATCCACACTATACATCTAATCCTTTGTTACAGCAAGCCGGTGAGATTGACAACCTCGCTGTTACGTTGGGGCAAAGTTCTGTGATTGTGTTGTGCAGGTTCCACGTTGGCGCCGAAATCCCTGGTGTTGCGCCGCACTACACTCCTCCGCCATCAACCATCAACGTGCTTCTTGACTCCTACTGGTTTGATTAAACCTTGGTTTCTTACTGAGGGAAACATGCTACTGTGCGCATCACACCTTCCTCTTGGGGTTCCCAACGGACGTGTCAACTACACGCATCATTGATGTTTATTTATTATATATTTCAAAAGAATAACTTTTGAAGAACATGTTCTTAAATAAAGAACAAGTATGATTATTAGGTTTGTGGGGTTCTATGGTTTTCTATGGTTCCAATTGGTTTCTGGAGTATGGATTAGATGGATCACAACATAGTTGGATTCATCAAAAGCTAGAATTTGTAAGGTTGAGTTAAGCCTAGGTATCCTAAGCAATTGTTTATACCTAGTTGTTATCAAGGTTGATTCATCTTGTTGATTATAGCTAGCTAGTGTTTATAGGTCCTATTAGGCAAGGTGGATGACTACTCTTTATTTTCTTCAAAAGAATAACTTTTGAAGAACATACTTCTTAAGGAATAAGAAGTATTACAATTAGGTTTGAGGTTGTCTAGGGTTTGCTATTGGATCTATTCAATAAGGAATAATTGGCTCCTAGATAGGATGATTAATAGGTATCCAACACTAATAGGGTTTAGTGTGTATGAAATAGGATGCACAATATTGTCATGGTTGCTATCAGGGTTCATCACAATGGTGTGATGCTAACCATGGATATGTAAGGTTGATGTCTCTGAGGATTGGAACTAGGTTTTACATTTGGTTAACCCTATTTGATCCTCTAGGTCTGATGAAGATGAACACATGGGATACTAATTTAGTAGTGATAGGGTTTCTATATTTTATGTGGACATGACAAGCATTTAATTGTTACTATGGATCTATTATTGAGAATAAACTATCATGATCACATGTTCTAACCTGAGTTTTAGGTTAGAAGCAATTTAGGGTTCACATGTATTAATGGAGCTAGAACTCCTATTTGGAGTAGGGTTGTAGGAATCACATGAAATGATAAGGTTGTATTATCATTTCATAAGGAATTAGGGTTTCCTAATTACCGTATAGTTCTATGATTAATAACTTTATTTTAAAGTTGAAGTTATTAATAACTTTGAAATAAAAATAATATTAGATTGGGGCTTTTTATTGTTTTTAATGAATTAAAAATTAAGGTAATTATTAATTAGGGTTTTAAATCCTCCTTATGAGGATTTAATAAGTTAAAAGTAAAAGAAAATTAATTTTTAATGTTTTCCTTATTTACTTACTGGTTTTTATTTATTTTAGGAAGTTTTCCTAATTATTGAATTTTAATTGATTTTAGAATTAATAAATAAGGCTTAAATAACAAGTATTAAATAATTGAATTTTTATTTTAAAAAATAAATTTCATTTTATTTTTATTGGATAGAGTTTACTTTTATAAGCATTTTGATATCTTACATTTATTTTTCTGAGCTTTTATGAATTTTCTAGATTTATTTAAAGTTGCAGAGATGATTGGATTTGAATTAAAACGAAAAGGAAATGCTAAACGCACCCGGGCTAACCTACACGCAGAGACTGACCAGTGGGCCAGTGGTCCACATGGACTGCCACGTGAGCGTGGACTGGTCAAAATCGAAACCAAGTCCAGGAGCTCACGGTGGCCGACGGAAATCGGCAATCGCCGTCGATCCCGGGCTCGCGCGGTCGAACTACCAAGTCCACTAGACTCTGGGCATCATGGTGAGAGTAATGGTACCAGCGCCGCCCCTATTTGGTCGCCGGAGCGTGGCTGGCGGTGATGGTCTGCAGCGGTTTCCGATGAGCATCGGCGACAGCGAGCTACGGTATGTTCTAGGATGTAATAAGATGCTCTCGAGAAGCGTATGCTCACCCTGATGGTGAAGGGCTTGAACGAGAGGTCGATGGAGGACGTAGACGACGCGGCGGTCGCCATTTCCCTCGCGGTACTGCGAAAGGGAACGGCCGAATTTGCTCTCCTCCGAGCTCCCCTTGACGCGCCAATTAACCAGATGGACGAGGACATCGAGGCGCTCCTCCTGAGCTCAACGGCGGACCCTGTGGTGGTCGTAATCGCCGGGGCGAGATGGTGGCTGGCGAGCTAGGGTTTCGGAAATTAGAAGAAAAAGAAGAACGCGAGTGGCGGAGACTGTGGCGGGGTATTTATAGGGTCTCCGGCGGTCGTCGTCGAGTTCTCGGTCAGCAACGGCGGCCGGGACGTGTCCCTCTCCATCGCGCTGGCGCTCTCCCGCGCGTCGACGATGGCGAAGACGAAGACGACGACCTCGTCTTCGGTCTTATCCTGGCGAATCGGTACGTGGACGTCTGTTGGGCTGAAATGCTGGGTTGCTGGGCTGGCTCGTGGGCTGTGGTGCTGGGCTGTGGTGGTGGGTTGTGGCGGCCAGGTGAGCCAGGTATGGTTTTTCTCTCTTTTTCTTTTCTCTTTTTATTTTCCTGCTTTATATTTATCCATTTAAATTCATATTGGAATTTTGTTTATTGTTGCAGATCTTTCAATTGTTAATTTTACTAAGATCTGGTGCAATGATTATCACACCACTATTTCATTTGAAACAATTATTTTGTATTAGATTATATTGCATATTGGTGATTTATTCAAAATAGAAATTAGACATGAATTATATTTTCACTTTGATTTCTCTTTTTTTATTATGAATTCAATTTAATTTAGAAATATAAGAGTTGATACTTTCTTCTCAAGGTATTTCTGAATTGTTGTTATGTCTTATTTTCTATTTGAGGAATTAATCACTTGCATGTTATTTCATGTGAGCACAAATGTGTTAGGGTTTTGTAATTTCTATTATAACCCCCTTTTAAGGGTAATACTATCATTATCTTTGAAAGTATCTAAGTAGGTATTGTTTCCATCATGATTGATCTTGCTTACAAAGATAAATGGTTGATCACCACACATGGGTTTAATTATAGGATTTAGCACTAGGTGCTTCTTATGTTCAATAATTGGAGCATATGATCTTAATTAGTGAACAATTCTAGGGTTCTAGTTATATTCACCTAATAGCACATGGTTTGAATCTCAATTATGGCCCAGATTTAAATTATGATCACCATAGTGATGCATAAACTAGGGTTGAGATATACTTCTAGTTTTGTAGAGTTGAGATGACATCATTTTGCATTTGCTAGGGTTTAATCTCCCCTAACCAAGGTAATATGGTTAGTTGCTTAATTGTTTATGTTCTCCTTTAATTACTAAGAACTTGAGAATTGGTTTTATCTTATACCAATAGATTTCTATTATATCCTTAATCTATTGTTAAAGTAACTAAAGTAGCTATATTTCTTTTTTTATAGTTAACTTTGGTTATAGTGATGAATGGTTTCTCACCATATAAATTATAGGCTTTAACTCTAAGCTTTTCTTATGTGCTTATATCCTCTACTCCAAGTTCTTAGGGTTTATGATCACTACACAATTTATAATGATCAAGGTTTGGCTTCCTAAGTTATCTCTCAAGAATTAGGTTTCTCACTTCTAAGATAAAGTATTGTCTTGATCAGCTAGGGTATAATACCTCTATTTTACTTTCTAGGATAGGACTACTATGGCTGCCTCAATAATTTATATCCTAGGAGAATACCTGAGATATTCTGTTAGGGTTCTACTTAAACAATGATGATATAATCATCTGGTATATGGATAGTTCTCTCCCTTAAATTTAAGTGTTGCCTCAACTATCTTGAGTATAACACTATAGCTTGAGCTCTCTCATATATGAATGGTTTATTCTAGGGTTTATGGTGTACTCACAAGATTTCCTTAGGTATCTAAGCTAAAATTCCCATTTGTCTAACTTGGTTGGATTAGTCTCCACTTTACTTCTTCAATTCTTGGATATGTTCTTATTCCATTTGATATTAGGTTATCTCACCACTCCAAAGGGAAATGGTTTACAACCTAATACTTTAGTTCATTGGTTGTCCTTTATTCTTAAATAGGTAAGGCTAAGATTGGTATGAATAGTCTCTCTCATTTGGAAAGGACTTTAGTAATAACCTAAGGTTATGCTCCAAAGATAATGATGTGGTCACCAATATCTATGGTTAACATAAATGGGTTCTCTCTCTAGGGATTGTCTTGAATAACATCCTAAGGTTCCTCTTAAAGATGATGATATGGACACATGGATGTATATCCAAGGTTTAGCTCAAGGTTTGTCATTGCTTCTCTACTAAATAACATAGAACTTTCACCTCTCCAGGTTTGATGTATAATAATATGTAATAGAGAAGAATATATATTCCTAGGGTTGATCTCCTTGTCATGATTCCAAGAATGAAGTAAAATGAATACCATGAGGTTCAAGGTAGGATCAAGGATTAGTTTAAGACATGGAAAAGATAAGTCAAGGATGGTTTCTCCATTTTTTGTTACTTGATTTGCAATTGAATAGGTGTTCATATCTGATGACAAGGATTACCATATTATGATCTTTTGTAAGATCAAGCAATTGATCCTTGATTAAGATGTTAATGTGTTGGTTTTAGTTCCATTTGATCTAACCCCTTAGATCAAATCATCTCTACCCAAAACAAGGTTTTAACAAAGTCACATTGAGGTTTATAACGCTTGACTTGATGAGCTACTTCAATTCCACCAAGGTCAAGTGAAACTTCGATCATCGTGGATCTGTTTTACTTTAAAGCGCGAAAATTCCCCGGATTTTCTATGCATGAATGCAATGCACACATCTGTTTCCTCTATTTTTGTAACCCCAGATACTGGGATATTACAGAAGAAGGGGAATGTAGACCTTTCTTCCGCGCACTCCTTTTTTTTTGTGTGCATGTCGAATTTTAGTGGATTTTTTTTATTCAAAGAAGTTTCATGTTGGAATACTAGGAACGTTTATGTGATTTCTACGTTTTGTATTTGAGTTGTATGATTGAAACTTATAGGATTTTTCTAAGAATTACTTTGAACTATATTTCCTAGTTTTTTTTGTCAACTCCAACATATTGGAAATAATTTTCGATAAATTGAAGGATTTTTTTACATAATATAATAATGTATAATTCTGTTGGGCGAGGCGGCGTAGTCCTATAGAGATGGCGATACACTAGTAAATATTTTGGGTCTTGAACAACCAGATCAATGTGAAGCCAATATCATGGACAAGAAGTGTTGTATGTTTACTAGTAAACTGCACGTGCTTTGCACGGTGATATAAATTATTTGTGTGCGCGGCAATATCTAACCTTAATAAGGCATAATAATATATCGCATTAGCTGGATATAACAAATGGTCCACTTACAAATACTTAATTGTCAAATATTTAGAAGTAGCAACAACTGTGGATAATTCTGGTTTCCAACGTTTGCAATTTTATTTTTTAACTATTCACACCAAGGTAGACAATATCCTATGTATCCCTTCATATGTGTAGTTCGGTTGCCTGTTTTCTCTAGTTTCTAAAATTTACATTAAACTGCCATACAATAGTGCATGAACAACTGGAAAAGAGATGTGCACAATTTCATCATATCTGAAAACATTTTCTCACATTAATGATTAATCCATTTTACCATATCAAGGAATATTCCATAGAAAAAAATACGTTCACCAGAGCGAATTTTCCACGTCGATCACACAATAAAACTTTGTCTTCCTCATCAGAAATATATGGCCTAAGAAATATTTTTCATCACAATAACATTATACAAGGACATCATGTTTGCTCTGTACTGACCGTCTAATCTCTAATGGGAACTTTGATGCAATGAACAAGTTAATTTCATTCTTGATGGCTAGATGCAAAAAAAAATTGGTTAAAAAATGCACTACATCCGCTGCGGAAACAGACCAGCGTTGTCTTATCTCAAGGACTCTGTGATAAAACTTGTATGTATACAAAAATATTGTGGATTTTTTATGTTGGCATGAAAAATAACTATATTACGTACATTTCATAAAAGGGCCACGATTCTTATATTGTCAAAATTTTGCCATATTTTTACTGGCGTGTTTATACTAAAATAACGATCAAAATGCCAAAGACTATATTTCCAACAAGTCGTATTTAGAAACGAAGGGACTACTATATACTATGTGATTAAAAATCCCAGAAAAGTGTATGCAGTCATTTCTCGTTCTCGTCCTCATTCTAAGAGAGATTTTTTTTCAGTTTGTATCAGTCTGAAGAGTTATTTGTCATATAGGAGAAATTAAACAATGATATGGTGCACAGGCTAACAAAGTGCCGACATTTAATGTTCCAAACCGTGAAGTGACAATGCAAAAGATTTTGAATGTACCCCTAGGCCACAGGGAACGGAACCCCTAACAACTGACTACCCAATAAAATATGGTGGATCTTTCTTACATGGGTGGTGGACCTTCCGAAGTGTCCAGGAGCTTCACCAACTATCGACCGCGAGCGCGGGAATGAAAAGGAGGCGAATCCGAGCAATCACGGCCGTTTGATCTAGTGGGTTCTTTGCTGATAAACGGCAGGTAACAACTTCAAGCTGCAAATCAACGGCCCGGATTACACCAAAGGTTGGAAGGCTCTAGAACTGGGTGGTAAATCCAGATTCAAAAACTCGCGTACTATATAGTGGTATAGATATAGATATGTCGAGAGTCGAGACCGCAGTCCATACCTCGAGTCGAACTGTTGAGCATGAGAATGTGATTGATTTACTCCATCTGTGTTTCACGAAATATGTTTTAATTTTTTCTAAATTTAGATCATCGAACGGATGGAGTACATAAGTTTGAGTCCTTATCGAAGAGTCTAGACTTTTGGGTAAACTGGTTATTGCATCCAACTTGAATAACATGAGTGGTTGAATTGTTAATAATTTGCTACCATGGTCTATATTTGACGGCGCTTTAGAGCATCTCCAGTCGCGTCCCCCAAAGGGATTTGGGGCGAGTCGGACAAAAAAACGTTTTCAGCCGCGTCCTCCAAAGCCGATTTTTGTCTGGCGCGGTCCGATACGGTGTCCGGCGCCCCGAGCCCGTCCCCGCCCACAGGGGACGCTCCGGGCGCGCCGGACACAACGAAAAGCGAGGCGAAGCGACGCGGGCCCGACCCGTCAGCGGCTCGGAAGCCTAAAACCCCGCCGCCTACCTTTGGTCAAGCGACATTAATGGCGTCCCAGTTTTCCCAGGCGACGCAGGGACGCGTCTCGTTGTGCACGGCCGCGTGGCCGTCCGCGCCGGCGTTATTGCGTGCAACCACCCGCTGGCGCCATTGTACATTAAGAGGCCCTGCGGTTCATCCCGATCTCTCACCGCTCCCAAACCTTCTCCCACCGCCTCCAGATATTCTCCTCGCCGCTCCAAGCAATGTCGTCCTCGTCCTCCCGCAAGATCGCCGCGGCGAACGGCTTCGGCCGCGGCAGCCTAACCGTGAAGGGGGCGTTGGCGCTGTACCACGCGGGATATCATGTCCCGCCGGCCATGCGCCTGCCAAGCAGCGGCGGCTGGAAGATGGCCATGAACGGCATTGGCGTCCCACCGCCGCCGACGCCGGGCACGGAGCGCTGGAAGAACGCCATTAGGGCCCGGCGGGTTGAACTCAGCGCCGAGGAGCGGGTGGATCCGACCTGGGAGGCCAAGAACAACGACGACTGGTGGGCCACGTACTTTAAGGCCAAGTACGACGTGGAGATGCGCAACACCACCAGCCTCATCGGCGGGCCGAATAGCTGGAACAGGGACGGGCGCGCCCTGTTCTGGGGCGTTCCGGGGCGCACCGTCGAGAGCATCATCCGCGGCATCCGCAACGGCGCTCCAAGGTTGGAGGCGCCGCCCTCACCGCCACCGTCTCCCGCAGCGCAATGGCAGCTGAGGAGGACCACGTACTCGTCCTCCTCGAACTCTTCTTCCTCGGGACCGAAACGATCGATGTCGTCCTCGTCGTACCGCTCGGCGCCCTACACCGTCCCCAATCGCGTGAAGGAGGATCCGGTGGCGCCCGTCAATCCGAGGCACAGCGGCAACCGACGCCAACAAGAGAGCGGGGCGGCACCCTCCTCATCCTGAAGCCGGAGGTGAAGGAGGAACCGGAGGAAGCATCGCAGGCGGCGCTGATGGCGGAGTACGAGCGGCAGCAGCGCCTCATCGCCAGCAGCGACGACCCCGAGGACTGCTGATGACGCGTAAAGCACACGCCCGTTGGGAACCCCAAGTGGAAGGTGTGATGCGTACAGCAGCAAGTTTCCCTCAGTAAGAAACCAAGGTTTATCGAACCAGTAGGAGTCAAGGGCCACGTGAAGGTCGTTGGTGACGGAGTGTAGTGCGGCGCAACACCAGGGATTCCGGCGCCAACGTGGAACCAGCACAACACAATCAAAATACTTTGCCCCAACGTAACAGTGAGGTTGTCAATCTCACCGGCTTGCTGTAAACAAAGGATTAAATGTATAGTGTGGTAGATGATGTTTGTTTGTGAAGAACAGTAGGGAACAATAATTGCAGTAAATTGTATTCAGATGTAAAAGAATGGACCGGGGTCCACAGTTCACTAGTGGTGTCTCTCCCATAAGATAAATAGCATGTTGGGTGAACAAATTACAGTTGGGCAATTGACAAATAGAGATGCATACATATCATGATGATTACTATGAGATTTAATCGGGGCATTACGACAAAGTACATAGACCGCTATCCAAGCATGCATCTATGCCTAAAAAGTCCACCTTCGGGTTAGCATCCGCACCCCTTCCAAGTATTAAGTTGCAAACAACGTGACAATTGCATTAAGTATGGTGCGTAATGTAATCAACACAAATATCCTTAGACAAAGCATTGTTGTTTTATCTCTAGTGGTAACAACACATCCACAACCTTAGAACTTTTCGTCACTCGTCCCGCATTCAATGGAGGCATGAACCCACTATCGAGCATAAATACTCCCTCTTGGAGTCACAAGTATCAACTTGGCCAGAGCCTCTACTAGCAACAGAGAGCATGCAAGAACATAAACAACATACTCCCTCCGTTCTGAAATAGTCTACATTCTAGCCCCAAAATTTGTTCTGAAATACTCTACATTCTAGCTTTTAGTCAACAACAACACTGAAAACGATGTGGTTTTGCTCTCTTTATTGGATGTTGTTATTTTCTATGTAGATTGGATTGATTGTTCACATATCTAAGTACTACTAATAAATGCAATACTAGTTTGTCTCATTTTTCCTAAGATGTAGACTAAATCAGAACGGAGGGAGTATGTATGATAGATTGATAATCAACTTGACATAGTATTCAATATTCATCGGATCCCAACAAACACAACATGTAGCATTACAAATAGATGATCTTGATCATGATAGGCAGCTCACAAGATCTAACATGATAGCACAATGAGGAGAAGACAACCATCTAGCTACCGCTATGGACCCATAGTCCAAGGATGAACTACTCACACATCAATCCGGAGGTGGGCATGGTGATGTAGAGCCCTCCGGTGATGATTCCCCTCTCCGGCAGGGGTGCCGGAGGCGATCTCCCGAATCCCCCGAGATGGGATTGGCGGCGGCGGCGTCTCCGGAAGTATTTCCGTATCGTGGCTCTCGGTAATAGGGTTTTCGCGACGGAGAGTTTAAGTAGGCGGAAGGGCAGAGTCGGAGGGCTGACGAGGGGCCCACACCATAGGCTGGCGCGGGCCCCTCCCTGGCCGCGCCGCCCTATGGTCTGGCCACCTCGTGGCCCCACTTCGTATGCTCTTCGGTCTTCTAGAAGCTACGTGGAAAAATAAGACCCTGGGCGTTGATTTCGTCCAATTCCGAGAATATTTACTTTGTAGGATTTCTGAAACCAAAAACAGCAGAAAACCGCAACTGGCGCTTCGGCATCTCGTTAATAGGTTAGTGCCGAAAAATGCATATAAATGATGTAAAGTGTATATAAAACATGTGAGTATTGTCATAAAAGTAGCATCGAATATAAGAAATTATAGATACGTTTGAGACGTATCAACTGCCCAGGGCTCCGAGCGGCGTTCTTGGCGTCGATGAACGACAAGGACGCCTGGAGGGGCGACCTCGAGACGGCGATCGCCTTGTCCATTCGCGACTCCGGCAAGCCGCTCGTGAACCTCACCGACGACGGCGAGGCAGGGCCAAGCGGCCTGGTGAAGGACGAGCCCGACGAGCGCGTCAAGCAGGAGGTCGTCACCGACGACATGTACAACTTCCACCAGTACTACGACGCCTCCGGCCGTCGCAAGTACTTGTAGATTAAGTTTAGTTTAAATTTAGTTGAATCTCGTTCGAATCTATGGAATATATGCCAAGTTTGGATGAATTTAATCGAATCTCGCTTAAGTTCAAAATTTACGAAATTTTGTTGGGGGACGCGACTGGGGAGCGACGTCCCAAAACGCGGCACAAACAAAACACGTCCCCCAAACGCTCAATCCGACGCGGTTTAGGAGTGGAGATGCTCTTAGATCTTGTAAGACTGATAGTATCATACATTGTCGACAAATGAAAGCTCCTTTTGTTCCGGGACACAAAGAAGGAGACACCAAAATTTTCAAGCCAATGGCCAGTTTGCGTTTTTATTCCGCAAATAAGCAAACTATAGATTGGACTAAAAAAGAACACTCTAATCTCTACTATTAAGAGCAAACTGGTGAATGCCTGGTGTCACATTTTCAGGATGGACAATAATACCCCCCACGTCACAAAGAAAACGCAACTAACAAAACAACCCATCCACGCTTACTAATCTCTACTATTAGGCGTGGATAACAAACAACTCCACACCATTAGGCGTAGCTGTTCAAAATTTCAAATGGCACAATAAACACCTACTATTTCTCAACTAACACGTCTTTATCCTAAGAGGAGAAATACCAGCCCGTGGATAACAAACAACTCCACACCATTAGGCGTAGCTTTTCAAAATTTCAAATGGCGCAACAAACACCTACTATTTCTCAACTAACACGCCATCAAAATTTGAAATGGCAC
>NC_061510.1:23918764-23966581 GCF_022539505.1 Lolium rigidum | reverse complement strand
CCTTATGATTCTATTATTAGAACAAATTATGATGTTGATGCTTCATCTCTTGATGTTACTTGAGTTACACTTTCTGCGCCTAGCTGAAAGGCGTTAAAGAAAAGCGCTTATGGGAGACAACCCATGTTTTTACTACAGTATTTTTGTTTTATATTTGAGTCTTGGAAGTTGTTTACTACTTGTTGCGGTCAGAAACCCACCGGCGGGCAGCGACTGGCAACACCGTAGAGCCGGGAACAACTCAGGGCCGCGGCTGGCCCTAGTACCTCAGAGCGACGGCCCGCAAAGCCTTCTGGTCACACGTCTGATGCTGTCGCAAGGGCGTGCCACCTGACCTATACCTGGTCAGGAAGGTGTTGGATGATGCCTCGCTTAGTTTCTGCATGGCATACACGTAAACATTAAATACGAGCCTCGATCGGCTCTCAGGTTATCTCCGTGAATCGGCTCAAAGAGCCGATCCACCCATGATTCGTACAAGGTGTCCGAATATATGGTGGTCCTGCTTGATCAAGATAAAGCTAATGCGATCTACGACGATTTAGGGTTTTCACCGCATAATCGGATCATCCTACTCACGATTGGGCCTCGCGCTCGCGTACGGTGATCGTAAGCCAATCCTAGACAGGGCCTAAAAACCAACAAGAGGTTGATCCCCGGAACATCCTGTCTAGGGCTAGCAAACTACACCCTACACGCCGCTGGATCCTCCAACCCTTTGTAAGGCCTAACTATTGCGGATATCAAACTAATCCTTGAAGAACAAGGAGCAACCGTAACGGATCGGATCTACTAAACAATGATCAAGCGGGTGCCGCCCCTACACCTAAGATAGGTGTAAGGGCGGCTAGATGCATAAGGGTTGCACTACGACGAGCATATGATACGAAGAACAATGCTAACCCTAACACATCTAAGATAACTACGTTGCTCGCCATCAAAAAGGCTTCAACACGAGCAACGCATGAACAACGTAATAAGCTTATGCTTGCCTAGATCGCAAGATGCGATCTAGGCAGCATGGTGCTTACCAGGAGAAACCCTCGAGACGAAGGAGTTGGCGATGCGCCGAGATTGATTTGTGTTGAACGTTGGTTGTTGTTTATTTCATAAACCCTAGATACATATTTATAGTCCAGGGGACTTTCTAATTCAGGCGTGCACCTAACCGTGCACGGGTAAAACTCTAACTCCTAACCGACACGTATCCTACTATGGTACATATACACGGGCAAACTAGCCCAAACTTGGTACACAAGGCCGATTCATGTATTTCTTCTATGTATATAATCTTCAAGCCCATCTTGATCGCGGCCCACCTCTGACTCGGTCAAATTCTGGTGATAACACATGCCCCCCTGGTTTTGGAAATGACATTTCCAAAATCATTACGCTTTTCTTTCGTCGGGTCATGTCGTGGCAGAGCAGAACCGCTGCAGTATCCTTCATCACGATGCCTTGCCTCTTCCACTTCTCCGCGTGGCCTGCGAATAAGTTTTTTTTTCTGTTAGGCACCACTTCCTCGGAAACTGCTGTGGCATTGAATCTCCACCATATCCCCTTTTATTTAACTGTTCCAAACAGTTTGCTTCTCCTTCATCCTCCTCGCATTAGCACCCAAAAAACCCTCCTGCGCCACCATGTCTTCCTCCTCCTCTTCCTCTTCCGGTCTCTCCTATGGGTCTTCCTCCTCCCGCGAGACGCCGGAAGACATCCGCGCACCAGAAGAATGGGACCAGGAGGACCACGCCTCCTCCATCTGGTCCGAGGACGACCAGTCCTTGACCAGCGGGGATGAAGATCTCCAGTTCCTCGCCGACGGGGAACTGGAATCGGAAAGCGAGGATGACCAGTTCCCCTGGGACGGCTTCCCCTCCTCCGAAGAAGAGGAAGAAGAGGACGATGACGACGACTCCCTCGAGGGCTACCCGCCGGTGAAACGCCTCCGCATGTGGTGGGACGACGACAGCAGCGATGATGAAGAGGAGGATGAAGCTCCCGTAGAGGGCTACGGGAGCAGCCGACGAGGAGCCCATCGGCAGCAGTGCCGATGAGAGCTCCGAGGATGACGACGAGGGCAGCGACGGCCCGTAGACTAGGATCTACTAGTGTAGGCCTAGTAATAGTAGATTGGTCAACAGACCCTTCTTTTGTTCTTCCTTCTTTGAGCAGTCGGCTCTTTCTTTGTAAGAAATCCCGTTCATTAATGAAGAAGTTTCCCCAATTTGATTTTGCCGATTTCTTTTAAGCCGATTCTCAATGAGCCGATGGCAACGCATCGGTTTCTCATAATCCGTCCTTCATCTCTTTGACGTCGGAGTGGTCGTGAACTTGGTCAATGTTCAATAAGCCGATGTCAGCGCACCAGGCCCTCATGATCTATCCTTCATCCTTTCGATCAATGAGTTTGAGTTCCGCCGGATCACCACCCTTGACGAAAATCGCGACGCAGGACTAGCCGATGGCCACCCAATCGGCTTTCAAAAACAGAGCATCCACCAGGCTAGCTGCCCCCCGAGTCTCAATCAAGGCGAAACAGAGACGAGGGCACGCCATTCAGACAAATGGACCTGGGCTCGATCATGTCCGAGAGAACTACCATGCAGAGCCAGCCAGAGCCGATCACCCCTTCTCCATTGAAAGTTGATATTGCCGATGATCACACAACGGCTCAGAAGTAAAAACTCCTCTGACACAGAGCTGGAAATCCTTGTGTTTGTAGATCCTATGTCATTGTGCTAGAGTCGATGGCCATGCATCGGCTTTGTCCCTCAGCTCTAAAGTCGATGCCCGTGCATCGGCTGTACATTTGCGAGAAACTGCGTGAGAATTTTTTTTTACAGGCCGATTTTTCTATCGGCCCCCAATGTTTCACTGCACATGTATCGCACATGTTCATCTGATTAGGTGCCCCCCGAGCCGATTCTGCAGTGACTGCTGAAATCGGCTCTTTGATCAGTCAAGGCACTCTATGCGAACGTCAGCTTGATTTGGACCAGTGTGGACTTCTTCTAGCTCATTAGCCGACGTAACCCCATTGCCCATTAGATTGGAGTTGAACCCAAGCAGAATGGATGGTGAGGATAATTTTTTGGCCGATTGCTGGAATCGGCCTCCCTGTTGCTTGCTCGATGAAGGTTTTTGCAATGTTCCTCCATACATCCTTGGGGCCGATCTCCTGGATCGGCATCGCCACGTTCGTCCATCGACGTTGTGTTCGCTACACGGTCAGGCCGGTGGATAAAACCAGCCTAACCCCGTTCTTTGTCACGTCGATGCGCTCGCAGTCGTCCAAATTGATGCCTCGAGAGTGGCTCTTGGCCTGATGTCTCCCAAACGTTCATGCCAGCCGTCGAAATCTCGGCTGAATCATCTGCGTGGACGACTTCTACTTCATCTCCATCCCACTGTATTAGGCATTGGTGCATTGTGGATGGAATGCAACAGTTGGCGTGGGTCCCACCGGGCGTGCCAGAATGTGTTGCGGTCAGAAACCCACCGGCGGGCAGCGACTGGCAACACCGTAGAGCCGGGAACAACTCAGGGCTGCGGCTGGCCCTAGTCCCTCAGAGCGACGGCCCGCAAAGCCTTCTGGTCACACGTCCGATGCTGTCGCAAGGGCGTGCCACCTGACCTATACCTGGTCGGGAAGGTGTTGGATGATGCCTCGCTTAGTTTCCTGCATGGCATACACGTAAACATTAAATACGAGCCTCGATCGGCTCTCGGGTTATCTCGTGAATCGGCTCAAAGAGCCGATCCACCCATGATTCGTACAAGGTGTCCGAATATATGGTGGTCCTGCTTGATCAAGATAAAGCTAATGCGATCTACGACGATTTAGGGTTTTCACCGCATAATCGGATCATCCTACTCACGATTGGGCCTCGCGCTCGCGTACGGTGATCGTAAGCCAATCCTAGACAGGGCCTAAAAACCAACACGAGGTTGATCCCCGGAACATCCTGTCTAGGGCTAGCAAACTACACCCTACACGCTGCTGGATCCTCCAACCCTTTGTAAGGCCTAACTATTGCGGATATCAAACTAATCCTTGAAGAACAAGGAGCAACCGTAACGGATCGGATCTACTAAACAATGATCAAGCGGGTGTCGCCCCTACACCTAAGATAGGTGTAAGGGCGGCTAGATGCATAAGGGTTGCACTACGACGAGCATATGATACGAAGAACAATGCTAACCCTAACACATCTAAGATAACTACGTTGCTCGCCATCAAAAAGGCTTCAGCACGAGCAACGCATGAACAACGTAATAAGCTTATGCTTGCCTAGATCGCAAGATGCGATCTAGGCAGCATGGTGCTTACCAGGGAGAAACCCTCGAGACGAAGGAGTTGGCGATGCGCCGAGATTGATTTGTGTTGAACGTTGGTTGTTGTTTATTTCATAAACCCTAGATACATATTTATAGTCCAGGGGACTTTCTAATTCAGGCGTGCACCTAACCGTGCACGGGTAAAACTCTAACTCCTAACCGACACGTATCCTACTATGGTACAGATACACGGGCAAACTAGCCCAAACTTGGTACACAAGGCCGATTCATGTATTTCTTCTATGTATATAATCTTCAAGCCCATCTTGATCGCGGCCCACCTCTGACTCGGTCAAATTCTGGTGATAACACTACTGTAGCAACCTCTCCTTATCTTAGTTTTGAGTTTTGTTGTGCCAAGTAAAGTCTTTGATAGTAAAGTAAGTACTAGATTTGGATTACTGCGCAGTTCCAGATTTCTTTGCTGTCACGAATCTGGGTCTACCTCCCTGTAGGTAGCTCAGAAAATTAAGCCAATTTACGTGCATGATCCTCAGATATGTACGCAACTTTCATTCAATTTGGGCATTTTCATTTGAGCAAGTCTGGTGGCCTAATAAAATCCATCTTTAAGGACTGTTCTGTTTTGACAGATTCTGCCTTTTATTTCGCATTGCCTCTTTTGCTATGTTGGATGAATTTCTTTGATCCATTAATGTCCAGTAGCTTTATGCAATGTCCAGAAGTGTTAAGAATGATTGTGTCACCTCTGAACATGTGAATTTTTATTGTGCACTTGTTGACTGCCAAAACC
The DNA here is from genome assembly GCF_022539505.1 of Lolium rigidum. NCBI lineage: Eukaryota > Viridiplantae > Streptophyta > Magnoliopsida > Poales > Poaceae > Lolium > Lolium rigidum. The sequence continues at coordinate 23,961,489 of NC_061510.1, read as the reverse complement.
CACCGGCGGGCAGCGGCCTTGTCAACACTGTAGAGCCGGGAAGAGCCTAGAGCTGCGGCTGGCTGAGACCCCTCCGAGCGACGGCCTGCAATGCTCTTCTGGTCACACGCGGCGTTGCGAAGTGCAAGGGCGTGCCACCTGACCTATACCTGGCCAGGAAGGTGATGGGGATGCCTCGCTTAGTTTCTGCCGGGGCATACATGTAAACATTAAATACGAGCCTCGATCGGCTCTCGGGTTATCTCGTGAATCGGCTCAAAGAGCCGATCCACCCATGATCCGTGCGGGGTGCACGAATACTTGGTGGTCCTGCTTGATCAAGATGAAGCTAATGAGATCTACGACGATTTAGGGTTTTCACCGCATAATCGGATCATCCTACTCCAGGGTTGGCCTCGCGGCCACGCACGGTGCTCGTAAGCCGATCCTAAACAAGGCCTAAAAACCAACATGATGTTGATCCTCGGAACATCCCGTTTAGGATTTGCGAACGCCACCCTACGTGCCACTTGGATCCTCCCCCTTTGTAAGGCCTAACTATTGCGAGATATTAAACTAATCCTTGTAGAACAAGGAGCAATCGTAACGGATCAGATCTACTAAATAATGGTCAAGCGGGGTGCCGCCCCACACCGAGACAGGCGTGAGGGCGGCTAGATATGCAAGGGTTGCACTACGTAAGCATTCTTAAACGAAGAACAATGCTAACCCTAACACATCTAATGATAACTACGTTGCTCGCCATCAAAAGCGCTTCGAGTACGAGCAACGCATGAACAACGTGGGGCTTGTGCTGCCTAGATCGCAAGATGCGATCTAGGCAGCATGTCGCTTACCCGATAGAAACCCTCGAGACGAAGGAGTTGGCGATGCGCCGAGATTGGTTTGTTTTTGGGGTTGAACGTGAGTTGTTGTTTATTCCATAAACCCTAGGTACATATTTATAGTCCAGGGGACTTTCTAATGTGGGCGTGCACTAAACCGTGCACGAGTAAGATTCTATCTCTAAACTAAAATGCGATCTAATATGTTACAGATACACGGGCAATTAAGCCCAACTTGGTATAAAAGGCCGATTCATGTAATTCTCCACGTATATTTCCTTAAGCCCATCTTGACTGCGGCCCACCTCCGACTTGGTCAAATCTTGGTGATAACACATGCCCCCCTGGTTTTGGAATTGGTAATTCCAAAATCACTCTGCTTTCCTTCGTCGGGTCATGTCGTGGCAGAACCGTCGCAGTATCCTTCATGATGATGCCTTGCCTTCTCAACTTCTCCGCGTGACCTGGCAGTTTTTTTTCTTTTTAGGCACCCACTTCCTCGGAAACTGCTGTGGCATTGAATTTCCACTATATCCTCCTTCGATTTAACCGCTCTGAACAGTTCTTCTTTGTATCTCCTCCGCACTAGCACTCCAAAAACCCTCCCAGCCACCATGTCTTCCTCCTCCTCCGCCCCATCGGATCTTGCCAGCCAATCCTCCACGTCCCGTGAGCCGACGCCGGAGTACAACGCGGCGGCGGTCCACGCGGCCAACACCCGCCGCGCCATTGCGGCCGGGGAGGAGTCAGACCACGACTTCTCCATCTGGTCCGAGGACGACCAGTCCTCGACGGACGGGGAGAGCGACCTCCGCTTCCTCGCCGTTGGGGAAACGGAGGAGGAGAGTGACGACGACAGCTTCTCCTGCGACTTCACCTCTTCCGAGGAGGAGGAGGAGCAGGAAGAGGAGGAGGAGGACGATGACGAGAGCTCCTCCGACGAGCCGCCGGCCAAGCGGTTCTGCCCTTGGCCGGGCAATCTTAGCGACTTTGACGGCGACGAGGACGACGCTAACGAAGAAGATGAAGACAACGAGGGCCCGGTCGGCGGCCATTGGAGCGACGACGAGCCCGCCGGGAGCGGCGCCGATAGTGGCGACGACGGCGGCGACGAGGGCGGTGATGGCCCATAGATAGGACCTCTAGAATAGGGCCGGTAGTAGTAGATGGGGCAATGGATCCCCTAGTATTTCCCTTTTGAGAGCAATTAGCTCTTTATGTAAGAAATCTCATCTTAATCAATGAAGAACTTTTCCCCAATCTTGATTTTGCCGATTCCTTTTAATTGAGCCGATTCTCTCTTCTACTGACCTTGCCGATTCGTCCCCTTTGCCAATGCGTAATGAACCGATCGCACCGCATCGGTCCTTTGAAATTCACCCTTTCCTTCTTCAGCTGATGATTTTCTAAATCTGGTGGAAGATGCCGGATTTTCAGGAAAACCTTCGAACTTTCCCAACCAAACCCAATAATCCTTTTCAGCACCCATCATTGTGAAGAAGGCTGTAATGAAGGATCAGCCGATGGTGTCCTCATCGGTTCTTTAAACAGAGTATCCACTAGGCCTGCTGCCCCCCGAGCCTTACTCGATCCTCTTTCTTCCTCCGACAGCCGATAATCTTCCGTTTCAGCTGAACTAGCCCCACAGATTGGAAATCCTGGATTTGGTGGAGGCTTGATAATCATCGCACAACTAGAGTCGATGGCTACGCATCGGCTGTTTCTTGATTCTGAAGTCGATGTCTGCTGCATCGGCTGTGCTCGAAAATTTTCGAATTTTCACTTTTTATCTATTTTTTTTTTACGGCCGACCTGTGCATCGGCCCCCATATTCCAATACCCATCACCAGAAGATGAGATGCTTACGTTGCATATCCTCGTATTTTCATATACTCAGGTGCCCCCCGAGCCGATTCTGTCAAGAAAATTGATGGTATCGGCTCCGTTGGATAACATGTTGAACCCGAGCGAGAAGGTGGGTGAGGATAATTTTGGCCGATTGCTGGAATCGGCCTCCACGTTGCTTGCTCGTTGAAGGTTTTGTAAGTTCCCTTCATAAGTTTTTTGGGGCCGATCACAAGGATCAGCCTCTCCTGGTTTGCTCATTGGTTTGATCTTGCTACTTGGTCAGGCTGGATAAAACCAACCCGACCTCTGACTTGATGCGCTTGCTGTCGTCCACCTTGAGTGCTCCGTAGAGTCGTGGAGCGCTACGCTCTGTCGGCAAGACGAGTACCATGTTTGTGCCGGCCGATGTCTCATCATCGGCTTTCCTCGTTTAGGGCGCCACTCCATTTTCCGTGGACGACCCTCTTCATCCGGGGTTCGCTGAACCTTTGCAGCCGGATCAGGCCGTGCCTTCCTTAGCGTATGCGGGTACAACCTTTCGGCTTCCTCCGGGCCGCGCAATCGCTGAACCTTGCGCTTTTGGGAACGGCTGAGTCCATCGGGGCACCACCTTGGCCGGTGGTACCTATCTTCTTCCACTTCTCCCTCGTCTTACGAATCCTCAAGATCTGCCCAACGAGGTGACTCAGCGCGTTTGCTTTGTGGCGGGAGAGGCCCTAGGCGCTCGAACACGGACACGTTGGCTGCCTCCTTCTTTTTCGATTGCATTACGGGCAATTGCCGATTGTGGGCAATCGGCTCATTCCTGAATCCCAGCAGTGTACCGAAGAAGGGGCAGTCCCAATGCTCGGCGTTGTCATCTTGCTCCCTTGATGCTTCCGTGGCACGGCGCTCGTGCTCCTCCTCATCGCGATCCTGCCGACGATATCTTCTGGCTTCTCTAGCCAGACGATCTCCTCTATCATCGTAATTGGACCGTCGGCGTTGGTCATACTGACTCACATATTTGTTGAGGAGGTGATCGAGAGAGGGGTCGCTGATATCTTATATTCTTCACCTCTCCCTCTGTGACATAGCGCTTGCCATCATGACGGAGCCGATCGCGTGGAGCGGCCTCCTCTGTATCCTTGCTATGAGAGCAGCTGCCCTCATCTCCATCTTTGCCAGAGTGGTTCCCAGGTCCTACCATGTTGATGCTGAACGAGGGACCCGGCTGGCAACCTTCAGGGTAGGTAATTTCTACCATGTTAACGGCGGGGAAGGGTTGGGTGTCGACCTTCATGGCGTACTGGTTGAAAATTAGCCGCCCCTTCTCTATCGCCGCTTGGATGTGCTGACGCCACACCCGGCAGTCGTTGGTGGCATGGGAAAGCGAGTTGTGGAATTTGCAGTACGGCTTTCCGTTTAGCTCTTTCGCCGTGGGGAACTTGAGACCTTCCGGAACCGTCAACTGTTTCTCCTTGAGCAGGAGGTCGAAGATTTGTTCAGTCTTGGTCACGTCAAAATCAAATCCCCTGGGCGGCCCCGGTGGCTTTACCCATTTGCAGGCCACGGGGGTTCCTCCCCGAGTCCACTCAGCCACTGCTATTTCTTGGTCTCCCGCAGGCACTTCATCTCCCTCTGTATCGACCATAACTACGCACGCTTGAACTTGTCTTGGTACGAGTCGGGGTGGCGCTCGTTCATATGCTGATAGTTTACGAACCATGTGCGCCGGCGAGGGATAATCTGCTTGGGAGGCCATGTCCTTGAGCTGTGTTGCAAGGCCTGCTACCGCCAACTCGATCGCTTCCTTTTCGGTTATACGAACCGAATAACATCGGTTCCTAAGATTCTCGAAGCGCTGGATGTATTCTGTCACCGTTTCCCCGCGCTTCGATGTAGTTGTGCTAGATCGGCAATGCCGGACTCGGAAGCTTCCGAATGGTATTGCATATGGAACTGTTCTTCCAATTGCTTCCAAGACTCGGATGGAGTTTGCTGGCAAAGAGGTGTACCATCCAAAAGCCGATCCCGTGAGGGACTGTGAAAAGAGCCTCACGCGTAGCTGATCCGACACCGAAGCCGGTCCTAGTTGAGCCAAATATCGGGCTGACGTGCTCGATGGAGCTGGAGCCATCCGATCCACTGAATTTGGAGAAGTCGGGGAGCCGATATTTAGGTGGCAGCGGGATCATCTCGTAATCGTCGGGGTACGGCTTGGAATAGCCGATCTGCCCTTCTTTTCGGCATCATGCCGAACTGGTCTCTCGGTATGGTGCCGATCTGATCCGCCGTGGCTGGCCGTAGGAGTTGCACTCGAAGATTCGCCGGGGTGGCGTACTTGGCCTGCCATGTTTGCTTTTCCAGCTCGAGCCAACTGCAGGAGCCGGGCTCGGGAGTTTCGTCGGTGTGGCGTATTTAGTTAGCCACGTCTCGCTTCTGTCGCCGATGTTCCTCCCTGTCTTCGCCGGAGTCCCCGATGTTGTGGCCTGGTTTGTGAGTGCCCGGTCACCACAATCCGGCACATACATGCACGCGTATCCATGAGGGATCTCCTTAGGCGCCTCCATTAAGAGCTTGGTAGTCACTAGGGTCGCCACCAATCCTGTAGACGAGGAATGCCGGTGTAGTCGGCACTTCAGCAGGTGCTGCCAACGCATATGGCAGCGGTGGACGGGACAGGAGTGGCAACTTTCCTTGATGAGTCCCGAGAGCTGGTCCTGACGGCGAGTACTGGCGGCTCATGATCTCCTGGATCACGCGCAGAGCGACACGCTCCAACACGTTGACCAAGTTCTCAGAGTGGCGGTGTAGCGAGTGAGCCACCAGGTAGTTGATCTCCTGCCGCAGACCCCGGGTGCGTTCCTCCGACGGGGTAGAGAGGTCTATCCCATCGAGCGCACCTTGCGGTGAGAATCCCTTCCATCTGATGCCATGGGAACGGGTTCTCTGAAAAGAGCCGATGAGGTCGGCTTCGAGGGTGGCCTTGATCTCGTTGTATTGCTTCTTGAGGTCGTCGGGCGGATCCCCGTAGGTGACCGGCGTGCCGTCCGCCATCTCAGATGTAGATGGCGATGTGGTTGATGTAGACGATTGTCCCACCGGGCGTGCCAGAATGTGTTGTCTGCCAAAACCCACCGGCGGGCAGCGGCCTTGTCAACACCGTAGAGCCGGGAAGAGCCTAGAGCTGCGGCTGGCTGAGACCCCTCCGAGCGACGGCCCGCAATGCTCTTCTGGTCACACGCGGCGTTGCGAAGTGCAAGGGCGTGCCACCCGACCTATACCGGCCAGGAAGGTGATGGGGATGCCTCGCTTAGTTTCCTGCGGGGCATACATGTAAACATTAAATACGAGCCTCGATCGGCTCTCAGGTTATCCTGTGAATCGGCTCAAAGAGCCGATCCACCCATGATCCGTGCGGGGTGCACGAATACTTGGTGGTCCTGCTTGATCAAGATGAAGCTAATGAGATCTACGACGATTTAGGGTTTTCACCGCATAATCGGATCATCCTACTCCCAGGTTGGGCCTCGCGGCCACGCACGGTGCTCGTAAGCCGATCCTAAACAAGGCCTAAAAACCAACATGATGTTGATCCTCGGAACATCCCGTTTAGGATTTGCGAACGCCACCCTACGTGCCACTGGATCCTCCCCCCCTTTGTAAGGCCTAACTATTGCAGATATTAAACTAATCCTTGTAGAACAAGGAGCAATCGTAACGGATCAGATCTACTAAATAATGGTCAAGCGGGGTGCCGCCCCCACACCGAGACAGGGCGTGAGGGCGGCTAGATATGCAAGGGTTGCACTACGTAAGCATGCTTAAACGAAGAACAATGCTAACCCTAACACATCTAATGATAACTACGTTGCTCGCCATCAAAAGCGCTTCGGTACGAGCAACGCATGAACAACGTGGGGCTTGTGCTTGCCTAGATCGCAAGATGCGATCTAGGCAGCATGTCGCTTACCCGATAGAAACCCTCGAGACGAAGGAGTTGGCGATGCGCCGAGATTGGTTTGTTTTTGGGGTTGAACGTGAGTTGTTGTTTATTCCATAAACCCTAGGTACATATTTATAGTCCGGGGGACTTTCTAATGTGGGCGTGCACTAAACCGTGCACGAGTAAGATTCTATCTCTAAACTAAAATGCGATCTAATATGTTACAGATACACGGGCAATTAAGCCCAACTTGGTATAAAAGGCCGATTCATGTAATTCTCCACGTATATTTCCTTAAGCCCATCTTGACTGCGGCCCACCTCCGACTTGGTCAAATCTTGGTGATAACAGCACTAACCCTCTAATGAGTTGTTTCGAGTTTGGTGTGGAGGAAGTTTTCAAGGATCAAGAGAGGAGTATGATGCAATATGATCAAGGAGAGTGAAAGCTCTAAGCTTGGGGATGCCCCGGAGGTTCACCCCTTCATATTATAAGAAGACTCAAGCGTCTAAGCTTGGGGATGCCCAAGGCATCCCCTTCTTCATCGACAACATTATCGAGTTCCTCCCCCGAAACTATATTTTTATTCCGTCACATCTTATGCACTTTGCTTGGAGCGTCGGTTTGTTTTTGTTTTTTGTTTTGTTTGAATAAAATGGATCCTAGCATTCACTTTGTGGGAGAGAGACACGCTCCGCTTTAGCATATGGACAAGTATGTCCTTAGGCTCTACTCATAGTATTCATGGCGAAGTTTCTTCTTCGTTAAATTGTTATATGGTTGGAATTGGAAAATGCTACATGTAGTAATTCTAAAATGTCTTGGATAATTTGATACTTGGTAATTGTTGTGCTCATGTTTAAGCTCTTGCATCATATACTTTGCACCCATTAATGAAGAAACACTTAGAGATTGCTAATTTGGTTTGCATATTTGGTTTCTCTAGAGTCTAGATAACATCTAGTATTGAGTTTTGAACAACAAGGAAGACGGTGTAGAGTCTTATAATGTTTACAATATGTCTTTTATGTGAGTTTTGCTTTGTACCGTTCATCCTTGTGTTTGTTTCAAATAACCTTGCTAGCCTAAACCTTGTATCGAGAGGGAATACTTCTCATGCATCCAAAATACTTGAGCCAACCACTATGCCATTCGTGTCCACCATACCTACCTACTATATGGTATTTATCCGCCATTCCAAAGTAAATTGCTTGAGTGCTACCTTTAAAATTCCATCATTCACCTTTGCAATATATAGCTCATGGGACAAATAGCTTAAAAACTATTGTGTTATTGAATATGTACTTATGCACTTTATCTCTTATTAAGTTGCTTGTTGTGCGATAACCATGTTTACGGGGACGCCATCAACTATTCTTTGTTGAATATCATGTGAGTTGCTATGCATGTCCGTCTTGTCCGAAGTAAGAGAGATCTACCACCTTAATGGTTGGAGCATGCATATTGTTAGAGAAGAACATTGGGCCGCTAACTAAAGCCATGATTCATGGTGGAAGTTTCGAGTTTTGGACATATATCCTCAATCTCATATGAGAATAATAATTGTTGCCACATGCTTATGCATTAAATAGGAGTCCATTATCTCGTTGTCCATGTTGTCCCGGTATGGATGTCTAAGTTGAGAATAATCAAAAGCGAGAAATCCAAAATGCGAGCTTTCTCCTTAGACCTTTGTACGAGGCGGCATGGAGGTACCCCATTGTGACACTTGGTTAAAACATGTGTATTGCGATGATCCGGTAGTCCAAGCTAATTAGGACAAGGTGCGGGCACTATTAGTATACTATGCATGAGACTTGCAACTTGTAAGATATAATTTACATAACTCATATGCTTTATTACTACCGTTGACAAAATTGTTTCATGTTTTCAAAATAAAAGCTCTAGCACAAATATAGCAATCGATGCGTTCCTCTTTGAAGGACCATTCTTTTTACTTTTATGTTGAGTCAGTTCACCTATCTCTCTCCACCTCAAGAAGCAAACACTTGTGTGAAGCTGTGCATTGATTCCTACATACTTGCATATTGTACTTGTTATATTACTCTATGTTGACAATTATCCATGAGATATACATGTTACAAGTTGAAAGCAACCGCTGAAACTTAATCTTCCTTTGTGTTGCTTCAATACCTTTACTTTGATTTATTGCTTTATGAGTTAACTCTTATGCAAGACTTATTGATGCTTGTCTTGAAGTACTATTCATGAAAAGTCTTTGCTTTATGATTCACTTGTTTACTCATGTCATTACCATTGTTTTGATCGCTGCATTCACTACATATGTTTACAAATAGTATGATCAAGGTTATGATGGCATGTCACTTCAGAAATTATCTTTGTTATCGTTTTACCTGCTCGGGACGAGCAGAACTAAGCTTGGGGATGCTGATACGTCTCCAACGTATCGATAATTTCTTATGATCCATGCCATATTATTGATGATACCTACATGTTTTACGCACACTTTATGTCATATTCGTGCATTTTCTGGAACTAACCTATTAACAAGATGCCGAAGAGCCGATTCTTTGTTTTACGCTGTTTTTGGTTTCAGAAATCCTAGTAACGAAATATTCTCGGAATTGGACGAAATCAAGACCCAGGGTCCTATTTTGCCACGAAGCTTCCAGAAGACCGAAGAGGAGTCAAAGTGGGGCCACGAGGGGCCGACACTATAGGGCGGCGCGGCCCAGCCCTTGGCCGCGCCGACCTGTAGTGTGGGGCCCCCGTGTGGCCCCCTACGTTGCCCTTCCGCCTACTTAAAGCCTCCGTCGCGAAACCCCTGATGCGAAAAACCACGATACGGAAAACCTTCCAGAGACACCGCCGCCGCCAATCCCATCTCGGGGGATTCTGGAGATCTCCTCCGGCACCCTGCCGGAGAGGGGATTCATCTCCCGGAGGACTCTACACCGCCATGGTCGCCTCCGGAGTGATGAGTGAGTAGTTCACCCCTGGACTATGGGTCCATAGCGGTAGCTAGATGGTTGTCTTCTCCTCATTGTGCTTCATTGTTGGATCTTGTGAGCTGCCTAACATGATCAAGATCATCTATCCGTAATACTCTATGTTGTGTTTGTCGGGATCCGATGGATAGAGAATACCATGTTATGTTAATTATCAAGTTATTACATATGTGTTGTTTATGATCTTGCATGCTCTCCGTTATTAGTAGAGGCTCGGCCAAGTTTTTGCTCTTAACTCCAAGAGGGAGTATTTATGCTCGATAGTGGGTTCATGCCTGCATTGACACCGGGACGAGTGACAGAAAGTTCTAAGGTTGTGTTGTGTTGTTGCCACTAGGGATAAAACATTGATGCTATGTCCGAGGATGTAGTTATTGATTACATTACGCACCATACTTAATGCAATTGTCTGTTGCTTTGCAACTTAATACTGGAAGGGGTTCGGATGATAACTCTGAAGGTGGACTTTTTAGGCATAGATGCGGTTGGATGGCGGTCTATGTACTTTGTCGTAATGCCCAATTAAATCTCACTATACTTATCATGACATGTATGTGCATTGTTATGCCCTCTCTATTTGTCAATTGCCCGACTGTAATTTGTTCACCCAACATGCTTTTATCTTATGGGAGAGACACCTCTAGTGAACTGTGGACCCCGGTCCATTCTTTTAATACTAAAATACAAATCCGCTGCAATACTTGTTTTACTGTTTTCTCTGCAAACAATCATCTTCCACACAATACGATTAATCCTTTGTTACAGCAAGCCGGTGAGATTGACAACCTCACTGTTTCGTTGGGGCAAAGTACTTTGGATTGTGTTGTGCAGGTTCCACGTTGGCGCCGGAATCCCTGGTGTTGCGCCGCACTACATCCCGCCGCCATCAACCTTCAACGTGCTTCTTGGCTCCTCCTGGTTCGATAAACCTTGGTTTCTTTCTGAGGGAAAACTTGCTGCTGTGCGCATCATACCTTCCTCTTGGGGTTCCCCAACGAACGTGTGAAATACACGCCATCAGCTATCACAAGGTAAAGTGCATAAGTGAAGAGCTCGGGTATAGAGATAACCGAGGCACGCGGGAGACGATGATTTATCCCGGAGTTCACACTCTTGCGAGTGCTAATCTCCGGTGGAGAGGTGCGGTTGCTTAGTGCTCCCGAACGCCACAAGAGGCTCACCTTGAGGTGTGGTTGCTCGATGCACACCAACGCCACAAAGGCCTCACCCCAAGATGCGGTACTCACACTACACACCGAACGCCACAAAGGCGCCTCACCTAAATCTCCGGTGACCCTCGCCACAAAGGCCTAGGTCACGGTTCCACTAAGGGATTTCCTTCGAGGCGGAAACCGGGCCTTACACAAAGATTGGGGCACACATCCACAACTTAATTGGAGGCTCCCAACAAACCGCCACAAAGGCCTAGAATCCGTCTAGGGTTCCAAGAACCCAAGAGTAACAACTTTCTTGCTTTCACCTCCACGAATCACCGTGGAGAACTCAAACCGATGCACCAAATGCAATGGCAAGAACACCACAAAGATGCTCAAGTCCTTCTCTCTCAAATTCCAACAAAGCTACAAAAGCTATTGGGGGAATAAGAGAGGAAGAACAAAGGAATTCACAAAGAACACCAAGATCAAGATCTAGAGAGTTCCACTCACAAAGAGATGGATTTGATTGGTAGAAATGTAGATCTAGATCTCCTCTCTCTTTTCCCTCAAATGGGGGCAAGAATCATGGAGGGATTGAGAGATAGTGCAAGCTTCTCTAGTTCAACAATGGAGGAGAGAGAGAGTGAGAGAAGCAACAACCCAAGGAGGAAGAAGGGGGTATTTATCCCCCCAAGAAAATCGAGCCGTTGGGCAAAACCAGGGCTGGATAATCCGGCCTAAGTAAGGGCCGGATAATCCGCCCCCCCGGATAATCCGGCCTCAGGGACAAAACCTGGTAAAAATCCGGCCAAAAGTCCGGCCCCTGTTCAGAGCTGCTTTTCTTCTGGTCCTTAGCCGATTTCGAGGGGCCTGGATATTTCCGAAATATCCGGCCCGGAAAATCCGGCCTGGCAAACTGCAGAAACACCAAAACTAAAACGGGCATAACTTTAGCATCCGGACTCCGATTTTGATGAACTTGGGCTTCTTTTGAAGCTAGGAACAAGCTCTACAAGATCATGCAGGAAAACATCATAGTCCAACACGGGAGGATATAAACAAATGATGAAAGGTTTGACCTATCTAAAAAAGACATACCGGTAAAACCCCCAATCTCGAAAATGCAACAAGTTGCCCGTGCAAAAACCATTCTTGATGAACTAGAGCTTGTCATGAGAATAAGCACAAGCTCTAAATCATCACATGGATAAGATCCAAATAACAACCAAGAAAGATGATGAACCAAACTCGAAAACGCAACAAGTGATCTATGCAAAATCCGTTTTCGATGAACTAGAGCTTGTCATGAGAATAAGCACAAGCTCTAAAACATCACATAGATAAGGTCCAAATACCAACCAAGAAAGATGATGCAAGGATGCAAAGGTTTAAGCTCTCTCCGAACGATACGATCGAGTTACTCACTCGAGAGCCCTCTTGATAGTACGGCAACTAAATTATAAACCGGTCTCCAACTACATTATGAGACCGGTGAGAAAGAAACCCTATCAACAGCAAGCCTTATACTTGCGCATTCCACTTGAGCTCGATGACGACGATCTTGACCTCAACAAGATGGAACGCCTTTCTTGCTTGTGTTTGCTTGACGAAGTCTTGTGAATTGCTCCCCCATAATCCACCATGGGAGAGCTTCTTCTTCGACGCATCTTCACATAACCATGACCACCATGTGGATTGCTCCCCCATAATCCACCATGTGAGAGCTTCTTCTTCAGCGCATCTTCACATATCCATGATCACCATATGGATGGCAAGACTCAAGCAAAGGACCTCTTCGAGATGGCTCATCTTGAACTTGCACTTCATTTCTCCATGGCAACCTTCAAGCTTATGAACTCTTCGAGTTGGCTCATCTTGAACTTGCACTTCATTCTTCATTCTTCATCATATTGATGTCTTGAAGTAACTTGAGGGCTCACTTCATCTTCATCTTCAAGACATACCTGACAGTTGATATCCTTTATCAATTTCTTCTTATTGCAACCTTGAAGCCAACAAATGGTTCAAGAATTGCATATGGACAACTCCTACAAATATAACTCAATGCAAACATTAGTCCATAGGGATTGTCATTAATTACCAAAACCACACATGGGGGCTCCATGCACTTTCAATCTTCTCAATTAAGGATTTGCTTGATTTCCCCCAATTTTTCATTCATGATTTAATTTCCTTCCGAAATCGACCATTTCATGTTAGTTTCATAGGAGCACGAGGAAATACAACGTTCATTTTATTTTGGCACTTTGTCGGTTAGTTAGAAAGCAAAAACCAATAAATCCAAATAAAATTCATATAAAACCACCTCGGGAAACATGACATTTTTAGGAACTATCATCCCTCAAAGTTTACAAGGTTGCAGGTTTCAAGAGAAAGGTCAAATCGCCATAAATCACTGGTAAAATATAATATAGGATAGGAAACATTTCTCTTGTACAGAGATGCTGACATCGGGGACCCATTAGCCAGAAATCTAAATGATTTTATCGTGGAACGTCAACCAGGTCCAAAGAGAGGATGCGATCAAAAAAAATCCGCGCTAGAGACGCTGCCATCACGGCCCCACATTTCTCTCAACACTTTGTGGGTGCGGATTTGGGTTGACTTGGCATGTCCACCCAAGAAATCGTCATCTATCACACGTCGGGTGACCATCTACGATGTTTTTCCCCCAAATCTATGGCGCTAGAGAGCCTCCAAAACAAGAAAAAGAAGTTTTGCAATCTCCTACATAACGAACAAAGATCGCCGGGATGGGTCTTCATTGACCACGGTCATCGCCTAAGTTCGCCGCACAAGGAAACTATTTTTTTAGTGGGACTTGCTAAGTGAAGTAGAATCTCAGTTATTCACATGTGGTATATTCCTATGAGGCCCACTTTCCTTATTCATATATCTTGTGTTATTTGGTTGACGATTAAATCATGGACAACTTGATCATGGGATGGAGTTAGTGAACCATGTGTACTTTACAGAAACAATAGTGTGAAGTGTACTATGTTTGCTAACTCCATATATGAGATCTATGCGTCCAATGTAAGTATGAGTCACTAAATATGTTCGTCATTGCATTTCTATGTTCTTTCAATGGCCAATGATTAAATTCAATTACACAATGCACTTGTAGAAAATAGCTTATAGGAGAAAAAATAGTGACAACACTATGAAAATACCATGCCACCGGTACTTGGCCGATATAGCTACGATGTACTAAATTTGGGAATGCCACTAATATTCAACTATCGGCAGCATGGTCAATAATTTATATGCCGCCACTTCTGTGGAGACCAGTGGACTATCCCGTACAAAAAAACTAGTGGCGTTATAGTGTGGACTACGCCGCCGGTGCCAGACTAATCAACGGCTTGGCCGTATGGGCCACGCCACCAGTTTCGGCCGGCCCAGCCTAACACACACCCCTTAAACACCACAAAACACACACATCCACTCCTCATTCCACTCCCAAATCGCGTGCATCGCGCCGTAACCCCTCCATCGCCACATGGAGTCGCGATTCCCGCGTAGATCCAGTCTAGCCCCACCGCCTGCGAGCCCCGCCACATCGTTTCCCCGTTGATTTCGACCGGTACAGTCGATCCCCTAGCCGATGCTGCCGTCAGGATGCCTCCGCGCCGTGGCCCCCGAGCTCCACCATTTTTCCGTGACACCGAGTCCCCACGCAATTATCCCAATCTATTTTATTATTTTTTCTTAAATAGGGAAAATTATTTCCCAAACTTTTAATTAAGAGTGAAGCAACAAGATGTGAAAAAACAGAACATATTACTCCATCTGTTTTTTTAATACAAGGCCATTATCAAGAATACATGTTCCATGTATACAAGACCAGTAACACTAATTCAGAAAAAATAATTGGATTTCAACTTCGCAGGATGGTACTCATTAATGTGAATATGTATACATCCATAAATCAGGAGACAACACATGCAACATATGTAGTTAGGAAGAAAATCTTATACGACCTGGGTCGTATGGTAATAAGGCTGGACCAACTCCTTCGGCTGCCACGTAACAAAACAGATCTGAAAGCAGTCTTGTCTACTTAGACTAGCCATGAGAGTATCATAGGTAGTATCATGCATGCCATGTAAACAAAAATCTGATGTGGCACATCAATTAATGAAGAGAGAAGTGAAAGTAGTATCATAGGTAGATACCGTATCATAGCACGTAAAACTAGAAATTTTAGTAGCAAACATATCATGTACACATATTTGCATTGAGATTCTACAAAACATTAAATATGATGAAACTATGATACCAATTCATGATACAATGCATTGTAGATATTGTATCATAAACTAGTATCATATGTATGATACTAGTCTATGATACTTCCCATTGTGACTAGTTTTAGCCCTTAATTCCCAAATTGCTAACTCAATGTTCCAGGTTAGTTAAATGGGCATATTCTCTTTGCCCCGTCGAGGAGCATGGCCGTGGAGGCCTGGCCGGAGCTCCGGTGGTTCACGACATGACTGAGGGAGTTGCGCCGTCGGGACGCCAAGAAGCATGGTCATGGACGCCGGCGACGAGCATGGCCATGGACACTGGACGAGCTGCGGCGAGAGAGCTCTTGGATCCGCCGACGAGTGCCTTCGTGAACCAAGGGAGAGCAGCGAGCTAGCGACCGCCGGTGGATGCGCGACATACTAGCGGCATCTAGGAGAGGCTGCACGCCTGCGCGAATGGAGAAGAAAACGGGCTAGCAATCTGGGCATTCATGGCTAATTGAGGGAAATTGCTTTGAGATTCGTTTTGCTAGGTGGCAGTTGAAGGAGTTGGTCCAGCCTTAGCACCATACGACCCAGGTCGTATAAGATTTTCTTCCAATCGGGGGATTACAAGCCTAGCACCAGGTGGTTCACTCATGATTCACTCTAGCGCTCAGCGCCATCCAGTAGTACACTTCGGGTGATTTCACTCAAATGCTCAGCGCCGGTCAAGACTCAAAGACTTGCCTATTTGCCTACTTCTCGATTTTATCAAGAATTTCACGTGTAAAAAATGTGCTTGTTGCCGAAGACTCACCAAATTATTACGAACTGGATTGTATTGGCCAGAAATATTTGTCACATCGAAATTCAACAATAAATGCTCCAAACTTTCATAAGCAAAAAAAATTAAATGGATTGACAAAATATGAAAATGTACACATAGAAAGTCTACAAATTTACACACTACCACTCGATGCAACCTGGAAACTTACAATCAGGAACTTAGTGTGATGTAAATCATCTACCACAAATCTATGACAATTATTCCATCGATATGTTCGGAGCTGAAGATGAGTAGTTGTCACCATCAAGAAAAGCATAGTCTGTGTAGCCAATGATCGGATCTTGTGTGTAGAATGTGGAGCGGTCGTACTCGTTTAAGGGCGCGTCTAGCTCGAACCTCCTAGGCAAGTCTGGGTTGGCCAAAAAAAGCCTCCCGTATGCAACAAGGTCAGCGTAGCCATCAGATACCACCTTGTTGCCCTCCTCTCTGTCATATCCACCGGCGGCAATGAAGGTGCCATTGAAAGCTTTCTTGAAGGGCAATAGCCCGTGGGGAATCTATCTGCGTCCATCGACGATGGCCATTCGGGGTTCTACCATGTGGCAATACAGAAAACCTTGGTGCTTATTGAGCTGCTCCACCAAGTAGGAGGCAAGTCCTTCTGGGTCGGAGTCGACACAATCCATGTAGTCCACGAACGGTGACAACCTAATTCCCACACGATGTGCCCCGACTTCGTTGACGACGGAATCAACAAGCTCCACAACGAAGCGACACCGGTTTTCAAGGCTCCCACCATACTCATCGGTGCGGTCATTGGCGCTATCCTTCATGAATTGCTCAAGAAGAAACCCATGTGCGCCATGGATCTCCACACCGTCGAACCCTGCCTCAATGGCGTTTCGGGCGGCACGCCTAAAGTCTTCAATGACATGAGGTATCTCATCTATCGTCAACCCCCGAGGTTTAGGATACACTATGCCAGCCTCATCGTCGGGTGTCACAGGCTTGTCCGTGCTGGAGATAGGTGCCGGTTCACCCGTCTTGATTTCTGTTTTGTTTACACAATTAGTAAATTCTACGGAGTAGAAAGATAAATTCATATCATTGGTATAACTTATGCAAAAGCAAACACTCATCATCTTATGGATGGACGGGACATACCAGTTGTGTAGACCCTCCCAACATGGGCAATCTGGCAGAAGAACAACGCGCCCTTGCTGTGGACAGCATCCACGATAGGCTTCCATGCCTCGACCTGCTCTTGCGTCCAGATGCCAGGGATCCCTGGGTAGCCCATAGAATCAGGGGAGATCACGGTGCCCTCTGAGACGAGGAGCCCGCCCCTGGTGGCACGCTGCGAGTAGTACACCGCCGCTTGGGGCTGCGGCACGCCGCCGTAGGAGCGGCACCGCGTCATCGGCGCGAGTACCACCCGATGGGAGAGATCAAACTGCCCCATCTTGTACGGTGTGAGCAGCGGGATCGCCGCGTCTTTGCCTGCCTGGTGAGCCATGTCGTCTGGAGTCTTGATTATTGATTCAGGTTCCTTCGCTTGAGTGTGCACACAGGTGATTGGCTGTTTAGGTGATATGGTATCTCACTATGCTCTGTTTCTTGCCTCGTATGAGTATTGATCTGTGCTGTTCTGGTTCAGGAGGTTGTATCATGTATTTATAGGTTCCGAAGTGGAGCAGCCGAGCAGGAAATGGTCTGTGATCTTTCCAGAGTGGACCGCTTCTCTCTTTGCCATTGACACTCGCGTGCCGTAATGGACACATCTCGTCAGTCGTCACCCTATTTGTCATCCCCGTTTTACAGTAGACTACTTCTGTCTTTCCCGTTTCCTCTCGTCATCCTCTTTGTCATCCCCGTTTTATAGTAGACTATTCTCTTTCCCCTTTCCTCTCGTCATCTTCTTTGTCATCCCCTCTCAGCAGAACCATGGAGAACCACAGAACACAGTAGGACCCCTCCTTCGCTGTCACCCAGGAAAGTGGACTGCTGCTTCGTTTTCGCACAAAGCAAATGTACCTTTCATGAATTGAAGTACCAGCAGTCAGCAGTTCCTAAGGGCATCTCCAGCGGCGCGACGCATTTCGGACGTCCGAAATGTCCGTTTGCGTCGGCCCGCGGACGCGTTGTGGCCCAGGGCGACCGTTTGCGTCGGGGGTAGCTCCAGCGGTGCGGACGCATATTTTATCCGGGGACAGCGTCAAGGTCGCTAATGGCGTTTACGTCCCGTCGAGGACTGCCGCCGGCGATTAACTGTTCCCGCGCGACGACGATCGTTCCCGCGCGCGCCCAATACATTCGCAAGTTTCGCCGGCGTTTCGCGCGCGCGGGAAACACCCTGCGCGCCAACGCCGTTTCCCGCCCCGCCGTGGCTATATACGGTGGACACCGCCGGGTGCGACGGGCACACCTCACACTACCATCCATCCATGGCGGACCACATGAGTTGGGAGCAAGTTGTTGACATTTGCCGCCAGCTCCACCCGGAGGAGGAGGAGGACGAGGTAGCTGCCGCCGGCGTTGAGGCCCAGCAGCTGGACCTGGAGGTCGCGGAGGTGGAGGCGGGAGGCGGCAGAGCGCGCGGAAGGGCGCCTCGCGGCGACCAGGGCGGAGATCGCCAACGCCATGGCCGAGCTCGCCGACGCCAGGGCCGAGCTCGCGGAGGCGCGGGCGGCCCTCGCGGCCCCTCCGGCCGACGCCGTCATCCACGACATCGCGGACGACGACCCCCCGTGCCCGGGCGCTCGAGTGCGCCGGTGAGCAGCGGGTTCCGCTCGCGTCCTTCGAGTCCCCGGCGGGGACGCCCGGCGCCGCCAGGCTTTGGTGGCGGAGGAGGAAGCCGCCAGCTATGCGACGGCCATGGCTAGGGGGTTAATGTGCTCCGACCTGGACTCGCTCCAGCGTAGGGGCCGTTCTCCCGCGCGGGTCGAGCAGGAGAACCGGGAGTTGGAGGTCGCCATCGCCGCCAGGGACGAAGCTGTGGCGGCGGCGGCTAGGGACAGGGCCCGCTTCGTCGCCGACGTGGCGGTGATCCAGGCGGCGGTCCAGGCGGAGGAGGACGCGGCGGCGGCGGAGGAGGAGGCCCGGGCGGCGGCGGTCCAGGCGGCGGCAGAGGAGGAGGCCCGGGCGACGGCGGAGGCGGCGGCTAGGAAGGTTGCCTTTGCGACGGTGACGGCGCTGTGGCAGGACGAGATGTCCGTTCGCCGCCGTGCGCGCCGCGCGGAGTGCAAGAACCGCTCCCGCTTTGATGACGGCGCCGGCCCATCCGGCGGCCGGCAGTAGGGCGCGCGACTCGCGAGTAACCGAGGCCGGTGTAGGCCGCGCGACGGCGAGTAGGTACGGCCGTTGTAGTTTTAGGTTAACTCGACTAACCATCTCTGTAAAGATGGTCCTTTTGGCCAATCAATAGTAATGAAAAAATATTTTGCTTATCTAGTCACTGCCGACCGGGCCCGGATGTACCCAACGCGGACATTTTCCGCGACCGCCGAGCGTCCGCGGAGACGCAAACCTGGCGCATATTTGGGCCAGGTTTGCGTCTCCGCGGACGGGCCAGTCACTTTGCGTCGCCCCGCTGGAGCAGGGCCCAGACGCATTTCCGGTCACGGCGGACGAAAACGGTCGCTCAGCGACCATTTGCGTCGCGCCGCTGGAGATGCCCTAAGAAAAAGTATAGCACGTCGTCGTCAATAGAATGGTCAGCACAGAGTTGTAATTCTCCATACCCCAAAGCCCTTTCTTATGAATTTGACGAGTACTGAATCAATGAACAATCACGAGTTAACACGCCTGAACACAATTCTCCTATCTTTTACTAGTTTACTATAATGAACATAAACCTACACATAGTGCTCCAACTGTACATACATGTGAGCCCTAGCTGACTAAGAGCATGTCTAACAGGCCCCGTATAACCCGCCCACCCCGTAAAATTCCGGCGACATACGGGGCAGGCGCGGTTTGGGCCGTCTAGCAGGCCCCGTATTCGGGCCGCCCCGTTTCGGCGGAATACGGGGCCCAGGAAATCGGCCCCGTCGCCCCGTACATATAGTGGGCGCAGGTGCGAGTGAGGGGTTAACCCCTCACTCGCAACCCTAGCTCCGCCGCGCGCCGCCGCCTCCTCCTCCTGCTCCGGCGAGCAATTAGCCGCTCCCCCGCCACGCATTCCACCCCAAAAGCTAGGATGGACTCCCGCCGCCGCAGAGAGGCCTCGCCGGCGAGCGGATCGAAGCGATCCCGCTCGCCGGACACCGTAGAGGAAGCGTGGCGGCTGAAGTGCAAACTTTCCGCCGCCGGGAGCCGTCGCGCGGCCTGCAAGTACGCAGGCGCGCTGTACGTGCCGGACCCGCTCCGCGAGTTCGCCGCGGGTGGGCGGTGGTACAAGCAGGACCCGCCGCTCAAGCCGATGAGCGGCGAGGCGTTCGAGAAATGGCGCGCGCAGTGGCTGCGCGACCGCGCGGCGTTGGCGGAATGGAGGGCGACCATCGGCAGCAGCAGCAGCGGCGGAGGAAGCGGAGGCGGCGAGGAGGAAGCGGCGGCGGCGGAAGAGGAGGAAGAGGAGGCGGCCTACCGCCGTGCGGTCGCCTTGTCCGAGGCGGATGCCGCCGAGAAAGCGGCGGCGGAGGCAGAGGAGGAGGCGGCGGCCATCGCCGCCGTCCAGGAGTTCGAGGCGCGGCAGGCGCGGGAGGCCCGGGAGGCGCGGGAGGAGGCGGCGAGGATCACCTTCATCCCCTACGTCATCCTGGACGAGTAGAGGTAGGTTTAGATGTAGTATGATCTGTAGTATGATCAAAATGTATGTATGATCCCTAGTATGATCAATGAAGAAGAACTTCCCGGGGTTTTAATTTTTGAAAATACGGGGCGAAATACGGGGTCTGCTAGACGGCATGGCTCGAAATGGAGCAGTTTTTCGATACGGGGCGAAATAAGAGACTTATACGGGGCAGCGAAATACGGGGCCTGTTAGACATGCTCTAAGGTCATCTGGCATCTTAGCAGGTTAAGTTTGAGAGGCGCTGCTGGCGACAAACTTAACCTTGGTAAATCTAACGGAAGGGATCGACAAAAAAAGAAGAAGGAAAGGAGCCTGCAATGTCACGGGTAAAGAACCATCTAGAAGAGCAAACGTTTTCTTGTAAAGGACATCTTGAACCTTATTAGCCTGATGCGTCCATCAACATCAACAAGGTAAAATTAAACCGAAGGGATAAAAAAAGGAAAGTAGCCTGCAATATCATGAGTAAAAAATAATCAAGATATCTCACGTTTGTTGTACATAGAGGTAGACATCTGGGACCCATCATCCAGTAACGCCCCTTGATGGCGTAAAAGAACATAGGATCGTCAGAGCATAAATCCGCGAAAGAATTTCAGTTTTATATCGAACCCATAGAGAGAAAGAAGACAAGTATTATTATTCGGCGTTTCTGTTGCACCCAAGGTGTCACGTTGTCTTGAGTGAGTTGAATGTAAATGTGAAGGTGGTGAGTTGGAAACAACAATTGAAAAGTAATTGAGAATAAATAAAATTTAAATAGTAACGAAAACAAAATAACTGATTATGTTTGGAGTTTTCTGCAGATAAGTAGGCGCGGAGAAGTTCAGTTTATGGTGATAGTGAGTGTGTCATATAGATGGGTATACAGATGTAGTTGGTATGTTAAAGTGATTTTTGCATATTAGGATACAAATAGGCGAGCAACCCTTGAGCCATCTATCTACTCTATGCCAAGATCAATAAGCACTATTATCGTTGCTATCAACAATAGCCAGCATAATTATTGAGGTTGTGAGCCAGACCAACACATTAAGGTTAATGGTTCCATGTTATTCTCTTGTTCTGTTCACTTGTCTTTGATATCTCCACTATCACTAGGAGCTCACAGAGTTGCTAGACAACAATTATTCATCTATGCAGATCTCTGGATCATGTTTTCGGGCCCTAAATTATACAACAAGCATTAAGCAAACAATAGATAATCATTCTCATAAGTAATAATAACAATATCTTTCACAAATGGATGAAAATAGTAATAGGCACATCACATCTCATCAATCCCCTACATCACTCACGCCAAGGGGATTTACTCGCACATGAGAGAAGAATTGGACAAACATATGATGATATTATAAAAGAAGTTCATCTCGATATTACCGTAGCAAGTCACAAATGAGATCAAACCAAATCCAATCTCAAGAGTCTCGAATGTGAATAGAGTTTACAACCCTATTTTTTACAAAGATGAATCTCTCTCTCTCTCTATATATATATATATGTGTATATATATACATGTGGTGATTGTGATGGTGGAATGAAGAATCTTGAGGAGGACCGCGGCCAAG
This sequence comes from Lolium rigidum, assembly GCF_022539505.1. NCBI lineage: Eukaryota > Viridiplantae > Streptophyta > Magnoliopsida > Poales > Poaceae > Lolium > Lolium rigidum. Next base: position 23,939,339 of record NC_061510.1, on the reverse strand, counting down.
ATCGAGGGATGAGTTCTTCTTCTTTGTCCGGGGACGAACTGTGGCGGCAATGAATTTTTTTCGTCTCTCATCCTTTCACAAAAGTTATTTTTTAAGATACCAAGGCGGCGCCGTATGGTACAATCACATGGTACGGTCCACCGTACCCATGATCGTTAAGACGTCCGCCGCTTGGAATGTGAATCTTCTCAATTAAGAACTTGCTTGATTTCCTCCAAATCTTCGTTCATGACTTGATTTCATGCCTAAATCGACCATTTCCTGAAAGTTTCATAGAAGCACACGAAAATGCAAGGTTTGTTGTATTTTGGTACTTTGCTAGTTAAGTAGAAAGCGAAAACCAATGAATACAAATAAAGCCCATATAAAACACCTCATAAAACACGTCATTTTTAGGAGCTATCATCCCTCAGCGTTAACACGGTTGTAGGGATCGAAAGAAAAAGTCAAGTAGCCATCAAGGGTAAAAAATAATCTAGGATAGGAAACGTTTCTTGTAAAGAAAAACTGACATCAGGAACCCATCAGCTAGAACCCTAAATAATTTTATCGGGGACGTCAACCAGGTCAAAACATAGGGCAGGATAAAAAAAAGCACAACTAGAGATGCGGCCATCGTGGCCCCATATTCCTCTCAACAACGTGTGGGTTCTGATTTAGGTTGACTTGACACGCGTTCCCGAAAAATTGGTATCTACCACTCATCAGGCGACCATCTCTGACGTTTTTCCCAAATCCGTGGCCCTAGAGAGGCTCCAAAATGAGAAAAAGAGTTTTGCAATCTACCGCGGAATGAACAAAAATCGTCGGGGATGGGTCATCATCGACCACGTTCATCGCCTAAGTTTGTCGCCCAAATGTAACTTTTTTTTGTAGTGGTACTTGATAAGTGACGTACTATCTCAGTTATTCACGTGTGGTATGTACTGTGAGGCCCACTTTGCTTATTCATATGCCTTGTGCTATTTGGCCGATGATTCATGGGCAACTGGATCAAGGCATGAAGTTAATAAACCATGTGCATTGTACAAACAAATATAATGTGAAGTGTACTAGGTTTGGTAACTTCATATATGAGATCTATGTGTGCAAAGTAAGTATGAGGCACTAAATATGTTCATTGCATTTCTATGTTCTTGCAATGGCCAATGATTAAATTCAACAGCACAATGCATAATTGCATGTGGACTCGAGATCAATAGCACAAAGTAAATACTAGGTTTGCATCGCCGCATGCCGCCACCACCGCTCCTTCCTGGCCCCATACACGCAGATCCAGTCTAGCCTTGCTTCATGCGAGCCCCGCCACGCCGTTTTCCCGTCGATTTCGACAGGTTCAGCAGAACCACTACCCGATCCGGTCGTCGGGATGCCTCCCCGTCACGCTCTCCCTGAGCTCCACCGGCTTCCTCTCCAAGTTTTTCTGTGACCTCGAGTCCCCATGCAATTATGCCAACACCAAAGTCTACTTGACAACAATCTATTTTAGTTTTTCTTATAAACATGAGCAAAAGCATTACCCAATGTTTTAATTAGCAGTCAAGTCAACAAGATGAGAAAAGAAACAATATTACTCCATATGTTTTTTAATACAAGGCCACTATGAACATATATTTTTTATGTATACAAGGTCAGTAATACTAATTGAGAAAAAATGATTAGATTTCAACTTCGTAGAATGATGCTCATTAATGTGAATATTGCATGCAGCTATAAGACTAGCCACAATTGAAGTATTATAGGTTGTATTATGCTCAAACGCTCAGCGTCAGCCAAGACCCAAAGACTTACCTACTTGGCTCCTTCTCGATTTTATCAAGAATTTCACATGGCGAAAACGTTCTTGTTGCGAAAAACTCGCCAAATTGTTACGAACAGGTTTTCCATGGTCAGTAATATTTATCTCATAGAAACTGAACAATAAATTCTCCAAATACTTTCATACACAAAAAATTGAAATGGATAGACAAAATATGAAAATGTACACATAGAAAGTCTACAAATTTACACACTACCACTCGATGCAACCTGTAAACGTACATTCAGGAACTTCATGTGATGTAAATTATATACCACAAATCTATGACATTTATTCGATCGATACGTTAGGAGCTGAAAATGAGTTGTTGTTATCATCGAGGAAAGGATAGTCCGTGTAGCCAATGACTGGATCTTGTGTGTAGAATGTGGAGCGGTCATACTCGTTTAATGGCGCACCTAGCTCGAACCTCCTCAGCAAGTCAGGGTTGGCCAAAAAAATTCTCCCATAGGCCACAAGGTCAGCGTAGCCATCAGATACCACCTTGTTGCCCTCCTCTTGATCATACCCACCGGCGGCAATGAAGGTGCCTTTGAAGGCTTTCTTGAAGGGCAATAGCCCATGGGGAATCTGTCTGCGCCCGTCGACAATGGCCATTCGTGGTTCTACCATGTGGCAGTAAAGAAACCCTTGGTGCTTATTGAGCTGCTCCACCAAGTAGGCGGCAAGCCCTTCTGGGTCGGAGTCGACGCAATCCATGTAGTCTACGAATGGTGACAACCTGATTCCCAAACGATGTGCCCCAACTTCGTGGACAAGAGAATCAACCAGCTCCACAACGAAGCGGCACCGGTTCTCGAGGCTACCGCCATACATGTCGGTACGGTCATTAGCGCTATCCTTCATGAACTGCTCAAGGAGAAACCCATGTGCGCCATGGATCTCAACACCGTCGAACCCTGCCTGAATGGCATTTCGGGCGGCACACCTGAAGTCTTCAATGACATGAGGTATCTCATCTATCCTCAGCCCCCGGGGTTTGGGATACACTATGCCAGCCTCATCGTCGGGGATTACAGCCTTGTCGGTGCTGGAGATAGGCGCCGGTTCATCCGTCTTGATTTCTGTTTTGCTTACACGATTAGTAAATTCTAGGAAGATACATTTGGATTCATGATACAGCTTATGAACATGCAAGGGCAAGCATGCACCATATGAATGAGCAAACGTACCAGTTGTGTAGACTCTCCCAACATGGGCAATCTGACAGAAAAACAAGGCGCCCTTGCGGTGGACGGCATCCACGATTGGCTTCCATGCCTCGACCTGTTCTTGCGTCCAGATACCAGGGATCTCTGGGTAACCCATAGAATCGGGGGAAATCACTGTGCCCTCTGAGATGAGGAGCCCGCCCCTGGTGGCACGCTGTGAGTAGTACACCGCCGCTTGCGGCTGTGGCACGCCGCCGTAGGAGCGGCACCGTGTCATGGGTGCAAGCACCACCCGATGGGATAGATCAAACTGCCCCATCTTGTACGGTGTTAGCAGTGGGATCGCCGCCTCTTTTCCCGCTTGGTGAGTCATCTTCTGTTCTTGACTCTTGATTGATTCTTCCTTACGCCTGAATGACCTGATGTTTGGCAGCTTGGGCGATATGATGTCTTTCAAACTCTATCTTACTCTTCTCTGCTTCTTGCTTCTCAGGAGTAGTGCTTTGTTCTTGGGTTGTAATGTTGTATCATGTATTTATAAGTCCCGAAGTGGAGTAGGAGTGGTCTTTGATCTTTCCACTGGACCGGTTCTCTCTTTCCCATTGACACTCGTGCGCCGAAGTGGAACAGGAGGACCCATCGCTGATCTTTCTATAACCGACCTGTTCTCTCTTTTCCCGTTTCCCCTCGTCATCCTCTTGGTCATCCTCGGTGACGAGAACCAACTGGAACCATGCGAGTATGCGACAGTAGCAGGCTAGCAGCTCCTCCTTCGCTGTCACCCGGGCAAGTGGACTGATGCTTCGTGTGCGCACAAAGCAAACGTACTTTTCATGCATTGAAGTTGAAGTACCAGCAGTGTCTTAGAAAAAAGTATCTCACGCTTGATTCAATAGAATGGTCAGCAGAGACGGAATCCTCTATGGCCGACAGAGTATGGACGACAGTGAGCTCGTACGTTTAAAATCTCGGTTTTAAAGTTTCAAAATTTTCTTTAAAAAACCCGGGTGTAGTCAATAATGTATTCTGCCTGTTTGGAAAAATCAACTATGACATACGTCGTATTGTAGTCTCAGTAAAAATGACAAAACTGTGTATCTAGGTGTGGTGAACAGTGCGAAGTACGAAATCGAATTTTCAAATATTCAAAATTTCAAGCTCACTATTGCCCGAGCAAACAAATGTTTCTTTCCTTATCAAGATTGGGAGGTCTCAATCCACATTGGTTAGTCCATTTTCTTATTCTAAACTGGAGACGTGCAGAGTGCCATAATATTGGTGGCACTTATCTTTGCTAACCCAGTGTTTCATCTGAGAACTAAACACACTGAAGTCTATTCTCATTTTGTCATTGAAAGAGATTGCAATAAATTTATTGGATTTTTGATTATTTTTTTGGAGTGAAAGAGAGCTTTATATAATCAAGGCATAATGTGTTACAAGATCATACACTAAGTCTGGTAGTTGGCTTGTGCAGAAACACGAACACGTCAACGTGTACCCTCGACGCCGAGCGCGCTGCGCGGCCGCACGCGCCGAGGGAGACTCACCGGAAGCGCGATACGCAAGACAATCCGGCGGGCTCTTTTGAGACCCGAAACCCCGCTAGCCCGGGAGGGACCCCGTCAGGGCTTGCGGCGGCTATGGGCTGCCCTAGGTCGGCCTGATCGCCCCTAGGATCTCTTGGATTCGCAGTCTCCAATCCTGAAGAACAACGAAGAACGAGAAGAAAGATACAAAGGGAGAGATAAAAGTAGATGAACACGAAGAGTAGTAGATGTGTTTGTTCGATTGGTGTTGGTTCAATCGGCTATGACCCCTCATGTATATAAAGGGCGGCTGGACTTTCCGTGTAAGATGGAGGGTTGGATTCACGTCTAAAACCCTAGATTGGGTCCAATTCGAATGGTTTGGTCCGAACTTTCTATAACTGTTCGGTCAAAAATGTATCTGCAACATGAGGGCCATTTTCGAGGTAGTAAACGACCTCAAATCAAAATCTCCTAAACAACAAAGTTGTTCGTCTCGAAAAAGCAAAGAACTTTCATCTTGGTCACTTTTTCATACGAGTTCATCTTGATCGCTCAATCGGGGTAGCAAGAAAAAAGATCAATCCTGGCGTTTTCGTCTGTGCTCCAACTCCGCTCGCGCCCTACCTTAGACACTTCTATGGTTGGGCGCCCCACCTCCGGTAATTCAAGTTTCAGCAGTATTTTAGCTCCATAAGTTGCATACTAACTTGGATCGTGATGATTCAAAAAGCAAAGTTGTTTGTTTCGTTGAGACGCACAATTTTCATGTCTATCACTTCTTCATTTGAGGTTATGTTAAAAGAGCTCTACTGAAAAACTTCATATCAATCCTCGAGAATACCTCTGACTGCTAGCATCGGCTATCAAGCTGGATCATGGCACAACTTAACATGGTGGGCATGGTGCCTCTTCAATGAGCAATAAAAGCTCGCCAAGGGAATCTTTTTAATTGCGCCTCATCCATTTTCACCTGTCACGGCAGGATTCTGTCCTTGATTAGCTATCGGCCCAAAACGAGTGTCAACACATGGCCCCCTGTTTTTCGGTAGAGCTTGCGTGTCAGAAAATAACTTGCTCCGTCTTTTAGCTAAGGATGATGTCAACACTCTATCGGCCATTGGTTCAAAGGGCGATAACTCTATATCGGCCATTTATGTAGGTTGTTTGCCACTTTGGTAGAACTTCTTCCAATAATTGCCTTTTGAGAACCATCACTTCTTGACGATTGATGAATATCACAAATGCCGTCATGTGCTCCACCTGTGGCAACCGTTGATGAACATTCATATTAACTCGTTTGATAATATTTTTCATGTAGACAACCATGAGCTTCCTCTTGTCTTCATCTTCACCTGTGATGACCCACAAGTATAGGGGATCGCAACAGTCTTCGAGGGAAGTAACACCCAATTTATTGATTCGACACAAGGGGAGCCAAATAATATTTGTAAGCCTTAACAACGGAGTTGTCAATTCAGCTGCACCTGGAAACGGACTTGCTCGCAAGAGTTTATCGATAGTAACAGTTTTATAGCAATAGCAGGTAGTGAAATATCAGCGAGCGGTGTAACAAAGACAGCGAGTAGTGATTATAGTAAACAACAGGATTAAAATATCGTAGGCACATGGATGGATGAACGGGCGTTGCATGGATGAGAGAAACTCATGTAACAATCAAGGTAGGGCATTTGCAGATAGTAATAAAACGGTATCCAAGTACTAATCAATCAATAGGCATGTGTTCCATATTTAGTCGTACGTGCTCGCAATGAGAAACTTGCACAACATCTTTTGTCCTACCAGCCGGTGGCAGCCGGACCTCTAGGGAATCTACTTGGAAATTAAGGTACTCCTTTTAATAGAGCATCGGAGCAAAGCATTAACACTCCGTGAACACATGTGATCCTCATATCACCGCCTTCCCCTTCGGTTGTCCCAATTTCGTCACTTTGGGGCCTCGGGTTCCGGACAACAATACGTGTATACAACTTGCAGGTAAGATCATAAAACAATGAATATCATCATGAATTGATAACATGTTCAGATCTGAGATCATGGCACTCGGGCCCTAGTGACAAGCATTAAGCATAACAAGTTGCAACAATATCATAAAAGTACCAATTACGGACACTAGGCACTATGCCCTAACAATCTTATGCTATTACATAACCAATCTCATCCAATCCCTACCATCCCCTTCAGCCTACAGCGGGGGAATTACTCACACATGGATGAGGGAAACATGGCTGGTCGATGGAGAGGCGTCGGTGGTGATGATGGCGATGATCTCCTCCAATTCCCCGTCCCGGCGGAGTGCCAGAACGGAGTTTCTGGTCCCGAGACGGAGTTTCGCGATGGCGGCGGTACGTGTTCTGGATGTCTTCTGGCGATTTCGTCTCACCCCCGTGCGTTTTTAGGTCGAAACCTTTAAGTAGTCGGAAGGGAGACACCTGGGGCTGCCCGAGGCGCCGCCACCATAGGCTGGCGCGGCCCAGGGGCCTGCCGCGCCGCCTGGTGGGGTGGCTGCCTCGTGGCCCCCTCCTTCTGGTCTTCCGGCTCCGTTATTCTTCTGTGAAAATAGGCTCATTGGAATTAATCCCGGAGTTTTTCCTGAAAGTTGAGTTTCTGCACAAAAACGAGACACCAGGGCAATTCTGCTGAAAACAGCGTTAGTCCGTGTTAGTTGTATCCAAAATACCCAAATTAGAGGCAAAACAATAGCAAAAGTGTTCGGGAAAGTAGATACGTTTTGGACGTATCAACTCCCCCAAGCTTAGCTTATTGCTTGTCCTCAAGCAATTCAGTTAACATCTGAGTGCGATAAAAGAACTTTCACGAACACATTTTATCATATGATGTAAATATTCTCATGATATGGGCAAGTACTTAAGCAACTCATAATAAGATACATGCAAATAAAGTCATCTAATAGCTATATCAATCATGGAAAAGGTACCAACAAATTAATAATAAGCATCATGAATCATGTCTATCAGCAAGATTGCAATGTTCATAGAAGGATATGATAAAGTGGTATCTCGCTTGCCCGTATTTGTACAGCAAAACATAAATGCTCGGGCACCTTTGAAGTTCATGGGAAGATTGGAAGTAGAGATTATCAAAGATAAAAGCATCAAAGTTATACCACATTTAATCACATTTTGGGACAAGCATATTGTACTAAGAATGACAGTTGTGCTCTCAAGAGGGTGCTCAAAGAAAGGATGGAGACTCAATGTAAAAGTAAAAGATTAACCCTTCGCAGAGGGAAGCAGGGATTAACATGTGCTAGAGCTTTTCATTTGTAAAACAGGAGTAAAGTTATTTTGAGAGGTGTTTGTTGTTGTCAACGAATGATAGTGGGTACTCTAACTACCTCGTCAACCAGACTTTCAAGAGCGGCTCCCATGAAGGACGTTATCTCTACCAGCAAGGTAAATCATCCCTCTTCTCTTTTGTTTACACATATATTTTAGTTTCATTATGGATGACACTCCCCCCAACCTTTGCTTACACAATCCATTGCTAACCGGATCCTCGGGTGCCTTCCAACATTCACATACCATGGAGGAGTGTCTATTTGCAAATTAAGTTGCTTACTGATAAATCAGGGCAAAACATGTGAAGAGAATTATTAATGAAAGTTGATTAATTGGGGCTGGAAACCCCGTTGCCAGCTCTTTTTGCAAAATTATTGGATAAGCGGATGTGCCACTAGTCCATTGGTGAAAGTCTGTCAGGAGTAAATGACAAGATTGAAAGATAAACACCACATACTTCCTCATGAGCTATAAAACATCGACACAAATTGAGAAGTATTTTGAAGGTTTAAAGGTAGCACATGAGAATTTACTTGGAATGGTTTGAAATGCCATGCATAGGTATTTATGGTGGACACTTTGGAATAACTTGGTTTTCAGGGGTTTGGAAGTACGAGCAGCGTTCCCGCTCAGTACAAGTGAAAGCTAGCAATAGACTGGGAAGCGACAATCAAGAGAGCAATAACTGTCATAATCATGCTTGCGGCAAAATAAATAAACAGAGGCATAAAAGTGATACAAGAACTCTGAGGCAAAGTAAATCATCGAGGCTTAATTGACTTTTGTTCAGTCATATGCATGCGTGAGCATGTGCCAAGTTGATTCAAGTGAATTATTCAGAGGAGGATACCACAATGTCATACCTATCTATGAATAAAACAATGCAAGCAAATATTTATGATATGCTACTCATATTAATAGATTGGAGCTAAACATGAGAGATCATGAACTACTAGACTTTCTTAAATGACATATACCTCACATGAACCAACTAAGCATGCTCACATGGATGAGTATATGTACAAAAATGAAAAAAAATAGAGTTCATACCATCCTCTCACCACAGTCGAATTGTCGTAGATCGTCATTATTGCCTTTCACTTGTGTAGCTTGAATAATATGGAATGAAAACCAAGCTCCAGCCACCGAAGACCACTGAACTCCATAATGAACTTTACAAAACCAAAGAAGAACAGCAAATATTTTTGGTGTTTTCGGATTGGAAACAAGAACAAAAGGAAACAAGCAAACAAAGCAAAATCTTTTTGGATTTTCTTATAGCAAACCAACGATAGCAAATAAAGCAAAATAGGAGCAACAAACGAAAATAAGCAAATGGTAAAGAGAAACAACAGAAATATTTTTGGTCTTTTTATGTTTTAGGAAAGAAACAAAGCAAAACAAGAAAATTAGAACTAAAATAGTCACATAAACACAAAGCAGCAGAAATTCGTCAAACTTGACAGCAGTACAGTAATCGATTTTTAAGAAATTCTTCCGCTGCCCAGCTCGAAAAGTGTTCAACTAATGAAAGTTAGATAACAACCTGGGGAACATGCAAAAAATTGGCTTCGCAAAATGACGTTCTGGCTGTTTTTGAGAATTTTTTTGGTATCAGTCCAGAATCTATTTTCAATCAGCACTTCCCCAAATATCATCTCCCTCTTATTAGAAAACCACTTTAAGAAGCTAAACAAGTATGTACAAGTATCCAGACAATTATAATATGCAATGAATGAGTGATGCCGGTATACCTCCCCCCAAGCTTAGGCTTTTGGCCTAAGTGGAGATCAACCCCAGCGAGGGTCAGGGTTCCACGCCGGTGGATCATACATGGTGTGATCATAATAAGGTCCCGGTGCAGAAGAAAAGGGTGAAGGCTCCTCATGTCCAAAATGTTGATGCGAAGAACTCGCTGCATCGGATGACAAGTCGAGGTGTTCCTCGGCCTCCTCCGTGTCATCCCCTGCATGATGGCCATCCCTTTCTATGTATGCATTCAGTTCACCTTCAGTGACTGACCAATCCTTCCTGGAATCAAGGTTAAACAAAACAGGTGCAGGCAATCCACTATCGTCTGAGAAGCTTCTCCCTTGACAAATCATCTTGTATAGACTCAAGAGCTCTTGCGGTAGTCCCCTAACCTTCTCGCATGATCCCCATTGTGGCACTCTAATTGCTGCACAAAAATCATCAAAAGGCAAGTTGACAGTTTTATTATAAATTTTGTATCGAACCATGGGGTTAGTTTGGGACCAAATGAATTCAAAATCCTGCACCACCGACATGGTTAGTTTTGCATATTGGCAAGGTTCACCAACAACAAAACCTTCCAACCCTGCATTGGAAATCAGATTTTGAACATCCCGTAGGATTCCTGCACTCCTCATAAAATCAACGCATGGGTAGTAAGAGGGGTATACTCCCTCTTCGCGGTTAACTCTCATAACCTGTTGCACCTCCAATTCTTGTTGGTTGAGTTGGTGCCTATTCCACTCCATTTTCTGAAATTTTTCAACAATCATTATAAAAGTTGATTTGGAGACATATAATTGAGGGAAACTACTATAGGAACTTGGTAGAGTACTAAACATGCATCAAAACTAATTTTTACAACTTAGAACAAGCATGCAAGCTCACTAAACATGTTACCTACAGCAGCAAAATATTCAAGATATACTCAACCAAACAAAATTCTATTTGGATAATCGGAGGAGTCACATACCGGAGAGCAAATGTGCCAAATTTCAGACGAAATCTGGGCTGAGCAAAGAGATCGAGAAATCTTGAGCTCTTGAGCAGAAACGCGAGTGAGAGAAAGTGAGTACGAGTATTTTCGGGAGAGAGAGTGAGATGGGAGGAAGAGATGGGTTAGTGGGGCAAGGAGGGGCCCACACCACAGGGTGGCGCGCCCCCCTTGCTGGCCGCGCCGGCCCATGGGGTCCAGCCCCAGGGTGCCCCACTGGTCAGCCCCTGATGCTCCCAGGTAGCTCTTCGAAAAATAAGACCAACGGTATAATTTTTGTAAATTTTTGAGAACTTTGAAAAACACACATTTCTGGGTGTTAAAATTATTATTACATGGCAGAAAAAGATGTTTCAAACCTCTAAACAACTAAATCATTTTGCAAAACAAGTAGTGCTACAGCAAGTAAAGCAAGTGGAGGAAGAAAGAAATGTTGTTTAGCTCTTCTATGCATATAAAATGTACTTGTTAACAAGGTTGATCACACTACAAGGAGAAGGCCTATTGCCGGCGCACCTATTTGGTCTACCGCCGGCGCATCCTAGCCCGCCGGTGCGAACGGGCCGGTGATAAGTGGCTACTGCCGGCGCACCACCCTGTGCGCCGGCGGAAGTTCATCTACTGCCGGCGCACCAGCATTACTTCGCCGGCAACGGGCTTGTTCCACCGGCGCACCTGCCACTGCGCCGGCAGTAGGGCTGCCAGCACTGGCGCGTGCGATGTGCGCCGGCAGAAGGGCATTGAGGTGCGCCGGCAGTAATATTCGAAAATTCAATTTTCCCGCTTTTTCCAGACATATTACAATTCATATTTGCATATTTATATAGAAGTATATAACAGTTCACATTTAGACAACGAGTACATGCAATATGAGAAGCACATAGAGAGCCAAGTTTCATTTCGGTATCAATACAAAAATACGCAAGTCTCGTTGATTCATACAACACATGTGCATATGCAACACCGAACGACGAAGTTTCACAAAGTTAGAAGTCTCGGTACATAGTCGTCACAAGTATCGTCATACACCTCACAATGTAGGTCCTAACCTAAACTACAATCACATAGAACATGACCAACATGGTCATGATGACCATCATCACGAAGGCCATGGTCTTCATCCGGTTCCTCCTCATGTCCCTCATCTCTCCCGCTACATAACGGGCGTATCTTCCTTCCGCCTCCACCCTAGTGGGGTATCCCTTGTAGCCGTTGCCGCTGAAACGGTGCACTCCGTCTCCGACGGTCCTCCCGGCCGTCGTAGACTCCAGGAACCCTCCCCTTGTACACGACATATGTCGTCGGCATCTCCATTCACAAGACAAGTAAAACGTTAGTACCAATGCAATGAACAAGTGCCAACTCAAATAAGAGACAAGTAGTACGAACTAAATAGCATGTGCCTCATACTTTGTTGGTCGAAATAAATAATAACATACGAGGATGGTGTCAGCGAGGCTAGGTAGGATGCACAATAGATTGATATTTGTGGCCATCACACCAAGCCTCACTGGCCCCACCCCGGAGTGTACAAGTGACCGAACATTTTAATCATCGGCCAATGCAATTAAGAAGTGCGAACTCAAATAAAAGACAAGTAGTACAAATTAAATAGCGTGCCTCATAATTTGTCGGTCGAAACAAATATTAACATCCAGGGATGGAGTCAGTGAGGCTAGGTAGGATGCACAAGAGATTGATACTTGTGGCCGTCGCACCAAGGCTCACTGGCTCCACCCCCGAGTGTACGAGTGACCGAACATTCTAATCATCGGCGAACTCCAAATACGAGGCAAGTAATGCAAATAATTATTAAGCTATCTACGCCATAATCTTGAAATATATAGCAAAGTAAATGAAACTATAGACACATGTTCACATGCACATTCATACAACTAACTAAAAGCAACAAGTCGATTCTATTGGAATATATAGCAATTATTACAATACGGAAGTTCAAGGACATATCGTTCAAGCTTTAGCAAGTGTTCCCGTCGTAGGATCAGGTTGTACGCCTAGGGGGAATGGACGGCAGCCCTCAAGCGAGTTGAACGGCCTCTCATCACGCGACATCTCCAAGCGGAGTTCTATCTCGTCATTAGGTGGTAGACCGTAGCCGTAGAAGAACTCGCCGGACCTAGCGTTGACATCCTGCGAGATTACCGTGCAAATGAACTGCCGGATGCGACCCCGGCTCTTTCTAATCTCTCTATCGTGGTCATCCGCCATGTTTGCAAACCTGTTTCGAGATTCTCTCGGCAGCAACATGTCATCTGCGTACTTTATGTACTCCTGCATCCGAAGGATGGCGTACCACGCGTCCATCCCATTGTCTTGCGTCGACCGCCCGAGGCAGGGGAAGTTGGTTGTGTGGGTTAAGACCAAGCCTCCTCGGGATTTCCTCTCTACTTTGAGGGGGCTCGCCTTGTTGGCGAAGCCGGTGAGAGCATCATTGAGAAGGGCCCTGATGTGGGTGTAGTCTTTCTTGCGGTCCCTACCCGAGTCGAGATAGACCGCATACGAGTGTTGCGGGTGCACGACGATGAGGGTGCGGAACTTGTCTCTCGCGGAAAATACACGGATTAACCTTTGGAAATGCAAATGGAGATATAGGATAGAATGGTGATGGGGGACTAGCGAGTGATTACTTACTCGGGGAAGTAAGGGATGATAATGGCGCCCTTTTTAATGTTCGCCGACGATGAAATCCTCGACCTCGCTGGGTGGCAATCGCGCGATCCCCGGCGTTGCGGATGATGCTCTCCCGCATATAGAAGGGGTCCATTATCGCGATGGTCGGCGTCCCCTCCTTAACAATCCGGGAAGACAAGCTAAGAGCAACTAGGCGAACCACACTAAAGTGGAGCGCTTGCATGCGATAGATGCTGAAGATGTCGTTGAACCGGATGAAGCACAAGTCCGCGGGGTACTTCTCGACGAAGTTCATGCCGGCTGGCACCTTCGCCACGAAGAGAGGGTAAGCAGGATCTTTTGATTTGAGAAGAATGTTCTCCACATGCTCGACAGGTCTCATGCAAGCTCCTCATATCCGGGGTGAGTTTATTCAGGACATGCTCCGGCAGCATCGGTTCACCCAAGTGATGCAGAGGTCGCCAATTGTTTGGCAACTTGTCAAGGAGTGGGACCTTGTCCTTGGATTTGGCCGCCGCCTTGTCTTTGGCGTCCTTCTTATTTGCCCTCTTCCTCTTCTTGGGTTGTAGTGCTGGACCATCCATCGCCGTAGTGGCCGTAGCACGGAGTGTGTTTGGGCTCAGCATATTTTTGACGGCAGCGGTGGCGACCTCCTCAGGATTTTCCTCCTCAGCCGTTTCTTGAGAATCGAACAGCTTCTTGGAGCACACATATTTCGATGCCGGCGCATCCTCATGGACAACTTGTGAAGACGTAGGAATATCCCATTGGAAGTTCTCACGTTCGTATTCCTCGGCCTCTGGCGCAGCTGGCTGTTGTGGTGGGGCGCTGACCTCTGGCGCAGCTGGCCGTTCTGGTGGGGCGATGACCACCGGCGCCGCTGGCTGTCGTGGAGGGACGCTGACATGTGGCGCCGCAAGGTGCTTGTCTTTGCTTGCCGTCGACTGATACGTCTCCGACGTATCGATAATTTCTTATGTTCCATGCCACATTATTGATGATATCTACATGTTTTATGCATACTTTATGCCATATTTATGCGTTTTCCGGAACTAACCTATTGACGAGATGCCGAAGGGCCAGTTGCTGTTTTCTCGTTGTTTTTGGTTTCGAAATCCTAGTAAGGAAATATTCTCGGAATCGGACGAAATCAACGCCCAGCATCCTATTTTTCCACGAAGCTTCCAGAACACCCGAGAGCCACCAGAGGGGAGCCCTGGTGGGCCCAGATGATAGGGCGGCGCGGCCAGGGCCTGGGCCGCGCCCCCCTATTGTGTCACCGCCTCGTCGCCCCTCCGACTCAGCCTCTTCGCCTATAAAAAGGTCCCTGACCTAAAACCTCGATACGGAAAAGCCACGGTACGAGAAACCTTCCAGAGCCGCCGCCATCGCGAAGCCAAGATCTGGGGGACAGGAGTCTCCGTTCCGGCACGCCGTCGGGACGGGGAAGTGCCCCCGGAAGGCTCCTCCATCGACACCACCGCCATCTCCATCAACGCTGCTCGTCTCCCATGAGGAGGGAGTAGTTCTCCATCGAGGCTCGGGGCTGTACCGGTAGCTATGTGGTTCATCTCTCTCCTATGTACTTCAATACAATGATCTCATGAGCTGCCTTACATGATTGAGATTTATATGAGTTTTGTATCAAAATTCATCTATGTGCTACTCTAGTGATGTTATTAAAGTAGTTTATTCCTCCTGCACGGTGTAATGGTGACAGTGTGTGCATCGTGTAGTACTTGGCGTGGGCTATGATTGTGATCTCTTGTAGATTATGAAGTTAACTATTGCTATGATGGTATTGATGTGATCTATGCCTCCTTTCGTAGCGTGAAGGTGACAAGTGTGCATGCTATGTTAGTACTTGGTTTGGTTATGTTGATCTGTTATGCACTCTAAGGTTATTTAAATATGAACATTGAATATTGTGGAGCTTGTTAACTCCGGCATTGAGGGTTCGTGTAATCCTACACGCTTAGTGGTGTTCATCATCCAACAAGAGGGTGTAGAGTCTAGCATCTATCTATTTATTCTGTTATGTGATCAATGTTGAGAGTGTCCACTAGTGAAAGTATGATCCCTAGGCCTTGTTCCTAAATATCGCTATCGCTCGCTTGTTTACTTGTTTTACTACATCTCTATCGTCTCGCAATTTTACTACCATCAATCGCACGCCAGCAAGCACTTTTCTCGGCGCCGTTACTACTGCTCATATTCATTCATACCACTTGTATTTCACTATCTCTTCGCCGAACTAGTGCACCTATTAGGTGTGTTGGGGACACAAGAGACTTCTTGCTTTGTGGTTGCGGTGGTTGCATGAGAGGGATATCTTTGACCTCTTCCTCCCCGAGTTCGATAAACCTTGGGTGATCCACTTAAGGGAAACTTGCTGCCGTTCTACAAACCTCTCGCTCTTGGAGGCCCAACACTCGTCTACAAGAATAGAAGCACCCGTAGACATCAAGCTATTTTCCGGCGCCGTTGCCGGGGAGGAAAGGTAAAAGGCTCTCATACTCCGGTCCCGGTGTAAAGTACTTTTCTCGTTGCCGTTGTGTGTGTGCTCGAAGCTATTTCCTTTAGATCCCGCAATTGCATCTTTTTGTTTCTTGTTTACACTAGTTTGGCATACTCGGACAACAATGAGCTTCTTATTCTATTTCCTGATTTAAGACATGGATGGTTTGATGCGAAAATTAAAAAACCTATGGAACATATTAGTATGAACGCTTTGAACACCATTGTTGCTAATGATATGGAAAATTCTAAGCTTGGGGAAGCTGGCTTTGATGAGCATGATATTTTTAGTCCCCCAAGCATTGAGGAGAAAATTTACTTTGATGATACTTTGCCTCCTATTTATGATGATTATAATGATAGTAGTCTTTTGGTGCCACCTGTTATGGAGGATAAATTTGATTATGATTACAATATGCCTCCTATATTTGATGATGAGAATAATAATGATAGCTACTTTGTTGAATTTGCTCCCACTACAACTAATAAAATTGATTATGCCTATGTGGAGAGTAATAATTTTATGCATGAGACTCAGAATAAGAATGCTTTATTTGATAGTTATATTGTTGAGTTTGCTCATGTTGCTACTGAAAGTTATTATGAGAGAGGAAAATATGGTTGTAGAAATTTTCATGTTACTAAAATGCCTCTCTATGTGCTGAAATTTTTGAAGCTACACTTGTTTTATCTTTCTATGCTTGTTGTATTATGCTTCATGAATTTGTTTATTTACAAGATTCCTTTTCATAGGAAGCATGTTAAACTTAAATTTGTTTTGAATTTGCCTCTTGATGCTCTCTTTTGCTTCAACTACTATTTCTTGCGAGTGCATCATTAAAACTGCTGAGCCCATCTTAATGGCTATAAAGAAAGAACTTCTTGGGAGATAACCCATGTGTTTATTTTGCTACAGTACCTCTATTTTATATTTGTGTCTTGGAAGTTGTTACTACTGTAGCAACCTCTCCTTATCTTAGTTTTTTTGCATTGTTGTGCCAAGTAAAGTCTTTGATAGTAAGGTTCATACTAGATTTGGATTACTGCGCGTAAACAGCATTTCTTGTCGTCACGAATCTGGGCCTAATTCTCTGTAAGTAACTCAGAAAATTATGCAAATATACGTGAGTGATCCTCATATATGTACGCAACTTTCATTCAATTTGAGCATTTTCATCTGAGCAAGTCTGGTGCCTCAATAAAATTCGTCTTTACGGACTGTTCTGTTTTGACAGATTCTGCCTTTTATTTCGCATTGCTTCTTTCGCTGTGTTGGGTGGATTTCTTTGTTCCATTACCTTCCAAGTAGCTTTGAGAAATGTCCGAAGTGTTAAGAATGATTGTGTCACCTCTGAACATGTGAGTTTTTGATTATGCACTAACCCTCTAATGAGTTTGTTTTGAGTTTGGTGTGGAGGAAGTTTTCAAGGGTCAAGAGAGGAGGATGATATACTATGATCAAGAAGAGTGAAAGCTCTAAGCTTGGGGATGCCCCGGTGGTTCATCCCTGCATATTTCAAGAAGACTCAAGCATCTAAGCTTGGGGATGCCCAAGGCATCCCCTTCTTCATCGACAAATTATCGAGTTCCTTCTCTTGAAACTATATTTTTATTCGGTCACATCTTATGTACTTTACTTGGAGCGTCTGTGTGCTTTTGTTTGTGTTTTTATTTGAATAAATGCTTGTGTGGGAGAGATACACGCTCCGCTGGTTCATATGAACACATGTGTTCTTAGCTTTTATTTTTCATGGCGAAGGTTGAAACTGCTTCGTTAATTGTTATATGGTTGGAATCGGGAAATGCTACATGTAGTAATTCTAAAATGTCTTGAATAATGTGATACTTGGCAATTGTTGTGCTCATGTTTAAGCTCTTGCATCATATACTTTGCACCCATTAATGAAAAAATACATAGAGCTTGCTAAATTTGGTTTGCATATTTAGTCTCTCTAAAGTCTAGATAATTTCTAGTATTGAGTTTTGAACAACAAGGAAGACGGTGTAGAGTCTTATAATGTTTACAATATGTCTTTTATGTGAGTTTTGCTGCACCGGTTCATCCTTGTGTTTGTTTCAAATAACCTTGCTAGCCTAAACCTTGTATCGAGAGGGAATACTTCTCATGCATCCAAAATCCTTGAGCCAACCACTATGCCATTTGTGTCCACCATACCTACCTACTACATGGTATTTCTCCGCCATTCCAAAGTAAATTGCTTGAGTGCTACCTTTAAATAATTCAAAATTTATCACCTCTGATTTGTGTCAATGTTTTATAGCTCATGAGGAAGTATGTGGTGTTTTATCTTTCGATCTTGTCATTTACTTCGACGGACTTTCACAATGGACTAGTGGCTTCATCCGCTTATCCAATAATTTTGCAAAAAGAGTCGGCAATGGGGTTCCCAGCCCCGATTAATTAACTTGCATTAATAATTCTCTTCACATGTTTTGCTCGATTCATCAGTAAGCAACTTAATTTTGCAAATAGACACTCCTTCATGGTATGTGATTGTTGGAAGGCACCCGAGGATTCGGTTAGCCATGGCTTGTGTAAGCAAAAGGTTGGGAGGAGTGTCATCCATAAATAATGAAACTAAAGTACATGTGTAAACAAAAGAGAAGAGGGATGATCTACCTTGCTCGGTAGAGATAACGTCCTTCATGGGAGCCGCTCTTGAAAGTCCGGTTGATAAGGTAGTTAGAGTGCCCACTACCATTCGTTGACAACAACAAACACCTCTCAAAATTTTACTTTTATGCTCTCTTTATGTTTTCAAAACCAAAGCTCTAGCAAAAATATAGCAATCAATGCTTTCCTCTTTGAAGGACCTTTCTTTTACTTTTAATGTTGAGTCAGTTCACCTATCTCTCTCCACCTCAAGAAGCAAACACTTGTGAACTGTGCATTGATTCCTACATACTTGCATATTGCACTTGTTATATTACTCTATGTTGACAATTATCCATGAGATATACATGTTACAAGTTGAAAGCAACCGCTGAAACTTAATCTTCCTTTGTGTTGTTTCAATACCTTTACTTTGATTTATTGCTTTATGAGTTAACTCTTATGCAAGACTTATTGATGCTTGTCTTTAAGTGCTATTCATGAAAAGTCTTTGCTTTATGATTCAGTTGTTTACTCATGTCATTACCATTGTTTTGATCGCTGCATTCATTACATATGTTTACAATAGTATGATCAAGGTTATGATGGCATGTCACTCCGGAAATTATCTCGTGTTATCGTTTACTCGCTCGAGACGAGCAGGAACTAAGCTTAGGGATGCCGATACGTCTCCGACGTATCGATAATTTCTTATGTTCCATGCCACATTATTGATGATATCTACATGTTTTATGCATACTTTATGTCATATTTATGCGTTTTCCGGAACTAACCTATTGACGAGATGCCGAAGGGCCGCTTCGTTTTCTGTCTGTTTTTGGTTTCGAAATCCTAGTAAGGAAATATTCTCGGAATCGGACGAAATCAACGCCCAGCATCCTATTTTTCCACGAAGCTTCCAGAACACCCGAGAGCCACCGGAGGGGAGCCACGGTGGGCCCGGATGATAGGGCGGCGCGGCCAGGGCCTGGGCCGCGCCCCCCTATTGTGTCACCGCCTCGTCGCCCTCCGACTCCGCCTCTTCGCCTATAAAAAGGTCCCTGACCTAAAACCTCGATACGGAAAAGCCACGGTACGAGAAACCTTCCACAGCCGCCGCCATCGCGAAGCCAAGATCTGGGGGACAGGAGTCTCTGTTCCGGCACGCCGCCGGGACGGGGAAGTGCCCCCGGAAGGCTCCTCCATCGACACCACCGCCATCTCCATCAACGCTGCTGTCTCCCATGAGGAGGGAGTAGTTCTCCATCGAGGCTCGGGGCTGTACCGGTAGCTATGTGGTTCATATCTCTCCTATGTACTTCAATACAATGATCTCATGAGCTGCCTTACATGATTGAGATTTATATGAGTTTTGTATCACAATTCATCTATGTGCTACTCTAGTGATGTTATTAAAGTAGTTTATTCCTCCCGCACGGTGTAATGGTGACAAGTAGTGTGCATCGTGTAGTACTTGGCGTGGGCTATGATTGTGATCTCTTGTAGATTATGAAGTTAACTATTGCTATGATGGTATTGATGTGATCTATGCCTCCTTTCGTAGCGTGAAGGTGACAAGTGTGCATGCTATGTTAGTACTTGGTTTGGTTATGTTGATCTGTTATGCACTCTAAGGTTATTTAAATATGAACATTGAATATTGTGGAGCTTGTTAACTCCGGCATTGAGGGTTGTGTAATCCTACACAGTTAGTGGTGTTCATCATCCAACAAGAGGGTGTAGAGTCTAGCATCTATCTATTTATTCGTTATGTGATCAATGTTGAGAGTGTCCACTAGTGAAAGTATGATCCCTAGGCCTTGTTCCTAAATACTGCTATCGCTGCTTGTTTACTGTTTTACTGCATCTCTACTGTCTGCAATTTTACTACCATCAACTGCACGCCAGCAAGCACTTTTCTGGAGCCGTTACTACTGCTCATATTCATTCATACCACTTGTATTTCACTATCTCTTCGCCGAACTAGTGCACCTATTAGGTGTGTTGGGGACACAAGAGACTTCTTGCTTTGTGGTTGCAGGGTTGCATGAGAGGGATATCTTTGACCTCTTCCTCCCTGAGTTCGATAAACCTTGGGTGATCCACTTAAGGGAAACTTGCTGCTGTTCTACAAACCTCTGCTCTTGGAGGCCCAACACTGTCTACAAGAATAGAAGCACCCGTAGACATCATCGACCCCGAGTAGGTGTTGATCCGAATTAGG
>NC_061510.1:23905916-23918664 GCF_022539505.1 Lolium rigidum | reverse complement strand
TAGATTTCTCCACGAGCAAGTTCACCCTTGCTCATGTCAAATTTGAGTATTTTCTATTAATTTAATGCAAAGCTATATGACTTATCATTCCTGCATTGAAAATGAAATGTTACTTTTCCAATTATGAATATGACTATGTGGTTGGCAATGGAACCAAGGTATGTGTTGATTGGTGGAGGTTCCATTGCATGGGTACTATTCATCTAGGACTAAGTACCAATGCCAGTCCGATTGATTCTAGCGCCGTACATATCGCGTTGACCATAAGATCTATAATGGCTCTGGGAAGCCAGCTGTATCTTTCCCTCTCGCATGCCAACGGATTGGTAATAAGGGTTGCCCGGATCAGTCTATCTTTGGTAAAGGTGGGGACATGTGGTCCTGCACAGTCTACCATTAGATACAGGAGAGGGTAGACTTATTATTGGTCTATGAAGGATTGTAAGGGTTGTCCGGATCAGTCTATCTATGGTGTATAGAACAGGGCATATAAGTTGTTCGGCTCAGTCTACCTTAATGGTATAGGAGAGAACAAGTGCCTGGGTTAGTCTACCCATAAATATAGGAGAGGACAGACTTACAAAAGGGTGGGTCTGCGAGGTCGCGGAGAAGGCGGTGTGGGCTTGGATCTTTATACCTGGCCTCACACCAAGGAAGTGTGAACGGGGGCAAGTCCCTGCGGATGGCAAAAAGGGTGAGATCTCTTATGGGAAAAGTAACGCACCTCTGCAGAGTGTATTAAATTGTGGCTGTCACTCCTGTTCCGGGAAGGGAACTGCGAACGCGGCAGGAAAGGAACTCCGTGAAGTTCTAGTCAACCTGTGAAGACTGACGGGCATAGTTTTCAGAATAAAATAAACCTTTTGAAGAAATGATTTCGAAACATGCATTGACCTAAGATTTTCTGATCGAAGGTCGTAGCTAGTGCATCAAACACCTTTTACTCTTTTGAACTTGCTGAGTACCCCTGTACTCACTTTATTTCGACACCCTTGCTAGACTGTGATACGGAAGTGGAGGCCATGACCGATGGAGCACCAGGAGGAAGCTACGAGCTGGTCTACGAGGAACCTGATCTTTCCGGAGGAGTTGAAGGCGTAGACTATGGGATAGTCTACGGACCCTATGACATGGAGGTGGAGGAGTAGTGATATACCTGAGTAGCATAGAGCCGAGCAGCGTAGTGGCATACTTAAATAAGTTGCTGAGCTCTTTTCATATCTAGTTGGTTTGTACTAAGTACCTTATGTTGTAGGGTGTTCTCATCGGACCTGTGAGAATACCAACTTGTTAAGACCATGATTGTAATATATTATCGAGTGTTATGACCTGCAATGTTTCTGTTGTACCACTCTGAGGGATGTGATATTTGTGAAGAAGTCCCTTCATGAAGATCATATCAACGACTTGTATACTACAACATGCAGTGGTATGCTGGGTCACCGCATTGCTTGGCGTTCCCGACTCCGCAGCAGTGGTATGAAAGTGGCGGCGGCAACACATGTGAAGTTCACAGTCCTAACTTTAAGTGTGAAAATCCAAGGTCTGACCTGCACTTGTTGTGCGTGGCAATGACCTTGTTGGAGGCATTGTTTTGAGAGCGGGACAATCTTCAGGGTCAAAACCTAAGATCTTTGGTCAGGCGACGACGGCACTGGTGCACCATTTCCTTTTTGGAGGCGTCGCTTTTGAAGAGTCTGTATTTGAGGTGTTGTCTTGGCAGTGGATGTATTACTGTTGCTAGGTCTAGGATGTTGTAGCGGGACTTTTGTTTCTTAGTTTTTTTTTAAATGTGTGCATCCATAGTGCCATTAGGGTGTTGCATTATTGCAGAGACGGGATATAATTGGTATCCTTTAATATTAATATATTGCCTTTATAAAAAAAAGTGAAAGAAAGCAGCCGTATGAACAGCTTAAGGTGTAGCTAGCAAGTGTGGTGGCAAACCAAGCATGCCGATTCAGTGACTGCAACTTGTACTGGACTGTTGCACGTACGCGACGCAGACGCAGTGATTGAACACCGTGGTGTATGAGAATCGTGCGAAAGAGCTGAGATCGTTCCATACCCTTCGTAGGCTTAACTACAACTTTGAGTTCAGGAGGGAAACACGTCTCTTGGCGAGATGGATGGATCGGATCCAACGCCATCTCGTTCGCACGATCGGCCTTGAGATCAATCGATCTTTCTCGCGTACGCTAGCTGGACTTGGGCTGCCAGGTATTCTTTGGCGACTGACAAATAACAATAGTCCTATACTAATTTACTGTTCCTTTGTTGCAAAAAAAATTAATGGTGCATCTCGCCAACATGATAGGCAGGACGTAAGCTAAAAATACGTGTAGATTCATTGAATTCACGGCAAGTATATATCTAGAGCGCGCCGGAGGAGTATTATTTGTCACGAAGACAGAAATTCAAGCGTATGGTTTTTTTCGATCAAGGAGCATAGCCCCAGCCTCTGCATCCAAAGGATGCACACAGCTTTCTTCTTTATTAAATTATTCGCAATGCCTTACAAGGGGAATACAAAGATCAACTTGAAGCCACCTTCCTAGCGACAACTCGCTATACCTACGATGAAGGGGGACCATGAACAAGGCCATACTCCCGGTACACCAACACACATCATCCAAGAAGCAAAATCCTGAGGGTGCGCCATTACCCACTACACAGAGTTCGCCACCGCCATCTATCTCGAACCCATCTCCAAGCGAGATCAAC
Organism: Lolium rigidum; assembly: GCF_022539505.1. NCBI lineage: Eukaryota > Viridiplantae > Streptophyta > Magnoliopsida > Poales > Poaceae > Lolium > Lolium rigidum. The sequence goes on along the minus strand of NC_061510.1, from coordinate 23,915,940 downwards.
GCATTGACCATGCCAGGCCCCGCCGTAGATGTCACCTTAACACCAAACAGCTCCACCATCCTGCACGCGTCCAACAATCCTCGCCTGTCTTCAATACCCCGTAGCTCCACGCCGCTGAGAAACATCGACGACAACATGGTAGATGAACACCACTCCACCAAAAACCACCTCCATCTAGCCACTACTCCAAAAACGATGCCTCGGGAGGTAACACGACGCAGGGTGCGCCGTCATCGTCCGATCCTGGCTGGATCTAGGGTTTCCCCGGAGCAGCACGAGTGAGTACCCGCGGACTGCGACGACGATGCCTTCAAGAAGGAAGCGACGCTTAACGCCGCCATCGTCCGCCAATCATGGCACGGTTTTCACCGACAGCCGCAAGTCCCCTACCCGGCGAGAGCGAATGGAGAGGCCATCAAAGATGATGCCTTCGCAAGGGAACGACGCCAATAGCCGCCGCCATCATCCGCCAAGAATGAAGTCAAGGCTCGGTGTATCAATTATCCAATAGTTCAAGCGTATGGTGTATCAAATAGTTCATTCACAATGAACGATTGAGCTAGCTAGCTATATGGAAGCAAACATGTAGACCAACAGCTAGGCGGCTCCCAATCTAGGCGGCTCCCAATCTTTGACCAGCACATATAGTGCTTCCAAACAAAACAAACTTTGACCAGCATCATCCATGTGGGTGTGGATACATCTGCTTGGCCGGCCTGTCGGCCATCATCTATTTTGCTCCATGCATGAATATACCTACAACAGGTAAATTAGGCCGGATAGTGTGGAGACATATGGATGTATGACATGTACAACTATTTTTTCTCTTATCACTTTGCAGTTCAAGGACAAACAAATTAATTTTAGCATTCCATTTATCAGCTAAACTAATTGAAGGGGCAATATGTAAGTGATGGATTACCAAATATGTTGCCTAACTCCGTTGTACTGTGCCTTGATGTAATAGAGTACAGTAACCTGTGAACCAATATGTGCTCAATAGTCTACTTTTGAGAGGCAAAGTATGAACCTGGGTCAGCTTGCACAAGAGGTATGTCAGTAGACAGTGATATAAACCTGACAACATAGCATGGCTGATTGGTGCATGTGTTGTAAATGTTGTTCCTAGCTAGACAAAATTGAACAGTTTGGTCATCGATGAAGATCTCACCTGGATATCATATCCTCATGCATCATGCGGTGTGGGCACAATGTCATCAAGCAAAAACTGTCTGGAGAAAGGGCACTGGACAAGGAGGTGACCAATACTCTCTAGGACCTGTACAGGTGATCAAGACCTCTGCCGTCGGCAGTCCAACATCAGTTGCGGAAGGCTAACCAGCAAAACATATTTTCTTTGAGAGGGACTCAGTTGCGCAAGGCCATCTAGCTGGACCAGCTATCTAGAAACCATCAACCTCGACCAGTTGGATGTCCACACGGAACTAAAGAAAATGAAAAAACAGATGGAAAATTTAAAATAGAATGACTGGGTTCCAATGCATGTGCGTACGCTAACCTAACCTATGTTGACAACACAACAAATCAGTTAATTCAACATACAGAAGCATCATTCAACAGATATTCCTACGAATCCATTCCGTCTTCACCATCTGAAAAAAAAAAACACCTGTTCAGTTTATCCAAGAGCATTGCTATTTGCTACTCACTTGATCTATATATATATATATATCTATATACATAATCTTCTTTAAATTAAACATGTTTAAGTTTGATGTCAGAAAAGAAGTACTAGTACATTGCAAGCCATTCCATTGCAATCCCGATCAGCAGTCCTAGTATTTTTGAGACCGGTCAGCAGTAGTTAATGCAGCTGATTGATGGATTAAGAGGGTATGACCTGGTCTCAGTCAGCAAGTCTACAGAGTTCACTCCTGGATGAGCTTCCAAGCCAAGGAGCTATTACATTGACCATGACCGACATGCAGCTGTGAAAGAGAAAGAATTGCAACTACATAGGAGGCCCAGAGCTAGCCAGATAGTATAGCAGGAAGCTTCTCAGACCTTGTACTCGTCTGTTCTCGTGTATTGATCATCACACTTCAAGGAGGAATGGTGCGTGCTGCAATGGTTGCTAGACAAGTTTCTCAAACTGGAGAATGAACTTCAGCCTAAGAAGATCAACTCTATTTGTTTGCTTCTCTGTGACAGCCATTTTTTACCCCTAGTTGAGAGGCAAGAGAAAGAGAGGCAAAAGGCCACAATTTGTTGGTTTCTTCTTGCTTTCTATCTGCCTTGTTTCCTTGGCCTCCAATACCAACAAAGGGTATACACTTGCTCACTCTTCTCTTATCTGCTCTTATTTTCTCTTGTGAGAGTGCTTACTTGCTGCTTATCTCTCTGATCTGCTAGTCAGCAAGCATATGCACTAACTGTTTGTTGAGCATACATGGCCATGGTCAGTAGCGCACACGCTTCTCTCCCTTTGCAGTCGACATTGCCCTTGTCCTCTCAGTCGCGGGTCACCGCAGCCTGAGGTGGAGAGGATGTTCTTCACACGTGGAGGGAACGGGTGGTCATCATCCAGCACTAGTGAGGCTAACAGGAGCCCCAGCCTCAGAGAGATCGATAAGGAGGCTGAGGCCACCTCGGAGCCAATGGAGGACGATGGCAGTAGAAGGAAATTGTATGTGGCTGTCGGAAAGGACCTTAAGGACAGCAGGTCCAACCTTCTCTGCGCCGCTCGGAACCTCTTGCCAGAGATCTCAAGCTTGTCCTGCTACACGCCCACCAGCCTGCCGAGAGAATTATGATCAGTACATCCACCAGCTTTGGTCGCTTCATTGTGACTTTTATCTCATCTGCATCAACTCATGGAAGAAGCAAACCTTGTTCATTTATCATGCTCTGGAAAAATGATAAAATTAACTTAGCAGGAAGAAATCTTGCTCTTAATGAACTCTTCATTAATTGCAATTGCTGTGACATTATTTTGGAAATCACTCGTCTCTTTGCAATAAGCATTGCACGCGCTTGTTTAGTGCTCTAAGCTAAATCTTTATAATTACCTCTAGCATTGCTGTATTATGCAGGATTATGCAAGGTTTCTGCACGCCAGCTCGAAGAAAATGAGCTACGATTGAAAAGGAGATGAACACTTTTAAACCAATACCTTAACTTCTGCAGAGTATCTCTGAAGGTCAGCAGTTACCTACTTCAATAAAATTACATTAATTATGATATCATATTCTTTTTTTTGTGAATAATTATGATATCATATTCGTCTCGCCCAAAAAAAAATACAGTTTCAAGCTGAAACATTGGGGATCAAGAAGAACAATCCGGCATCGGAGATCCTTTTCTCACTTTAGCAGTTAGCACTATCTCTTTGGCCCCACAAATAAGAAGTGATGTACATGCTTTCAGTCACATGTGTTTGAGCTGAACTGACATGACATAACTGTCCAAGAAGATGTTTTGTTCAAGCTGAATGAGAAGCGAAGTCTAAAAGTCTATACCTATTTCCTCTTTCGCTTTTGCAAAGTTAGAAGTTACATCAAATCAGCATGTTCTCCAAAAAGTAACAGTAAATTGGCAATCAGATAAATCAGAAGTTAGATGGTTGAACACACACGGTCAATAATAATGTGATTGCTTCATAGATTAACTATGAATGCTTACCTTAAAAAAAAAACTATGAATGCTTACCTTCAAAAAAAAAAACTATGAATGCTTGATCTTTAGAGTTTCAGATGGGGAAGCACTTCGGTTGTATTTTCCATCTTTCACAAGCACAATTTAACAGAGATTACCAAGCACAATTTTAACATGTCCATACATAGGTTCACAAGCCCAATTAGCAATTTAACAGGGAGGTCCATGTCAAATAGATCGCATAACAAGTACCAAAAAAAAACTTCTAGTTTAATCAGCTTCTGGCCCCCAAGCAAATGAAGAAGGCTTGTTTTTGCACTATGTGTAGGCTGCACTACTAGAGGTGGAGTTATAACATACCCATATGAAACTTGTAAAACAGAAGAAGGCTAACAGAAAAATTTTATTAATGAGTTATCATTTCTCAATGAAGAGAGGATTTGTTGGCGGCACTATGAGGCAAGTAGGAATTAGAGCAACCGTTGGTCACCCTTTATTTTTTTGAGAAAACCCAAAGCTTGCGTCTCGATGGATTTTCCTTAGCTTGCGTTATTTGGTGCGCTATCATCCTTAGTTGATCGAGAACCTGGGTGGGGCATACAAACAAACAGGTGATGTGCAACAAGAGCTGTTCAGGAAACACACAGGAAAGGAAGCAGCCGGTGCACACATGCCTGTTTGCTCGAGGCATGGTGGCTCTCTGCAGTCATCAATGTCGCTGCCGAGGCTCGCCGGAACCGAACGAGTCCTCGGTGGCGCGGCGGCGAGAGGGGTCGCTTGGGGCGGAGAGGCATAGGCTGGAGGGAGGAACAGGAATGTAGGCGGCGGCGGCCGGCGGGAGAGCAAGGATTCCAGCCGGCGATGTCACTGGGGATTTTACTCTCTTTCCTCCGCTCACTCGGCGCGGCGGCAGCATGCGATTTACTGCTGCTACACAGCACGTTGTTTGGGCTGGGCTTCAATTCTTCCTCCTGCCACGAGAAATAGTAAACGGGCAAATTTTAACAAGTAGGAGCCCAAATGTCTGAAATACAAAAAAAAAAAGAACCGAGGCCGAAAAAATATCCAGAAAATCACATAAATTATTTAGACTAACAAACGGTAATTTCTATTTGACGCTTGTTGCGCCCGTTAGCGCTGCAACGCATTCCCTCCACGCGCTACCCAGGCCGGCCCACTGTTTCAACCGAGCGAGTTTTTCTGTTTCATTTGGCTCTAAAGAGCAGCACTAATGTGTAGCCAATTGGTTTCATGTTTGCTTTTTAATTTTTGGAACTCATTGAAGTAGCTCCAAAACCAGAAAAACCAGAAACCGACACAACTCCTTGGTCCGATGTCAAATATCTATGTTTGGCTTTTGAAACTAGTTCCCTACAATGTGATGGTAGTTCCATAAATTGTGGCTTGAGTAGAAACAGATATGACATTTTTTATCATATTTTATTCAGTGTTGAACCCACAGAACAGATATTTAACCATGGCAACATTGTAGAGTTGCTTACTCTGATGCTAAACTCTGATTTGGCTATGGGGACATTGTGGATGATATAAGAGAACGAGTCGGTGAGCTAATTCCTCATTTTCATCCGGTTCCTTTGCTCTTTACCCGGTAGCGTTCTAGATCTGTTCCTCGTCCAGATATCCCTAGGTTTTTACAAATCTCGATTTTGAAATGATGTATCCGTCTCCTCAATCGTCCATGGCAGTTGCATGCGTAAGCAGTTTTTACCTCCCATCTCCGGAATGGCCTCCATTCTCGCCCAGCTAGAACCCTAGTTTCAGTTCATGTTCATTTGTACATTTTAGTATAATTTGTGTCTTTTTTCAGCGATCTGTCACGCAATTTTGCAACTCTGGTAGCATAAGATGTAGCTTGGTATTGGTAGTTATAGGTGGTGGTGGTTGGGTTCATCTTTTTCAAATCCTTTTTTTTTGCAAAGTTAGTTGTTTCGATTGTTAGAGTCTCAGGAACCATGGGTTCTGCCATGGTGGTTTTTGTTGCTGCGGTTCTAAAATAATTCATTTTGTGTACCGTCTAACTGCCCCCCTCTTTTGAGCATGTTATCTTTTGGGATAAATAATAGTCCGTAGATCTTATTGCACATAGATGGTTCCTAGGTGTGGTTTTGAACCGATTATCTTAATGTTTACTTGTACCATCTGACAACTCCTTTTTTGAGCATGTTAATTATCTGTCACGGTTGAGTCAGTTCACAGATCTTTATTTTACATAGAGATGAATGGTGTAGTGCATAAAAATATTGGTGTTTATATGTTCTTCAACTAGAGCACATGCATCAGTTCACTGAAGCAATTCTTTTTAAACGGATGTAAAAGCTTTGGCTCATCTATTAATTAGCATGAGACTGCTCAGTTTTTAGGAGAAAAGCGAGCAAAAACCCACAACAACATAGCCAACTCCGCACAAATCTAGCCTAACAAAGACACAAACAACAACACTACACCCACTCTAGCCAACACAATGGACCACAAGGTGACATGAACTAACTCCAAATACGACACTCTAGCACCGTGTCGATACAGATTTGCCCTGACATTGAGAGCACCCATCAATCAACTGTGGATCCAGGGTAGGCAACAGCTAATGTGGCGAGAAAATTGGAAACCTCTCGGGCGACAACAACACCTTGCACTCCAGAGTCAGCAACCTCATCACCCATAGGAACCACATGCTTTTTGGACTCAGGCAAGATAGGGGCGTCATCATCAACAACACCACTCTTGTCACAGCCAAATGCCTCACTTAGCGAAGAAGTCACGACCAAGATCCCGTGCGATTCGGGCCTCACTTCCTCGACGGAAGGAGGCATAGCCACACCACAACTCAACTCATGGAGCCCAGGCACCATAGAAGAATCCCCACACAGCTCATGTAGCTCTGGCGTGACCTCAACCACTGATAACTTCGGCTCAGTGAAGCCAAGCGGAAACAAAGCCTCCACGGTGGTGAGCTCCTGCCCACCAGAACAACACGCCTCCGTCGGCTCAAAAGGAACACCAACACATGCCGAAGATAGCTTGAAACTTTTCACCTCTTCACAAAGGGGTCGTCTGATAGGTCGAGGCGGCTACCTCGACCTACCTAAACCCATTATATGGGCATCAACATTAGTTGTTTCAATGGTTCTTTTGTTTCACTCGTGTGTGCTCCCCGTCTTCTTTTGTAACAATACAATGATGAAACAACATAAAAAGTTTGGTTTAGAGGTGCGGTGACCCAGCATACCACTGCATTTTGTAGTATACAAGTCGTTGATATGACACTTATGAAGGGACTTCTTCACAAATATCACATCCCTCAGAGTGGTACAACAAAAACATTGTAGGTCATGACACTCAAGATTATATTACAAACATGGTTCTTAACAAGTTTATATTCTCACAGGTCCGATGAGAACACCCTACGATATTACTTAAGTATCATTACAACTCAAACTTAAAAGACATGACGAGCGCAGCAACTTATTTAAGTAAGCCCCTACCCTGCTCGGCTCCGAGATGTCTAGGGTAAGATTCTACTCCTCCGCCTCCGTATTGTCAACCCCGTAGACTATTCCATAGTCCACGTCTTCAACTCCTCCTGAAAGGTCCGGCTCTTCGTAGAACACCTCATAGTCTCCTTCAGGTGCTACGGTGCAGACTTCCTCTTCATAGTCACAGTCTAGCAAGGGTATCAAAAGAAAGTGAGTACAGAGGTACTCAACAAGTTCAAAAGAGAAAAAGGTATTTGATGCACTAGCTACAATTGATCAGAAAATCTCAGGTCAATGCATGTTTCGCAAAAATTTCTTCAAAAGGTTTATTTTATTCCAAAAATTATGCCCGCAAGTCTTCACAGGTTGACCAGAACTTCACGGAGTTCCTTTCCTGCCGCGTTCGTAGTTTCCTTCCCGAAACAGAGAGTGACAAGCCACAATTTAATACACTCTGCAGAGGTGCGTTACTTTTCCCATAAGAGAACTTATCTTTGTTGCCAACCGGGCATACTTTCCTGTCCACATTTCCTTGGTGCGAGGCCCAGTATATATAAGAACCAAGTCAATCATTCTTCTTCTCCGCGACATTGCATACCCATCCTTTTGTAAGTCTGTCATGTCCTTTATCCATAGGTAGACTAACACATGCATTTGTTCTCTCCTTTACCAATAAGGTAGACTGATACGAACAATCCACATGCCTGGTCCTATACACTATAGATAGACTAACCCGGAAAACCCTTACAATCCATCATAGACCTTTAACAAGTCTGCCCTTTCCTATATCTATTGGTAGACTGTTACGGACCGAGGTCCTCGCATTTACCAATAGATAGACTGATACAGGCAATCCTTATTACTGACCCATTGATATGCGAGAGGAAAAAGATACAGCAGACTTCTCCAGAGCCATTATAGATCTCATTCTTAACGCGATATGTACGGCGCTAGAATCACTAGACGACATTGGTGATTAGTCCTAGATGAGTAGAACCCTTGCAATGGAACCTCCACCGTCAACACATACCATGGTTCCATTCCCCACCACTTAGTCATATTCATGATTGGAAAAGTAACATTTGATTTTCAATGCAGGAATGATAAGTTTATTGCTTTGCAAGTAATTAAATTGATATAAAATAATCAATGTGACATGAGCAAGAGTGAATTTGCCTGGTGACTGCGAGATAATGCAGTTCGAAGGTTTGGATGGAACCTGGACCTCGGGTTCTGAAAAGAAGCATCATTGTCCGATAAGGACAACGCTATAAAATCCAAATAATGCATGCATGAGTGTTTTATTTTTAAGTTGAATCCCTTTCCCCGGAGTATTATTAAAATTTATGGATTTAAATCGTCATTTAAATATTTATGCCATTGGCAACAATTTATAACCTCTTAAATTATTTAATAAGGTTTTCCTTAAAAATAAAAGGATTTAATAGTAATAGAATTTTCCCTTGGAAAATATTTATTTCAAATAAAGAATTTGAAATAATTGAGTTTTTTCCCTTTTTGGAAATGAAGAAAGGCTTTGCGATATTAGAATATTTCCTCTTTGGAAAATATTTATCCTTTGAAAGGAAAGGTTTGGAATAATTGAATTTTCTTTTGAAAATATTTCATAAACTATTTAAATTCATTTGGAATTTTCCTTGATTTTTATATCAAAGGAAAATTGCAAATATCAAATTCCAAGTTTATAATTCAATTCAAAAATTTCAAATTTTGAACTTGTGTTTTTATTTCCTTTCTTATTTTATTCTGGTTAAGAATTATTTTTAATATAATATTCCAATTTGTTTTGAATTTTTGGAGGTATTCATAATTTATTTGGATTTTTTCAAAGCCAAGGGTTGTTTGAATTATGAAATGACCAAAATGCACCTGGGCCCACCAGTCAGTTCAACCAATTGGTTGAACCGGACCTGCCCAGGTCGGTTGGCCCACCGGCCTCACTTTCCTCTCTCTCTCTCTCTCTCTCTCTCTCTCTCTCTCTCTCTCTCTCGCACACGAACCCTAACCCTAACTCCTGGGCGATCCCGTGGCGATGGCGTCAGCGCCACGGTCCCTGCCACTCTCCGGCCGATTCTCGCGGTTCTAAGGCTCACCATCGATCGCTCCTTCATATCCGCGTCGATCTGGATCTCCTCCTCTCTACTGGCCACGCACAAGTGCTCCCGTGCCAGGAGTTGACGAGTTCATCGATGAACTCCGTCGATCTGAGCTCCCTGGACACGCTCGTGCTGCTCGCCGCCTTCTCCAATGGTGGTGTGTGGATGGCATCGTCCTGGCCGCGGTTCGGCACCGTCGTGGCTGGCCTGTGCCACCGTGTCGCCATGGACGCCGACATGGACACCTCCAGGTACTACTGCACCTTCCTCTGCTCCTTTCTCTACTCCATCTCTACCATCTGCTCGATCTCTAGCTACTGGTTTATCCGATGCTTGTGTTGCTGCTCTTGCACTTGTTGTGCTATCCCGATGCCATGCCTAAGCCTATTGCAACCATGCTCATGCTTGTCTAGGCCTGCTGCTGCTATGCTCATGCTTGTTTGATCCTACTGGATGATTGTGCTAGTCCTATTCTACCTATTCATGCTTCTATGCTGCTCAATTGCTTACTGGTGGCCTTTGCTGTTGGCAGTGGCTAACAATCCTGACACTTGTGATGCATGTGGCGCTCTCCTGTGACTGGTACATGATCCAATTGATCCATTAGGATCAATTCATGCTAGTGGCTAGGTTACAGGTTCAATTCTTCGATAATTTGTATTCTTGCTCTAGCTACTTGATGACCCACAAGTATAGGGGGTGTATCGTAGTATCTTCGATAAGTAAGAATGTCGATCCCAACGAGGAGCAGAAGGTGTTGACAAGCAGTTTCGATGAAGGTTTCACTGTAAATGCTCA
>NC_061510.1:23876973-23905816 GCF_022539505.1 Lolium rigidum | reverse complement strand
GTGTTAGTTGCATCCAAAATACACAAATTAGAGGCCCAACAATAGCAAAAGTGTTCGGGAAAGTAGATACGTTTTGGACGTATGGATTGCCAAGCCTATTGTGACTAACCTCTTAGGACCCAACTTAGTTGGGGACCAACAATCCAAAACTTGATCAATAGGTGCTTGTTGGAGGGCATTGGAGACTTGGCTACATCATGAAGAATTAAGGGATCTTCATCATTTATATTATCTCAAGCCAAGTCTTTTGGTTATCTTGCTTCTAGCATATATTCAATGTTCCTCCGTGCGGTAACATGTTCTCAACTCATTTATATTGAAAGTTACTCGCCCCTTTGCATATGTTAGTTTTGTTAATAACATGTGTTTGTATATGTTGTGCTTCCTACTTATTTTTGCTTGAGAAATCAAGTCTATGCATGTTGGGTTGCACACCATGTATTTGTGTTTGTGTTGGAGCCTCTTTGCATCTTGTTGTATCTTATATGGCTCTTATGAGCGATTAATGGACTATCCCATTTTGGGGGAGTGATATTCCTTTGGGAATTTCATGATCCTAAACAATGTGTGTACATGAGGAATATCACTTAGAATTGATATTGCGAGATTATCTAGTCTCTATGTGGTATGTCATCTTCATGAGAAATTCAAATTCTAATGTCCATTAATATCTCTAGTTGGATCTTATTTGCCTCTTGTGAAAATAAATTCCTTATCACATTATGGGGGAGTAATAAGCTTTGTGCATATTACAAGCCTAGAAAATGTGAACATTTGAGGTTGTGTCACATAGAATTGATACCGTAAATTATCTCTCTCCTATGTGGCATGTTTGCTCAAACAAGCTCCAATTTGCTTAAATGGCTTCATTGCTAATATCTTTGTGGATCTTATTTGTGAAAGTTTTTCTTGGCATGGTTTTTCACAACGTGTCCCTCAATACATTTTTGGAAAACCATGTGCTTCAAGTCATACTATTAATTGCTTTGCATGTTGGTATGAATACTATTAATTGCTTTGCATGTTGGTATGAATACTATTAATTGCCTTGCATGTTGGTATGACTAAATGAAGCTATCAAGAAACTATCTTTGCATGATGGTTAACTCTTATCTTTTACCATATGCTTTGTTCGTTGTAAATATGATCTTATGTATACTTACAAACTACCACCGGAAAATATTTCCTAATACCTCTTGTCCTAGGACAATTGGTAATCAATTATGAGGTAGATATTTATTGATCATATCTACATTGGCTCTTGTGTTTAAATTGCCTTATTTATTGCCATGAATTTGTTGTGCTTTGACTCCCATGTGTCTTCCTTGCATCTTATGGATCTAAGTTGTCTATTCAAACTTTCTTAGCATTTTTAGTAGATATAGGTAGCGTGATGATCCTAGTTTTGTGCATTTTGTATCCATATTCTAAATCCTAGATAATGCACTAATCTTGGGGGAGCTCTCCTATATTTGTTATAATGCTTAAACTTCTCTTGATCATTATCAAAAATTTGGTTTTGGGAGACATAAATTTTCTTTTTGGTACTTTGTGCCATCATAAAAAGTGTCGAGGGTTTGGTTTATTTGTTGGAACCTTGCTCTCTTGGGAGTTGGTTATCTCATTCCTTTGTGCTTAGGCTTAATTAGCTTCTTATAATGAGATAAGTCTTTGGAGTCAATCTTGTGTTGATTTGATTCTTTGATATAATTTGGACAACCATTGTCTCTTGGTTTATTTGGTGTTTTGTCCAAATTGTATCTTCCTTTGGTTCTTGAAAGTATTGTGCATGCATATTTAATATATGTATATCTTATGGCATGTGTCACTTTCTTTGATCCAATATATAGGGTAAACTCCATCAAATCCTAATTTGGCTAAGATGTGCATGAAATTCAATTTCATATCTATATGCACATAGAATTGTGGAGTTTGTCCTATATGTTGTAGTGTGTCTAACTACTTCGGACCCAATTAGTTTGGGGACCATTTTGTACTTACCTTTGTGTTAGGTACAATGGATATGCATTGAATGCTTGTCTCACTCTTGGAAAGAAGTGGTGACTCAATGGTAACTTGAGGCAAGCTAGGATGGTCAACGAACACATATCTACTACATCCACACCAATGCTATCTTGGTAACAAGTATCTTCTCATGCATACTTTTCTTGTATCCAACCTTATGGTTGCATCTTGGCATGAATCTCTTGATTTGCAAATGTTGTGCTTCTTGCAAAAGTCTTAATGAAACCTCTTTATTGTGAATGTGAGTAATTTGAGATGAGTGCATTTGTTGGGAAGTATTTTAAATCATGCTCATGATTCATCCATCCCAACTATGCCTATCTAGCAATTTTGTTGCATATCAATTCCTCAAGGCTCTCACATGTGCAATATAGATGAAAGTGCAAATTTAGTTACTTCTTTTGGTATCCCCGTTTGTGATACTTGTTGCCTTTCTCAAATGCATCCCAACTATCTTCTATCCCTTGTTGATATTTGTGATGTATTTTAGTTGTTTGTGGTTGAAGTTCATGAATGTACAATAAGATAAAATTGAGCCTTTGGCCATGCTATTAAGCAAAAATTCTTATTGGTATATTGCATGACTTCGTCTTGGATATCATACTATTTTTCTTGCGTATCTATTTTATGTGTGCATGTTTCTTTGTGGATAAATATCTTTGTGATATTGCCCACTTAGAGAAACTTATACACATAAGAGATGATACATCTCCTTTTGATATCTTATTTATTTATTGCGTGTTGATTGGTCATGCTAAGCAATATAATTCATTGAAGACTATGATGATGCTTTTTGCTCATCCTTGTAATAGTCTTATAATATGCTTTATCATGCCTTTCACATATCCTCTTGGTTGAGCCTTTTTATTATGGTGCCTCTTACTTGTTGCTCAACTATTTGTTTGTTGCAAGTGTTTAGCTTACTTTTCTATCTATGATCTATTACAAATGTTTGTGTTTTAAATGAGGGAGTGAGGATTCCATGTTATGCATATTGTATTCAAATGCAACATTTTATTTTATGCATGTACCTTGGGGAGCTTCCTCATTTGATTTAGAACACTATCTTGTGGTGATCATTAGAGTTTGATTCACTTGGTATCTTTTGTTTTTGAATGATATTATGGGAGTGATGATTCCATGTTTGTGCACTTTATACTCCAATGCAAATTGTCTAGTTTTGTGCACAAACCTTGGGAAGCTTCCTCATATTATTTAGAGCAATCTTCTTGATCTTATCATAATATCTATCTTTCTTTTGGTATCTTCCTTGTGGTTCATTTGGTTGCTTGCTTCATTTGTTGAAGCTTCTTGACTTTGTTATCTTTTTGCAATCTTTGATCCTATCTATAGTGTGATTCCTTCCGAATATTCGTCATTGGATATGTGCATTTGATTCCACTCAAATTATGAGAAATGCACACGCTATGGAGGAACTCTCACTATATTGGCCTTCTAAATTTTTCACCCATTTCGGCAATTGGTGCCAATGGGGGAGAAGTTTGGAGGGTTTAAGGGAATTTGGTTATGTCTTTGCTTTGTGCTTAAGCATGTGCCTTTATTGCATTGCATCTTGTTGCTTTGCATAGTTGAATATTTAGAGGAAACTCCACTAGGCTTTGAATGCCAATATATGCAATGAAAGTCAAGATCATTCACACATGCATATATTATGGGGGAGTTTGCTCTATATATTCAACTTATTTGTTACTTAAATTCCTTATATAAACCCTCTCAAAGAGATTGTCATCAATTACCAAAATGGGGGAGATTGAAAGTGCATGGAGCCCCCATGTGTGGTTTTGGTAATTAATGACAATCCCTATGGACTAATGTTTGCATTGAGTTATATTTGTAGGAGTTGTCCATAGGCAATTCTTGAACCATTTGTTGGCTTCAAGGTTGCAATAAGAAGAAATTGATGAAGGATATCAAGTGTCAAGTATGTCTTGAAGATGAAGATGAAGTGAGCCCTCAAGTTACTTCAAGACATCAATATGATGAAGAATGAAGAATGAAGTGCAAGTTCAAGATGAGCCAACTCGAAGAGTTCATGAGCTTGAAGGTTGCCATGGAGAAATGAAGTGCAAGTTCAAGATGAGCCATCTCGAAGAGGTCCTTTGCTTGAGTCTTGCCATCCATATGGTGATCATGGATATGTGAAGATGCGCCGAAGAAGAAGCTCTCCCATGGTGGATTATGGGGGAGCAATCCACATGGTGGTCATGGTTATGTGAAGATGCGCCGAAGAAGAAGCTCTCCCATGGTGGATTATGGGGGAGCAATCCACAAGACTTCGTCAAGCAAGCACAAGCAAGAAAGGCGTTCCATCTTGTTGAGGTCAAGATCGTCGTCATCGAGCTCAAGTGGAATGCGCAAGTATAAGGTTTGCTCTTGATAGGGTTTCTTTCTCACCGGTCTCATAGTGTAGTTGGAGACCGGTTTATAGTTTAGTTGCCGTACTATCAAGAGGGCTCTCGAGTGAGTAACTCGATCGTATCGTTCGGAGAGAGCTCAAACCTTTGCATCCTTGCATCATCTTTCTTGGTTGTTATTTGGACCTTATCCATGTGATGTTTTAGAGCTTGTGCTTATTCTCATGACAAGCTCTAGTTCATCGAAAACGGATTTCGCATAGATCACTTGTTGCGTTTTCGAGTTTGGTTCATCATCTTTCTTGGTTGTTATTTGGATCTTATCCATGTGATGATTTAGAGCTTGTGCTTATTCTCATGACAAGCTCTAGTTCATCAAGAATGGTTTTTGCACGGGCAACTTGTTGCATTTTCGAGATTGGAGGTTTTACCGGTATGTCTTTTTTAGATAGGTCAAACCTTTCATCATTTGTTTCTATCCTCCCTTGTTGGACTATGATGGTTTCCTGCATGATCTTGTAGAGCTTGTTCCTAGCTTCAAAACAAGCCCAAGATCATCAAAATCGGAGTCCGGATGCTAAAGTTATGCCCGTTTTAGTTTTGGTGTTTCTTGCTAGCGGATTTGCCAGGCCGGATTTTCCGGGCCGGATATTTCGGAAATATCCGGGCCCCTCGAAATCGGCTAAGGACCAGAAGAAAAGCAGCTCTGAACAGGGGCCGGACTTTTGGCCGGATTTTTACCAGGTTTTGTCCTGAGGCCGGATTATCCGAGGGGCGGATTATCCGGCCCTTACTTAGGCCGGATTATCTGGCCCTGGTTTTGCCCAACGGCTCGATTTTCTTGGGGGGTATAAATACCCCCCTTCTTCCTCCTTGGGTTGTTGCTTCTCTCACTCTCTCTCTCCTCCATTGTTGAACTAGAGAAGCTTGCACTATCTCTCAATCCCTCCATGATTCTTGCCCCCATTTGAGGGAAAAGAGAGGAGATCTAGATCTACATTTCTACCAATCAAATCCATCTCTTTGTGAGTGGAACTCTCTAGATCTTGATCTTGGTGTTCTTTGTGAATTCCTTTGTTCTTCCTCTCTTATTCCCCCAATAGCTTTTGTAGCTTTGTTGGAATTTGAGAGAGAAGGACTTGAGCATCTTTGTGGTGTTCTTGCCATTGCATTTGGTGCATCGGTTTGAGTTCTCCACGGTGATTCGTGGAGGTGAAAGCAAGAAAGTTGTTACTCTTGGGTTCTTGGAACCCTAGACGGATTCTAGGCCTTTGTGGCGGTTTGTTGGGAGCCTCCAATTAAGTTGTGGATGTGTGCCCCAATCTTTGTGTAAGGCCCGGTTTCCGCCTCGAAGGAAATCCCTTAGTGGAACCGTGACCTAGGCCTTTGTGGCGAGGGTCACCGGAGATTTAGGTGAGGCGCCTTCGTGGCGTTCGGTGTGTGGTGTGAGTACCGCATCTTGGGGTGAGGCCTTTGTGGCGTTGGTGTGCATCGAGCAACCACACCTCAAGGTGAGCCTCTTGTGGCGTTCGGGAGCACTAAGCAACCGCACCTCTCCACCGGAGATTAGCACTCGCAAGAGTGTGAACTCCGGGATAAATCATCGTCTCCCGCGTGCCTCGGTTATCTCTATACCCGAGCTCTTTACTTATGCACTTTATCTTGTGATAGCCATCGTGCTTGAAGTTATATATATCTTGCTATCACATACTTGCTTGTATTGCTTAGCTTAAGTTGTTGGTGCACATAGGTGAACCTTTGCTTAGAATAAGTTGTTGGTGCACATAGGTGAACCATAGTATATAGGCTTTGGGCTTGACAAAGTAAACGCTAGTTTTATTCCGCATTTGTTAAGCCCATCTCGTAAAAGTTTTAAAACGCCTATTCACCCCCCCCTTCTAGGCGACATCCGTGTCCTTTCAAAGATTCACATCCCATGCAGCATACATCTTAACGACCACTCCGCATTCGCCTCTTCAAAAGGAACAACTTTCGTGAAGGGATGAGAGACGAAAACATTCACAGCCGCCACAATTCGTCCTCGAAAAAAGAAGGGATCCAGAGGAGAACTTGTTCCTCTCAATCTTTGCCGTGATCCTCCTCCACAAGATCCTTCATTTCACCATCACAATCACCACATAGAGATGGATAGATAGAGATTCATCTTTTTTTAAACTATGGTTGTAAACTCTATTCACATTCGAGATTCTTGAGATTTGGTTTGGTTTGATCTTATTTGTGACTTTCTATGGTAATATTGAGATAAACTCCATTTATAATATCATTATGTCTTTGTTCAATTCTCCTCTCATGTGCGAGTAAATTTCCTTGGTGTGGGAGATGTAGGGATTGGTGAGATGTGATGTGCATATTACTATTTTCATCTATTTGTGAAAGCTATTATTATTATTGCTTATGAGATTAATTATCTAAGGTTTGTTTAATGATTGTTGTCTAACTAAGGATCCGGACAATATGATTCAGAGATCTACATAGATGAACACTTGTTGCCTAGCAACTTCGCGACCTCCTAGTGAGAGTGGAGATATCAAAGAAGGTGAACACAACTCAAGAAAAATGAGGAACCATTAACCTTAATGTGTTGATCTGGTCTCATGACCATAACAATTATGTTGGCTATTGTTGGTAGTAACAGGTAAATGTAGTAGATAGATGACTCAAGGGATAGTATCCTAATATGCAAAAATCATTTTGACATACCAGTTACATTCGTATACTCATCCATATGACACATTCGCCTATCACCATGAACCTCTTCGCTTCTGACCTCTCATCTGCAGAAACTCCAAATATAATCAGTTACTTTGTTTTTGTTACTATTTACTTTTTATTTACGCTCAATTACTTTTTGATTGTTGCTTCCATCTCACCACCTCCACCTTCACACTTGCAGTCAACTCATTGAAGACAACGTGACACCTTGGGTGCGACAGAAACATCGAATAATATACTTGCCCTCTTGCTCTCAGTGGGTTCGATATAAAACTAGAAATACTTCCGCGAATTATGCTTTAATGATCATGTGTTTTTTAAGGCCATCAAGAGACGATGTTGGCTGGTGGATTCCCGTTGTCAACCTTTTTGTACAAAAAACATGAGATATCTTAATTATTTTTTTACCTGTAATGTTGCAGGCTACTTTCCTTTTTTCGATTCCTTCAGTTTAATTTTACCTTGTTAACATTGATGGACGCATCAGGTTGATAGGTTCCCGATGCCAGCCTCTCTATAAGAAACGGTTTGTTTTTTCGTTTTTCTTTACCCATGATATTGCGGACTTATTTTTTTCGATATCTTCCGTTAAACTTACCGATGTTAAGTTTGTCAGCCAGCAGTGTCTCTCAAACATAACATCGGTAAGATGCCAGATGAACCTTAGTCAGCTAGGGCTCACATGTATGTACAGTTGGAGCACTATGTGTGGTTTATGTTCATTATGATAAACTAGTAATACTAAAAAAGAGGTGAATTGTGTTCAGGCGTGTTAACTCGTGATTGTTCATTGATTCAGTACTCGTCAAATTCATAAGAAATGGGCTTTGGGCATGGAGAATTAAAGCTCTGTGCTGACCATTCTATTGACGACGACGTGCTATACTTTTTCTTAGAAACTGCTGGTACTTTAGTTCATGAAAGGTACATTTGCTTTGTGCGAAAACGAAGCGGCAGTCCACTTTCCTGCGTGAACGAGGATGACAAAGAGGATGACGAGAGGAAACGGGAAAGAGAGAGCTA
Source organism: Lolium rigidum (assembly GCF_022539505.1). Classification (NCBI taxonomy): domain Eukaryota; kingdom Viridiplantae; phylum Streptophyta; class Magnoliopsida; order Poales; family Poaceae; genus Lolium; species Lolium rigidum. The sequence goes on along the minus strand of NC_061510.1, from coordinate 23,897,660 downwards.
GTCTACTATAAAACGGGCATGACAAATAGGGTGACGACTGACGAGATGTGTCCTCCTGGTCCATTACGGCACGCGAGTGTCAATGGCAAAGGTCACTCTGGAAAGATCACAGACCATTTCCTGCTCGGCTGCTCCACCTCGGAACCTATAAATACATGATACAACCTCCTGAACCAGAACAGCACAGATCAATACTCATACGAGGCAAGAAACAGAGCATAGTGAGATACCATATCACCTAAACAGCCAAGCACCTGTGCACACTCAAGCGAAGGAACCTGAATCAATAATCAAGACTACAGACGACATGGCTCACCAGGCAGGCAAAGAGGCGGCGATCCCGCTGCTCACACCGTACAAGATGGGGCAGTTTGATCTCACCCATCGGGTGGTGCTCGCGCCGATGACGCGGTGCCGCTCCTACGGCGGCGTGCCGCAGCCCCAAGCGGCGGTGTACTACTCGCAGCGTGCCACCAGGGGCGGGCTCCTCGTCTCAGAGGGCACCGTGATCTCCCCTGATTCTATGGGCTACCCAGAGATCCCTGGCATCTGGACGCAAGAGCAGGTCGAGGCATGGAAGCCTATCGTGGATGCTGTCCACAGCAAGGGCGCGTTGTTCTTCTGCCAGATTGCGCATGTTGGGAGGGTCTACACAACTGGTATGTCCCGTCCATCCATAAGATGATGAGTGTTTGCTCTTGCATAAGTTGTACCAATGATATGAATTCATCTTCCTAGAATTTACTAATTGTGTAAACAAAACAGAAATCAAGACGGGTGAACAGGCGCCTATCTCCAGCACGGACAAGCCTGTAACACCCGACGATGAGGCTGGCATAGTGTATCCCAAACCTCGGGGGTTGACGATAGATGAGATACCTCATGTCATTGAAGACTTTAGGCGTGCCGCCCGAAACGCCATTGAGGCAGGGTTCGATGGTGTGGAGATCCACGGCGCACATGGGTTTCTCCTTGAGCAATTCATGAAGGATAGTGCCAATGACCGTACTGACATGTATGGTGGCAGCCTTGAGAACCGGTGCCGCTTCGTCGTGGAGTTGGTTGATTCTCTTGTCCATGAAGTTGGGGCACATCGTGTGGGAATCAGGTTGTCACCGTTCGTGGACTACATGGATTGCGTCGACTCCAACCCAGAAGGACTTGCCTCATACTTGGTGGAGCAGCTCAATAAGCACCAAGGTTTTCTGTATTGCCACATGGTAGAACCCCGAATGGCCATCGTCGATGGACGCAGACAGATTCCCCACGGGCTCTTGCCCTTCAAGAAAGCCTTCAATGGCACCTTTATTGCCGCCGGTGGGTATGACAGAGAGGAGGGTAACAAGGTGGTATCTGATGGCTACGCTGACCTTGTTGCATATGGGAGGCTTTTCTTGGCCAACCCGGACTTGCCAAGGAGGTTTGAGCTAGGTGCGGCCTTAAACGAGTACGACCGCTCCACATTCTACACACAAGATCCGGTCGTTGGCTACACAGACTATCCTTTCCTTGATGGCGACAACTACTCATCTTCAGCTCCTGACGTATCAATTGAGTAAATGTCATAGATTTGTGGTACATAATGTATATCACACTAGGTTCCTGATTGTATATTTTCAGTTATCGAGAGGTGTTGTGTAAGTTTGTAGACTTTCTATATATTTTTTCATATTTTGCCAATCCATGTAAAAAAAATTGGGTCTAAAAGTATGTAGTGATAGAAATATAATATAGTGTCTAGCCCTTTTCATTATAGTTCGGATTTTTTTGTTTTAATTGGCTACGAAGTCTGTGTCTCGAACTCGGGCGATGATGGAAGCCAATCGGGGTCCTCCTCCCGCCAGCGCTGTGCTGATGAAGCTAGCAGCAACAGCAGCCCCAATTCCGGTGATGAAGGCCCATTGTTGCGGAAGTACCAACCATCACACTCCTCGCCCAGCGCCTCGACCAGCTGAACCTACCACCCAGCGCAGACGGCGTCGAACCGGACTCGGTCGACCGGCCAGATCTCCCATACGGTGAAATCCTCCAAGCCCTTCCCCGCTCTTCCTTCCTTGATAATGCAATGCTGCGGGATGCTGTAGCAGAATATCAGTCCACACAAGTACTTGCGCGAAGAAACTCTAACGATGTACCGTGATCCTGAGGATGGCAGCTGGTCTGTGGCAACAAGAGATTCTCGAGAATTTCCTTCGGACCACGTCGTGGCTGCTATGTACTCGGTGGATGATGATATCCCCGCCGAGGAGTTCGTCAAAGACGTGAAGGAGCTCAAGTGTACAACTACGGTTGATGAATACGATAAGCTGGACCCAGAGGAGATTAACGAGCACGAACTAAAGCGTGCATTGTACCGCATCAAAGCTCTCCTGCTGCTGAAAGGCAAGTCAATTGACAGGCTGGATGATGCTGCTTTGGAGAGCAAGTACCCTCGAAAGCTTATCGCGGAGAACTCCTACTTTCTCGACTACATGGACCACGACGCCTTTGGTTGGTATTTTGATTCCAAGCTCTGTCAACTTGCTGCCTTGACCAACTACCACAGCGGCTAGTCATTTTGAACTATTGGGAGGACCAGTATCAAGATTGGAGCCGCTACCGGTCGCATTGTAACACGCCTGAAACTGACAGAGAGTACCTACTGTACTGGAAAACAATTACAGAGAAAATCAAATGGGTTGAAGGTTACATGCGTGTAGAGACATCTTCTCGTGAGTGGTCGAACATCCAGAGGATAGCGAGCTACCAAGCAATTAGAATCGCAACTGGCTTCAAAAATATTCATAAGGATCTGGCTCTTCTTGGTATCGAGGAGTTTCTATGGAGCACACGGCTTTATGTCTATTATCTGAAGGATCTTGATGGTGTCTTTTATGAGATTTGGAGGCGGGTCATTAACAAAGAGAATGTTAATAAGGACTGTTTTGCAAAAGCTCTGAAGGAAGTTTATGAGCTGAAGATGTCCCCTTCACGCGAACGATCTATGAAGCATGAGCAGACAATGGCGGAACAATTTCACCTGTGCACAGCTGGCATTACTAAGGAGGTTCCAGAATCTATAGCCCGTGGTCTCATTGCACAGCAAGTTAGACGCAAGTTGACGATGACACGGGGATATCAGTATTAAGCTAGGAAGAAGCTAAAAGTTGCGGAGTACATTGGACTGATTGGCAAGGCATCCACCTAGTTTTATTGGTTGCTTGCCCTCTATAGTGTCTAGTGTGTGTGGTGTATGGCTCCTACGTGCTCTAGTAATTTTATTTATCAAAGGAATGTGGGTGAGGTGACTCTGGTAATGTTACATTAGGGTTTCATGGAAACAATACTGCAAATTTCCCGCCAAGCAAAGCATATTGCATACTGCCACTGAATGTTATGGAAAAATGTTGTGTATTCTCATATTTCCCACCGAGAATTGTTTTTTCATCAATCTAATATGGTATCAGAGCCATAGGTCTTGAGTTTAAATCCTGGCAACGTTGTATTAAGAATAAATATATGCGGACACCCTAAGTCCACGTCCTAGGCCCGTGAAGAAAAAATCCCACCAGGCACCGACGTGAGGGGGAGTGTCGAAAATATAATATAGTGCCTAGCCCTTTTCATCAGCTCGAACTTTTAGGATAATTGGCTAATGCATCAATCTAATATGTAACATTTGTTGTCAGTGTGGCAAACATTTCTGAAACATTGCAAACCAGTTCGTAATAAGTTGACACGAATGTTTCGCAACAATCACTCTCCACCATGTGAAATTCTTGATAAAGTCAGAAAGGAGACAAATCTTTGGGTCTTGGCGGGTGCCGAGCATTTGAGTGACCTCATGTCTGAAGAGTAGGCTTGTAATATTTATATTTTTTTTCTTTTCACATCTTGTTTACTTTTTTTTGCAGGGGAAAAGGAAACCTTTCACATCGGTTCTATTTTGAGTAGACAAATTTCTAATCTCGTTTATCATGTAAAGGAATGAGGATCTATCCCGCGCACATTGGAATTAACTTGCTGCTTCAAATCAGTTTGCCGCAATCTGATTCAGTAACAGCTGGAAGCTGACTATGTTGAAGAGCCGGTTTCAACCCTTGCAAGCATGCCCGTAATTCTGCTTCAAAAGGTGACTCACAATCTATTAGAAATCAGCAAGCGGTAAAGATGAGCCATCCTTCTTCATCATGTAGAGTCATGCCTGCGCTAGCATGCTTATCAGTTATCAGTCTCTCCCGGAGGAAAGATCCGTCGACAGTACCCAGCCAGCCGGGGGTTTAGTCCAAAATAGATTGTTGTCAAGTAGACTTTTGCATTGGCATAATGGCATGGGACAGGCAGGAGGTCACAGATAAACATGGAGAGGAGAGGCGCGATGGCACGGTTGGATAAAGGATAGGATAGAACCGATGACAGGTGCATGTGTTGCGCTACCCTACCCTACGCTGGACCGATGCATTCCTGATCTGGATGAAGAATCTTCCATCGTTTTCGTATATATATCGAAGTTTTCTTGGCATCAAAGCCCGCCCAGCGACGCAACATTTGAACGAGTGGCTCGCGACCAAGGCCGCGGTGGCCACGAGCTCTGTGATCCAAACTACGCCCACACAGTTTCTATCTACTTCGGCCGGAACAGCTGATTGGCCTTGAGCAACGGGACCTGAGAGGACGAACGCCCGGGTCACCGGGGAAAGACCAATTCGCCAAAGGAAAAAAAAAAACGTGAAAAGTGAAAAGGAAGAATCACCGGATGCATCTCCTGTCGACGCAACGCCTGGCGCCCATCATCCACAACGGCGACGCCAACCACCTTCGCCCGCTGCTGCCCGCTGCTGCGACGCCCGTACAGTCGCCTCTGCTCCGGCTCCGGTCGAGGAACTCCAAGTCCTCGCCACCGCAAGCCATCTCGCCCGCGACGCCGAGCCCCTTTGCCACGGACAGTCCCACCGGAGCGCCGTCAGGTCAGATCATGAATTGCATGGTTAGCAATCGATCATACAGTTCTACATGCATGGTAGCGTTAGCACTTAGCAAGATAAATAGATAATGTTAACTAACAGTGGCACACGCCCCAATCCGAAACTGCCATGCCATCATGATCGACTAACCTGGAGACTGAAACTTTTATGTGCAGACGCAGACAAGTGGGACGCGTTCGCGGCGCGGGTGTCCGGCGAGTGGGACGGCTTCGGGGCCGAGTTCACCGTGGCCGGCGACCCGGTGGAGCTCCCCGCCAACGTTGTCCCGGACGCGTTCCGCGAGTGGGGGGTGCAGGTGTTCGACTGGCAGACGCAGTGCCCCACGCTCGCCGACCCGGCCACGCCGTGCGCGCTCCACTACCGCCTCGTGCGCCTGCTCCCCACCGTCGGCTGTGAGGCCGACGCCGCCACCGTGCACACCTCACATCAGCGCCACGTCTCCTCCGCCTCCGCCTTCGCCTACGACGGCGCCTGGGGCTCCTACGTCGCCGCCTGGCCTAAGGGCCCCGCCACCGTGCTAGAGGTCGAGCACTGCGTCGTGCGCCCGGGCCCGGACACCGACGCGGTCAGGGTTAGGATCGTGCAGACGGTGGCGCTGGGGAAGGATGAGGCCCGGCTGCGCGGGATAAAGGTCTTCTCCGAACAGTGCTACGGCCCGTACCGCAACGGCGACCAGCTTGGTGGATGCGCCCTACGGGAGTCCGCATTCGCCGCCGGGGAGAGGCTCGCCGTGTCGGAGGTGGTGGGGCAGTGGGAGAGCACCTTCGCTTGCACTGCCAGCTTCTCCGGCGCTCCCAACACCGAGACGGTGAGCCACCTAAACGCCCCTCCTCCACGCACGGACGTACCACGCGCGTGCTTCCCTGACGTCTTACGAAGATATGATATGTATGCACAGGGCAAGTTCGCCTCGTTGGAACCTGATGACGAACCGCGGAGAACGGCGAGAGAGGACACCGGCATCCTCACACTGCTGCCCAAGCAGCTGTGGAGCTCGTTCAAGGTGAACGGCAACGACGGCGAGGTGGTGTGCGAGGTCGGGTGGGTGCTGGGCGACGGCAACGCGGTCACGTCCACCTGTGTCCTGTCCAAAGACGGAGATGTCAAGGCAAGTTCTGTCTACATTTCACCACCATATTGTTGCTTGCTGCTCTTTTTTTACTTACAGTGCTGGCTGGCTTGTGTGCAGATGATAGCCACCGCGTACGAGTCCCGGGTGTAGGAGACCAACGGAGCACAGCCACAGGACTTCCTTCAGGTTCCATCAGATCTTCACATAGAAAAGAATACACACATCTAGAATAGCCATACTGATATGTAAATATTCAGACAACAAGGTGATCTACTAAGAAAATTGGTTCTGCAAAATCATCAACTGGTTACTGTCCTTTCTTACCATGGCTTCTGAGGCCGTTTGACTACAATCTGCACAGCTAGAGTAATAACTTTCAGAGTTAAAAGGTTAGGAAAAGCAAACTTGGTGAGTATGGACAGGAGACAGGATTGATTTCATTGCACACAAACTGATCCCACAAAGAACAAACGAACAGGCCGCATTCCCTCTCGTATTTTCAACTGCTGGCCCAGTCTCGCAGCAACATGAACCAATACACCACCAGTACTACATATATGCTAGCCCACAATGCTGTCTCTCACAATGACCACACTACTAACTAGCCCAGCTTACTTCCGATAGATACTGCTAAAAGAATCGACTTGTTCTCTTCTCGTACTCCGATACATTTCAACTGTCAACAACCCAATTTGGGCTGTGATGAGATAATGAACAAGAGAAGAGAACAAAATCTGTACATCAATGTACTTGAGCTGCATCTCTCAAGGTTACATTCAGACTGGTTTCCGTTGCTCGACACCCAAGTCCAGTATAGCAGATGCCTTGCATCATGGCTACAAATTCAGCATAATCAATTTGACCATCCTGAGAAACAAAGATAACACCAATCCATCAGATTCTACTTGTTTTATAAACAAATCAGAAGTGTTTTAGGTGATGCTGAAAAATATCACAAGATTTTTGCTAATATTATCCAGGTAATATCATTCGTACAAGTTGACTTCTATATACAAATGAGTTTGTCACTATTAGATTTTTTCGCAAAATTATTCAGATATCGGATTCTGTATATATCCCGAGATATATGTATCGGTCAAAATACTGAGAGTCATGCTTGTCACAAGACAGATTTTTTTTCTTTGGGTTTGTTGAGTAAAACACTGGGTATTAGGCATGACTGGTGGATACCAAGTAACAGTGATTGAGACGACTACAATATCTATCAAAGATGTAACCCCAAAATCGCTACAAATCTAAGTCTAACATGTCAGCTTTTCAAAAGTTGGTCACTAGGGTTCTTCTGGAGTCAGAATCGTAGTTACAGGATACAAATATCGTGCTAGTTTCGAGTGGGATGATCAACTTACATTGTTTTGGTCGACCTCTAAAATATTCTCTTCAAGAAAAGTGCCCTCCATGTTATATTCTCCACAAGCTCGTTGAAGCTTGTCGGCTGTGATATAACCACTACCATCTTTGTCAAAATATGTAAAAGCCGCCATCAAGTGTTCTTCCCGTTCAATCTTGTTAAGAGGCATAGTTGCAGCAATAAATTCTTCATAATTGATGGTTATGTCATTGTCTTTATCATCCTAAAAAAGGTTCTCAAAGATTAGACAAAACATGACAAAAGTGCAGATAATATCCTACCAACAAATCAAGAAATGTATATCACACATTTTTATTCCGATGTTGTCAATGTGTAGTTTAGACATTTTTTCAGGCGCATCAAACATGTCATATTTGATTATGGCAATGGTATATATGTACTACTTAGGCCCTTTTGCGGAGAAGATATCTCAGAACCACATAAGAATTGAAGAAATGCATGTCATACATTTTTACTAAGATGCTTTCTATGTACAGTTTAGGTATTTTTCAGATGCATCGACCATGTCATACTTGACTACCGCTTATGTACTACTACTTGGGCCTTTTCCCCTGAAGATATCTCAGGACCACATAAAAATAGAAGATAACATGTGTCGGTTAATTCAGTGTGCACTCATTCCATTCAAATGCATGCGCCTTTATCATGGAAATGACCTACTTACCGCTTCCACTACATTACTAATCTCGGCATCCTCCAATTCATTGCCATATCCTGTTAAACATTTTCTAAGCTCACCAAAAGTGATTACACCTTTACTTTTGGTGTCTACTGCCTTGAACATTTCTCTTAACCCAGCAATCTCCTCTTCTGAAAGACGCTCAGCTATCACCTGGAAGCATAAGTGTCAGAAACAATGCCTTTTTGTTTAAAAAATTCATAGCTGTAGGACACAGTACGAAACAAACTGAGTTCCAGCATACTAGTGCATAAGACACACAACTGAATGCCAGAAATAAAAGGGTGGTCCTTTTTTGTTGCAAGAATGCGCCTACAGTAGCAGCTCAACTTGCTCAAATGGCAGCAACAAAGCCCATTCAAGACCAATAGCATGTCCATGTGAATTGTAATGTTAACTGATGATTCAGCAATTATTAGGAATGTGCCACAAAGTAAATATTATAGGAGAAGCCCAAACAAGACCAAGCTATTGTGCACGATAACACAAAGTTCATATGCTACCAAAATTTGAACTATTACACTGTTGCAAAGATCCAAAGAGGTTAAACACAAAGATGCTTGATCATGGTGATAAATTGACAACAAATGTTATAGCAGCAATATGAAAATATGCAAGTTGATATGGTACTTTAGCACTCACTCTGAGAGCCAACTTCTTCAGATTGTTCATTGCAGAAAACTGCTTGAGCCGAGAGATAACACTAGGATCCAAAGCATGATCACTGGACACACCATTTTCACAGATCCAAGGATGCCCTGGAATCAACGGATAGTTGATAACAAGTATAAAATTTTGTGTAATCTAAAATTAATTTCAAGACCTAAAATTATGCTAAACAGAGAGTTATACAAACAGGCACTAAATCACAAGGACGAATAATAGATTGAATATACTTACGTAACACTTCATGGGCTGTCAAACGCTCTGAAGGACAATGGCAGAGCATCTTTCTTATAAGATCCTTTGCACTGTCAGATATTTTAGGCCAAGGGTCTGACACAAAATCAATGTGCCCCTTAAGAACTGCATCAAATATTCCTTGTTGTGTCTCTGATAGAATTAACAATGATCACTTCAGAAATTCATGACAACAGTAGACTCAGAATTAACACCAGAGATGAGATAAGTCACCTGCCCAAAATGGTGGAACCCCACTCAATAGTACATAGAGTATCACTCCAGCTGACCACACATCAGATTCTGGTCCATAACGTTTGTACAATACCTCAGGGGCGATGTAATATGGGCTCCCAACCAGCTCACTGAAAACCTCACCTGAAATTTGTAGATGCCAAAATAAGATTTAAAATTTTGATTCAGAAATCCATTAGACTGGTAGATAGACACCATTTTTTGTTTTCAATTTGCTATACCCGCATTATAAGCAACGGCAATAAGCTGATATTTCTGTGTACTTTAAATCGATAAGATGTTCCAATGTATTAGTCAATGTTCACACAATGCTGTTGTCAACTAGGTTGGGTGTTGAAGTGGCGGCTCGCCGGCTCATAGCAGAAATGTAATTGAGCATTTAACTGATACTATTATACAGCAAAACAGGCCTAAAACATTAGGGTGTTGGAAGTGATGCCTCCAATAATTATCCTTAACATGAGCTAGCACAAGTTTAAATGAATGTTTAACTGATACACCACTGTTATACAGCAAAACAGGCATACCTGGTTTGAAGAAAGCGGACAGACCAAAGTCAATAGCCTTAATTGACAGGTCATCATCTTTATCCAAAAGGAGGAAATTTTCTGGCTTGAGATCACGGTGAATCACCCCAAGTGAATGGCACATAGCCACAATGCTAACAACAATTCTTATGAGCCCTGCAGCCTCAGGTTCAGTGTAATGCCCCTTCCCCTGGATCCGGTCAAAGAGCTCCCCACCAGCCAAAAGCTCCATCACAATGTGCACCGCCTGCACATCCTCGTAAACATCCTTGATCGAAACAACGTTCTTGTGCCACGACAAGTGGTGCATTATCTGGATCTCACGCCGCACGTCCTCGACATCCTCCTTGGCGATGAGCTTGCGCTTGAGGATGGTCTTGCACGCGTACTCGCACCCCGTGCTTATCTCGGTGCAGAGGTACGTCGTCCCGAACTGGCCCTGCCCGAGCCTCCGGCCGAGGATGTAGTGCTCCCTCAGGTCCGCCGTCTTGCGCCCGAGCACGGAGATAGACGTCGGGTCAAACCCCTGCCTCAGGACACCGGCGGCGGTTGGCTTGAACGCAGGCCAGGGCTTCTCGAACTTCTTCAAGTCCGAGTAGTCGTCCTCCTCGAGGTGCGCGTCGGCGTACCTAGAAGCAGCGTGCTCGCTGCGGGACCGGTTGTAGTAGTCGCTCCCAAGGGTCCCATTCTGATTCCCCATTGCAAGACCACCACCACCCTGTGCGAAATGAACTGAAGGTTTCCAGTCTCACACGGTTGTCGGATCCCTCGGATGCAAATGCAGCTTAAATAGCCGGAGCAGTAGTTGGGAACCCGGGGAATTGGAAGAATTTGCGGCGAAGGCAGAGCAGAGTTGTCTTGCTGGGAAGGAGAAATCCGCAACCTGGCAATTTCACAGCACAAAACTTGATCAGCAATCCATATACGTTACCACTGAACGGCAAGAAAGCCGGAGGAGAAGTTAACTTGGCAGAGGGAGGAAGATGAAACCTTTGGGGATTGGCAATTAATCCCTTCCGAAGGCGAGGGCTTGTGCTGCAAGACTTGACAGTAGACAGACACCCAAAAAGCGCCCAAACTTTTGCTCTCTCCACACTACACGAAAACTAACCAACCCCACGCGAAACACGAGGTCGCCTCCTCGCACCAAACCCTCGCAGCTGGAAGAGCTCCTCCCGGAGGCAGCTCCTCCGCAAAGCTTCCTCCGGCGGGAAATCCACAGGCCGAGGGTTGTTGCCTGGCCGCAATCTAGACTCCACAGACGCACGAACAGCAAAACGACGAGAAGCGGCTCAGTGGTTGTTGCCGCGCGCGGGGCGAATCTAGCTCAAGAAACACGGAATCTGTGCCGTAACCGAGCGGCCGGCAGGAGGGGCGGCGGGCGGCGAGCTCGATCGAAGCGGGGACACGGCCGACACGGTGGATCGGGCCGAGGGGGCGGACAGCAAATCGCGCCTTCCGGAGGGGCTAATGCGCAAAATAGGTGTATGAGAAAAATGCAGAGAGGAGAGAAGAGGAGAGCTGGCGGGGGAGATCCACCATTTATAGCTCGGTGGAGAGGGTTAGGTGCGTGGCAGTCGCAGTGGCTCTCTGGCAGGTTTTCGCTGTCACGTTTTTTTTTTCATTTGGAATTTCGCGGTCAAGTTCTAGAAACTCTTTTTTTTTTGCCGAGAGACCACAGAGAAAACCAGCGTACCATGGGTGGTATTTTGCCCTTTGGGAAACTGAGACCATGTACTCCGTCAGAAACGATTTGCCGGCGTTGTTCTGGTACTGCTGGTTTGATCTTTCTATTTGGAGTTTTGTGCTGAAAACGTCTCGATTTTGTTTATCCGTAGGAGTACAAATCAAAGTTGGGGCGTCTCACATGTGTCAGTCAAAATGTTGTTTATTTCGCCGTGGTAAAATTCCACGTGCAGCTGGTGGGAGGTGCGACTTCTTGTTTTCATGCACGGCCGTCTCTAAAATTGGTGTGGTATCTTCTTCTCTTCTCGAGACTGGAACACGATGGAATGCATGGAATTTGTCAGTAAAAGACTTCGTTCGAAAGAAAGAAAAAAAATCGACTGGAGACTTGCTTTGAAATTAGTTGTCTGCTTTGACAGAAACTTTCGATTCCCCATCTGATATTGGATTATAGGTGCCTCCCGAGAAGAGGAATAATTTTTTTGGATAATAGAGAATATCAAGTAATGTTCCGTGCGTGATTGGTTTCATGATTGGCGGAAATGTAACCACCTAGCTTATATTCCTTGTGCAGACCAAATCATGCCGCAATTCTGTACCAAAGAGCATCTCTAGGAGAGTATGAAAAAACTCAGTCACGAGGAAGAGTTTTTGGAAAATAAGACCGAGGGTTTTGAGATTTAAAAAAAATGCAACCATAGCATAGTCCCAAAAACAATATGGTATTTCATTGCGTGGAGGGTCAGCAGCGGCGGATGGAGTTTTTGCAGCGGCAGGAGCATGCGCCGAGTGTGGCAGCCCTAACCCTAGCCGTCGAGGCTTCCGTGCGGTCGTTCCGACGGCTAAAGGTGTAACAGTGTCACCGGGAGAGGTGGAGTGGACGGGGCTCGTCGAGGCTGCTCATAGGGGCGGCGGTTTTCCCTTCGGTAGCAAACAAGAAACTTATGTGTGAGACGGTTGGGGTTCCCGTGTTCATGATTTAGCTTTTAGAAGGACAAAACGGAGGAGTATACCTGATGCTCTCGATGAGTTCTTTTCCCTCGCCAAAAAAAAATTACGAGTGGAAGCCGTTTTGCGAGACCGATGGTGCATGTCTTATTTGGCTTTTTTGAAGAGGTTCAGTTTTAAGGATTAAGCGGATCATTGTATAGGTGCCACGGGGGCTTTTCTCCGAGACAATCAAGGCATGTTCATAGCTAGTGCCTGCTCTGGTATATCGAGCATTGCCGATGCTACCACTACAAAAGCAAGAGCCCTCCGATGTGGTTTGTTAGTTGCGGGACAGGTTGGGTGAAACAATCTTATAGTTAATAGCGATTGTATGGATGCCATCGAAACAATGTGAAACGGAGGAAATTCAATAGTAGGTGATGCAACTATATATGAGAAGTGTTCTTGCTAGTGTTAAGTTTTTTCGTAAACGTAGAGAAAGCAAAAGTGTGGCTCATATTCTAGCTTGTAATGCCGAGTGACCTCACTCAGTTGTTTGGTATGAGGATTTGCCTGGTATTTTTATTATCCAATTTGCAAAGGGATGTAAGTTTGTTTACTGCTCCATCTGGTCTCTTTTAATTGACTCGAATTTAGTATAACTTTCTAGTAAATTCGAGTTAATTAAAAAGGACCGGAGAGTAGTCAATAAAATTGCCGCGTTGGCTTTCCCTAAAAAAGAGCTATTTTTCTGGGAAATTCACTTTGACTCATAGGAGCATATGAACCCATTGTGTGAAAATATATTTTGAAGTGTTAAAAAAATTTGAAATAAAATTTTGCATGTACATCTAGATATTTTATGTTTTTACACAAGTTTTCAGAAATTTTTATTCTTCTTTGTGTCTCTTGTAAAAAAGATAAATTTTGAGCTACAGTAGACTACGTACAAGATATTTTTTTATCTTTTTTGTGCATGCCACATAAAATGTTGTTTTTTCATGAAAGCTTGTGTAAGAACATAAAATGTCACGATGTACACCGTAAATTTTATGTCAGAATTTTTCAATATTTTCAAAACTGTTTTTTAATTATTTTGTATAATAGGTGTAAATGCTCATATGAGCAAAACGCCACCTCCTATTTTTCTGGTGATAAAAAATACTCTAGAAAGGAGAGTGAACCCGATGGAATCCAACTCAGCCACTTATAGTGACGTCCCACCAAACCAACGGGCCACATGTCATACTATCGTGATGCTGGGTCTTCCGAGGCAATGCGTAGGTGGTCGGTGCCGTCCGTCACGTAGTACGGTCGAGTCGAACGTACGCGCGGGCGGAGAGTTTGTTGACACGTGAAGCCCTCGCATCCGCATGGAACTTTGCGTGTGTGCATCGAAGCACGAAGGACAAGCGGTGAGTCACGCACGCAGCCGCATGGCCCGGCGCACGCACCCATGCGCTGATCGAGAAAACAAAATCCCGTGCTATGAATCGTGAACCATACCGCAGCGCTGGCAAAATGTGTCATTCGCTTGGGTCGATGCACGGTGCTCTGTATCATTTCAACGTGTACCGCGCGGCTATCTTGGCCAAGCCATGGCATGATCGGTAGTAACGTGAAATTAGTGTATGGTGTGCACGGTTAGGCTGCCGTCGCCGTCACGGCGATCGGGTGATGAGCGGTCGCTCGCTTTTGCGAACCCAATCCATCGATCGCGACCCGTCTGTTGAACCTGAAAGGTGCGCAGCGCGGCTCCTACCTCACAGCAAGTGGCCGGTCGCTAGCCCTTGAACCACAACGCGACCGCGATCAAGAATTGATCTACTATTCGAAAGTGCAGTGCGTGGTGCGTGATGGTGATGTGGCACCGTAGGCAGGGTTGGCGGCAAGGTAGGGCTGTTGCACAGAAATACAAAATCGACGACGTACGTGCGGTGTGAATGTGATACCTTTGAAAGGTTAGCTTCTTTTTGTTCTTCTCAGGAAATGTTAGGTTCCTGTCTACACAAGTTTGTGCGCTGAAAAGTTGAGACGTCTCATGGAAATCGAAAGGTTCACCGTACCCGTAATGATGCCTCCCCCACTATGCCTAACTAGTAGAATGCCCGTGCTTCACCACAGCCCTTTAACGTAGTGTCAAATGCATAAACGTGTAAATAATGCATGCAAATATTAAAGTATATAAAATAAATATATAATGCTTAAAATATTTAAAGATCCACTTCGCACAATTCATTTTGTAGAAGAGAAATGACTGAATACACTATTTATTAAAGCCATGGTCCGTTGACGCGTCTAAGGTATTCTCGCACGATCTCAGCAATGTTGTCTTCAACTTCATTAGCCAGATACTTGAGTATGTGTATCAAAAAAAAATTCCTTAGCTCGTAACCATCCTGCACAATTGGTATATCATGTTAACGTGAAGTTTTCTTCCCACAAAAAAATATAAGATTGTGAATATAGAGTACTCACGCTGCAAACTGGATGAACAAATCTTTTACCATCCCATGAAAGCATACAACTAAATACTAAGTATCCAGACAATTTTCTGCAAATAAATGGAACATATCATTATCTTGGTCATTAGAATGACGATAAAATAAGCTGCTTGTAAAGATAACTGAGAATAATCACCTGTCGGGGCTTGTTGGTATTGGGATATTGTGAGGATATTTACGTGGCCAGAAATAAATATCGGAATTCCAGCCAGGTTGCGCTATCTCAAGAGCATCATTTAGATAGAATGAACACCTTTCTAATTTTAGTTGGTACCTCTCTTCTGATAGAGTTTCAGAACATGGGTCTAAAATACATACACGACACTCATGTTTGTCGATGGTGAACAAGATAAAGTTGCCAAGAAATGCGTGTGGCAAAAAAATCTGCAAGTGGTGAGCATTAAAATACATAAATCATGTTAATAATGGAAAAGAGACTAACTTACCATGTTGCATGATGATATATTATGGTCTATCCCAGGCCAGCTATGAAAAAATGTTGCCAACTCCTTAATATCTGGCTTAACACGCCAAAGTGGATATTTTCTACCATCGAGTATCGCCGACTGAGATGAAAAAAAGGTTTAGAACCATAACGAGTGACAATAAATATGCGATTATAATAACTTACACAAAATCTTAAGTCCATGTTGTGCACGGGAGGCTCTATCAAAAATTGTATCTCATCACATGCCACTATGCGCACAGCCATGTTGAAACAATCCTTGTCCATTGGCCGGTCCATCATGAGTATGTCCTGAATTTGCTTTAGAGTTAATCCTAGTGGATAAGGTGTGGAGCTTCGCACCCATTCTTTTCTGCAAAATAATTTATAAGAATAATGATATGATAATAATATGTACCGACGCTTGATCATTATCTTATGAGGCTTACTTCAAACATGTTGCATCGTCAATGGACATGATGTATTTGCATATCTCGTCAACAAACTCATGTGGTTTGGTGGACAAGGTGCAAATAGGAAGCTGGATATTTTCTTTGGCTACATCTCCTTGGTGTTCTTTACCTAGACTTGGCAATTCCGTAATATCGAGTCGGATCCATTTTCTTGATCTTTAGATTGATTATATATCGGATCTGCCTCTTATTTTGTTTAGTTCCGAATCATGCAATATGGCAATTAATTTTCTTCGGAATGCTTTCATATCCTCCTACAAAGTAGTAAGAAACATTGATATTGTAAATTAATAATTTAAGATGCAAGATACTACTAACGGTCTCTAAACAAAAATAATACCTAAGTGATGAAGTCAGAAAGCATATCGCCTGTCCAATATTCCATAAAGTTTAACATGAACAATCCGCACGATGCGCTACAAAATTAGCAAATGTTATAGTAGAATTCTATCTAGACCGTAATTTTCACATTCGAAAGTTGAACAGATTCAACATACCCATCAGTCTGCAGTGGTTTTTCGATATGCTCTACTATTGGCCATGTCATGACATCGAGATCGTGCCACTTTTCACCTTTGTCAAATCCCCTTCTTTAGGATGCAGTCTTTAAGTGCTTCTCAAGTCCTCAGAGCTGTTATATGAGAAAAAAAGATATTAGACACCGAGGAAAATGAAAAATGTCAAGAGGAGATCATAATCAAATAACTTACCATAAACGTGAGGTCAGTTCTACCCATTCCAGGACCAAGTGAGTCTAATACTTATATCAAGCGTTTCTTCGCATTGATGACCGCTAAATACCAGTGGGTCTTACTGATATTTATCGGTAGGAAGATCTAAAATAAAATATTACATAAGTAGGTATACACATGTTAAAAATATAATAAATGAGATGCATAGGTAGGGATTTAGTTCTGACCATGTCATGCTTTAGATAAATATATGCCTGCTCTATGATATGGCGATATATTTTTATGTCTTTCTTCAGCATATTGGAGATGTATGTTTTATCCATATATACCTTATTGTCAGCTCTGTTAAGTAGATGATCACATGCACGCATGCAATATATGTAGGCATTTATCACCTACAATTGAACACATAAAATACATTTAAATTAAAAATAGACACAAATTATGTAAATAGTGATTTCTTGTTGACTTACATCATCGGGCAGAAATCCGTCATCACATGTAAGACACTTTAAATGGTCATTGATAGCGATGCATCACCGATCTTCACAAAGTTGGTATTTTTAGGTGCAGACATTATTGATTCAATGACGGCAAAATCTTTCGCGGTGCAGACATAGGCTGGCAAGATATATAAGTGTGCCACATTAATTACATAAAAAGTAATATAGCAAAAAGGAAAAGGCGGAACTAAGTACCTTTTGGGATAACATTTGTGTTTTCTTTTTTTGGTTTATTATGACATGACTCCTTTGGATTTGTAAGAGTCGGTGAGTCTAGGCTCCCTTCCGTCAAGGTAGCCTCGAGGCCTTTGGTGATGGCTTCTTTTAAAACATCGACATCCATTTTTATATTGTCCATGACCTGCAAAAACGAAATTAATTATATATATCTTTTTATCTAGGAACATGGGTTTAGAAAAAAATAATCAAAATCACCTTGGTTGATTCAGTAAAACTCGTCTCTTCCACCAACATTGTATCTGAACCTATATCGATAGGTTCTTTCAAAGCATCTGTAGTATCTGTCTCAGTTTCGCCCATGATCTACAATAGTTAATACACATTGTAAGAGATGAATATTTGCGATCTGAAAACAGTCAAAACATAATTAAGTTGAGAGAATTTGTAAACACGATCGCTTGTTAGAGAGGCAGAGGCTGCATACTCGTCTCAGTCAACAGGGCAAAACGGCAAGAGAAAAGAAATTAAAGACGAGACGGACAGGTCTGATGTCACTGCTTTCTTCCTCACGTCTCCTCAGTCCTCACCCTATCCCTTTCCCAATTCGTTCTCCTACCAGCGCCGCCTCCTCACTCAGCCGCCATGGCCATGCCTCGCTGCCTCCTCTCCCAGACTCCCACACCTCCCGTCCTCGACCGGCGCTCTCACAGCTGCCCACCCTCCGGCGCCGAGCCAACCCGCCTCCCTCCAGCGCTATAATGGCCACCCGCCCACCGGCGCATGGTTCCGGCTGCCGGCCGCCCCGCCCGCCGGCGTCGGGCCACCCCTCCATCGGCCAGATCTCAAGGCCGCCCCTCCCTCCGGCGCTGAGCCAACCTGCCATCGGGCGCAAGGCTCCGGTTGCAGGCCGTCCCGCCTCCGGCGCCGAGCCACATCGCCATTGGCCGCAGGCGGCCCCTACTCCGCCGCGTCCGCGGAAGCTGCGCTCGGGCTCCCGCCGTGCGCCTGGACCCACCCGGTTTCCTGGCTTCGCTTCTCCTCACCTCCCGCTAGGCAATGGCGGGCGTCGGCGTTCCTCCAAAAGAGCTGCTCCCGCTCGTCTTGCAGGAGGATGGGGACACGACACCGCGTGTGTCCACCCCAACCTGGACTGGCTCACCGTGGTGCATCCCCGCGACTCTCTCCTTGCCGCAGCTGCCATGGATCTCCTTTGATTATCGGCGTCGCCGACTCGATTGTGTGCGGTGCGCGCGTGGTAATCGACGCCGGTGGAGAGGGGAAGAGGGAATACCTTGATGCCGGTGGGCGTTTGCTAGCTGCCTGGAGGATTCCTCACTTGAGATAAAAGGTTCGTACGGAAACAGAGCTATGTTTAGGCCTCAGGAGAAAAAATTGCAGGGTTGTTTGGATTTGTAATCGTATATAGCTAGGTTAGTTAGTTATTCCTGGAATCTGTTAGCAATTTTCGTGCGAATCAAATTGAAGCAAGTTGTTGTTTAAACGGAACTTTATGACTCCACGTGGGACATGGGACATGCCTGTTCCGCTACACCTTAAAATTTCTACTATGATCCACATGTAGAAATTTTCTTGGTTGAAGTCCTTCAGATTACGAAGCTAGAGATTTAGGCCCTTTTTTTATTGAACTTTGGAAAGTATCCATATTTTCAGCCAGTAGTTGTTCTGAACCACAATTTGCATGCAGCAAAAATCTAAATAGGACATGAATTAAAATCAGGGCCTCAACAATGGAAATAAATCCACGAAATATTGAATAAATTATCTAACCAGTGCATTACTATGGAAAACAAATATTACTGTGCATGGAGGATAAGACCAGCCTGGGATTTCTAAATCGGAGCCATTTAGGTATTTGATGATGATATTTTAGTAGCTCCCACGGCGAACACCAGCGAGCTTCTAATCTTAATGCTTAGTCAAGTTTTGGTTGTTTTTCCCTATGTTTCTTAGATGGCAAAATCCTAAAAAATATCATGAATGCATGATGTTAGAGTTCAGCTGTAGTGCTTATAGTTACAGCCCTTGGGAAGTTTAATTCATGGGCATTTTACTTATTTGCTCACTGACATATCTTTTGTCACAGGGAATTCTACTACTTTGTCCGGCCCTAAATACTTGTCAGAACTGATGAGGTCAGAACTTGAAAACCAGGAAAACTCCGTTGTGTTCTCTTATTAAATGTGCAGTCTACTTATTTGTTTGTACTTGAATTATTTGCGCTCAGGTTCATGAGACAGCAAGGCCAATTTGCGTCAAAGATTACACACAGAAATTTCTCCAAGAAAGGTAAGGCGTTTTCTTCATCCTTTAAGGAGATCGATATGTGGTATTTACTTATGCAGTGTTAACCTTTGGAACTTATTAAGGATGCAAAAATATTATATCTTGGAATGTATAATTAAATAAGATTATGGCCAGTATTAACTGCACCCAATCCTGCATGTAATAAAACTACTTGATCGTATATATCTTGCAATCTGAATATGCTATTCCTTCTGAATGCAGAACGTGTAACTGTTAACAGGGCTACTTCTGCAGTTCTATTTTCCTTTATCAATTAGTTGATTTGGAAAGTGTGACATTTTATGACCTGCAAATAAGAAAAGAAAAACAAGTCACTGAATGTAACAGGCAATGCTCCTGGTAGGCGTCCTTAATGTCTGTTCTATAGTTTAAAAGATATTATGACATCAAGCAATAGTTACACCTCTGTTCTATAGTTAATTTGAGAAATATGATCACATAAAGCAATAGTTTAACCCATTTTGCATCTATACTACAGGAAACGACTTCTTCCACTGTTCTATTGGTATTACTTCCACAATAGCCTACTTATGCACCCAGGTTTGTTTTATCTATCTTCCTCAATAAGGTTCTATTTTCTGCCAGATTCATGTTTATTTCAGTGGTATAATAGACACTACATTTTCAGTACAACTACTTGATCGTATATATCTTGCAATCTGAATATGCTATTCCTTCTGAGATGCAGGACGTGTAACTGCTAATAGGGTTACTTCTGCAGTTCTATTTTCTCCCTCAACGTGCTGCTCATCATGATCGATTCTTCCCAAAGAGGATCCGTGAAAGTTCTTTTAAGAGGAACCTGGCTAGTGAAGACGGCAGGCTTGGCGACGAAGGTCTTTTTACTCGATGGCGACTTTGGTCGGCGAGATGAAGAAGACGGGCGACAGCGACTTTGGTCGGCCGCGATGAAGACGACGGTCGGCGAGCCGACCCTGGTTGTGGTCGGCGAGATGAAGAAGACGGCCGACGGCGACTTTGGTCGGCCGCGATGAAGACGACGGTCGGCGGCCGACCCGACCGACGAGCCGACTTTGGTCGGCCGCGATGAAGACGACGGTCGGCCGGCCGACCCCGACCGACGGCCGACTTTGGTCGCCGCGATGAAGACGACGGTCAGCCAGCCGACCCAGTTGTGGTCGGCGTGATGAAGATGACA